>NW_011888860.1:2214432-2220179 GCF_000151845.1 Pteropus vampyrus | reverse complement strand
AAAGAATGAACTCTTGACATCTGCAACAACATGGATGGACCTAGAGGGTATTGTGTAGAATGGAATAAGTCAGACAGAGAAAGATAAATGTCATATATGGAATCTAGAGAATAGGATAAATAAACAAACAACAGAAACAAACTTATAGATACAGAGAGCATTTTGATGGTTGTCAGATTTGAGAGTGGGGGAATGTGTGAAGCGGGGAGGGGATTAAGAGAAACGAATTAGTAGTTACAAAAAGGTCATGGGGCTGTAGTTACAAAAAAGCATGGGAAATATAGTCAGTAGTATTGTAATAACTATGAATGGTGTCAGATAGGTACAGGATTTATCAGAGTGATTACTTCATAAGTAATACAAATGTGTAATCACTGTGCTGTATACCCGAAACTAAAATAATATTGTATGTTAACTATAACTGAAAAAAATATATAAAATATTTAAAAAAGGAAATTATAAGGATAGCTATAATGGAAATGCAAATCGAAACCACAGTGACATAACCACCTCACAGCTGTTAGTATGGCTATTATCAATAAGACCAGAAGTAAGTCTTGGAGAGGGCGTGGAGGAAAGGAACCTTCATATATTGCTGGTAGGAACGTAAATTGGTACAGCCGCTATGGAAAATAGTATGGAGGTTCCTCAAAAAATTAAGAATAGAGCTACCATATGACCCAGCAATCCCTCTTTTGGGTGTCTACTCGACAAATTGGAAAACACATATTCATAACAATATATGTACCCCTATATTCATTGCAGCATTATTCACATAGCCAAGACATGGAAACAACCTATATGTCTTTTGATGAATGATTGGATAAAGAAGATATGGTACATATACAATGGAATACTACTCAGCCATAAGAAAGACTGAAATACTGTGATTCGTGACAACATGGATGAATCTTCGGAGTATTATGTTAAGCGAAAAAAGTCAGATAAAAAAAGGACAAGAACCATGTGATTTCACTCATATATGAGATATAAAACAAGTAACAAATGAACAAAGAAAATGAACAAATTTGTAGATACAGATAACAGTTTGGTGGTTGCCCAAGAGGAAGCGGGGTTGAGGGAGAATGAAGAGAGTAAAGGGCGTCAAATATATAGTAATAAAAAGAGATTTGACTTTGGGAGGTGAACACACAATGCAATATACAGATGATGTATTATAGAATTGTATACTTGAAACACATATAATGTTATTAACCAATGTCACCCTAATAAGTTTAATAAAAAAGATAATCATAAGGAAGAGAAAATATATGTACAGTACTGTATGTATTTATTGAAAAAAATCTGCATATAAGTGCACCCATGCAGTTCAAACCCCTGTGCTCAAGAGTCAGCTGTGCTCAGTAATCTTTTTTCTCTCCCTTTACCTGTTCAGTGTAAATCACATTTACAAGGCAGTTTTTGTTATTGTTTTGTTGATTATTTCTTCAATATCTGAAGTATAATTGAGATAAAATGTGGGTCATTGAATAAAAGGTCTGAGACTTGTATTTTTTCTTCAACAAGCAGCCCTTTGATCCTTTTAAATTCATCAATAATAGATTAAGCACATTAACATTTTATCTATTTTCCACAATCTCAGATCAGTTTGAAACTTAAAAAAAAACCAAACCCATAAAACTATATTTGTATGTTTTTATGTCTGTCAAATAGTATGAATTTGACAGGTTAGCATTTCTTTGGAATTCTGATTTGAGGGAAATTGTGTTTAATTGATGTGATAAAAACAAAGGGAAGTAACATAGAGTTGAATAGCCAGATAAAAAGGATTTGCTTCTAAGTAGGAGACTGGAAGTTATATCAACAGTTGTATTTTTCAGTTCACTTTGTTTCTCTTTCTCTCTCTCTGACTCCAATCTAATTTATTTTTGCATTAAATAATTCAGCTCTTTTCCCTTTGTAATGGGTTGTATTTGGGGAGATGAAGACAAACTGCTTAGACCTTGAAAAACACATGGGCTCCTCGGGTAGATGGCATCTGCGAGGACTCAGATCTCCCTCTACATTCTATAGGGAAAAAACAGAGCCAGGTGCATTTCTTCCAAAATCAAATTAGCTGCAAGATGCCACATCCAATTGTGGCAAATTGATGTGAGAGTTTGTGATGTCTGCAGCAGCTCTCCCAGCAAAGGTCACCACAAAAAGACACAGACACCAGGCGGGGGTGCAGCAACTTGTGCTAAAGCTGTTCTGACAATAGCAGGGAAGATGTAAAATGCAATCAGCTTTTTGAAAATTGCAAGAGAATCCAGTTGTAAGTATGTATTCTAATTGGATTTACTGTGCCATCATTTACCTTTTTAAGGATGTTAACATAACATTATGTTTAATTGAAAAAATGGGTAGTTAACTATTCAGGAGAGACTCTCCAGCCCCCCATGTAAGCCACAGTCTAATCAGGCACAAAATATAGGTTGCCCTAATCACATCGCCAGACAGTTTTCTCATTTCTTAAATAAAATTTGCTTATTTACCACTGAAAATTAACTGAAAATGTTGACATGTGACAAATTTGCCCATCTTGATAGTTGTTTTTAAAGATCTCCCCTGACATTAACAAGTTTGCATCATGCTTTATGACATTTAATTAGTCATATTTTATTTAATGAACATGGTAAGGTATCTAAAGCAATCCAAATGTTTTCTGAAATGCCCAAACAGGAGGCAGCAGTTCCATACATTGTGAGAGACCAGGCACGTGCCTACTCAGATTGTTTACCCAGAAAATTTGCATTTTTGGCTATATCAGGCTGAGAAATGGGAATATCTTACGGTTTCAACAATTTCAGGACCCGCATCGAAATCTGTCTATAAAGTGCATGTACTTTTCCAAGCCAACCTAAGCCTGGATATGTCTCTGCTTAAAGCTAAAAATAAAGCTATCTGCTTCACCTGGCAGTCTCATTCTATAACTATATTTATTAAATAATGAATGGATGAATGAGTACATTGCCTTGGAGGAGATGGATTTATGCAATTGAAATCTTTTCTTCTCACAACTTTCTTCTCGACTTCTCACATACTTTATTTTCACAACCACTGGTGATTTTCAGG
This sequence comes from Pteropus vampyrus, assembly GCF_000151845.1. Classification (NCBI taxonomy): domain Eukaryota; kingdom Metazoa; phylum Chordata; class Mammalia; order Chiroptera; family Pteropodidae; genus Pteropus; species Pteropus vampyrus. Next base: position 2,217,104 of record NW_011888860.1, on the reverse strand, counting down.
GCACTTATTCATGCAAGCCTTGAATACAGTATAGATCATGTATTGAGTACTCAGCATGTGCCAGGCATCACTGCATTTAAGCCCTCTCCAAACACTAGGAGTAGGGAACCATTATCACTTCCATTTTTTAATATGGTGAAACCAAAGCTTAGAGATGATTACTAACAGTTGGCAAATAACTGACAAAGTTTAAGATCAAACTCACAACTTCTTGGAGCAGATCAGGGGCCCTGTAAACAATTGCCTGCCCCTCAGAGGGCAGATTTATGCTCAGAGGTAACTCCTCAGCCCTGTTCACACCCAGACTGCTTTATTCCAAGTTTCAAGCCTGAGCACTTAACTGGTCCACAAATCAGCCTAACTCTTTGCTGGTCCTACTCTTAAAAAAAAAAAAAAAAAAAAAAAATATATATATATATATATATATGCATATATATATATGTATGTATGTATGTATGTATGTATGTATGTATACACACACACACACACACAATTCAAAATACTATGGAATGTTTTTATAAAAAGTACCCCCAAAATCTACAATGGGAATTTTATTTCTAATTTTAGAGTGTAAATTCTGCTCCTTTCATACAGTAGCCTCGTAATAAAACCTACTCTGCCCAAGTTTGTCTAGTAAGATTTTATTTTAAATGCTACTGTAAATCTGAATGTGTCTCCAAACTTCATGAATTTTTTCCTGTACAGACATAAGTTATTCAACTTTTCAAAATTCCAATAAGGAAAAGAATTACCTTTGTTTTGTACAGGTGAGTAAACTAAGACATACAAAAGAGGAGGACAGTGACAGGAAAAGAATCAGAGATCCACTCTGCCTTTATCTTGGCTGTACAAAACCTCAGGGAAGATGTTTATAAACACCCAACAAATCCATCTCAGACTTGGACTGCTTATATTTGAAAGTAAGATAAATGTAACTTTAAAGCATTTATTTAAATATTTCAATGAATATGAACCTCCCATATCTGTGGTTACTCCAACCACTTCCAAACTTCTCTCTCCCCCAAATAAGGAATGCAGATATATATTTTATGCTAAAATAGCAGAGCCCTAAGTGCATTAAGAACATCATTTCAATGCAGTTTTTACTTATGCAGACAATTTTTTAAAATGAAACAAGACAGATACAATAGCAGAGGCGCCATAGATTAAACAAATATCACTTAACCAATTACCAATTATTCATGCTAATGAAGGATGAGGCAGAGCTCTGATAAATTAAAACCCCAAATAAACTGAATGTGGTCTAGCCAATGATTCTTCCCCTTTTGCAAGTGCCTAAGGAACAGCTATAAAATAACTGATCTGAATTTTACATCCTCATGCTTCCTCCACCTGCCCACCCTCTGACTGTAGCTCTAATGAGCAGGAAAACAATCAAAGGGCAGACAGCTGGAGGGAACTCAAAGGGAGTAAGGGGTACCCACAGAGTAGAGAATCAGCTCTTGGATAATCTAGAGTCGATTGGATACACAACGGCCTGCTATTGGCCACTTATTTTGGATGAGGGGCCAAAACCAAGCCTAACATAAATAGCTCTTTCCTGGATCTTCCTCTCCTGGGCCAGCTGTGGACATTCATGGATGACAGCCATATTTGGCACATTCCTTGCTTCATTTCTCTCCCCTCCCAAGTAATCAGGGATTGAGCCAGAAAACTCGGGCTATACCGGAAGTCTGGTTCTTGTCATTTTGCAAAACCTCAGCCTGGGTCAAAGACTGGAAAGAACTGAGGGGGCTGCAGAGCAACGTCTTCAAATGATTGATGCCAGGGGACTTTGGGCCACCGCATTTCATGGGCCTCTGTTTTGTCCCCTACCTGTGTGATGCCTTCCTTTCTTCTGTTACTCTTGTTCCGCGTTCCTTTGTCTGGATTTCTTCTCCTATTCTAGTACTTTAGTGTTCCATCTTGCCACTGCTGTCTTTTGCCTTCTCTCTACTTTGTGGCCTCACTCACCTCAGCATCACACATCCTGCATGTGACTGGGGTAATAGCTAGTTTTCTGATGCTCCATGAGGCACCTTGATCATGCCTAACATAAAGCTAGTATGCAACTGTATGGTCTTTCCTTTGCTAAAATATCTGAGCCTTCAGAGTGCATCTCTATTAACCTGGTTTTCCAAGCCCAACCCTTGAACCCCTCCACAGCTCTATGTTTCAGAAACTAAAGGGTTAAAGCTGGACATGGCAGGAGATCTGCTTGGCCTCCATTCTATTTGGTTGGTGATTTTGCCATGCCCATCAGAAAGATGTTCTGCCTCATCATCCCATAGCTCAGATGCACTCAGGGTACTCCTAGAAACCTATAAGGCCAAGTGTTTATAAGTAGTTGTAGGGGACTAAATATAAATGAAGTATTTAGTCATTTTGAGATCAGAAGTTGTTTTCAGTTGCTATTGGTAGGACTCTGACTCATCTATGACTGCATGTGTTAGAAGCTACTATAATTTGGGGAAAAGATTTCTACTTATTTTAGAATTTCAAAAATGGTTCATAGATTAATGCCTTTATACACATTTTTTACTCTATCTGGAATGCCTGGCCCATTAGCTCATCTGACAAACTGCAGTCTCTGATGACCCTTATCTATATAAGAAGTCACATGCTCCCCTGTGTTCCCACAGAGATTTGTACCTTTCTCTATTAGAGCATGT
>NW_011888860.1:2174261-2212372 GCF_000151845.1 Pteropus vampyrus | reverse complement strand
CCCTGTGGCAGAGGCTGCTAGATTTCTGCTAATATTAATTCTCCCCTCTATAGAAGAAGTGGTAAAATTTTTAGCTGCAGGTATAGGACTGCCTAGGAGAAATACCACATTTTTAGCATCTCTTTTAGTTAGGAGAGGCAAGGGAAATAATTCTGGTCAACGGAAATGTGAGCAGAAATAGTGTGTGCAATTTCTAGGTCATGCCCTTAATAAGAATAGTCACACTTTTCTATGCCCTCTTCTTCCCTGCTGGCTGTAATGCAGACCTGGTGATGGTGGGCCATCATGTTGATGAGAGTAATAGAATAGAAGGGATTTGATCCCTAATGTGGTACCATCATGTTGGCCCTAGAGAAAGACAAACTGAAGTCGCTATTATTTGTGGTCTCTGTTACAACATTCAACTGTTAGTGTTTAATTAATTTGAAAAAATTTATATTTTACTATCATAAAGCTTGATACTTGAGCTTGATAACTCTAGTAAAACTTGTAATAACTCCACTCCAATCAGGCAGCCAACATGTTGCTCCACAGTTGCAACACTTACTTAGGTCTCTGATGGCTCCTGATCACTCTTAAGCTAAAGGCCAAAATCTATCACATGGACCACCTGCCTCTTCGACCTCATCCTGCCCTCTGCTACCCTTGGTCTCTCTGCCCCAGTCTCATTGGCCTTCTCTTGGTTACTCAAACAAGCCACACTCTCCACTATGGGGTCATTGTATTAGCTGTTTGATCTTGCCCAAAGTTTTCATCTGGTTAACTCTAACTCATCTGCTGTCTCAGATCTCAGCTTTATTGTCACATCTTCAGGTCTCTCCTGAACTTTCTGACTAGGTAAACCCCAAATTATACATCTTGAAACTCTGCATTCATCACAATTGTGACTTTGCATTTACTGGGATGCTTATCTAATTAGTAATTGTCTACATCACTAGACTATTAGCTTCACAAGAGCAAGGCCTGTGGTTGTTTTTATTCATCATTGACAACCCAGTGTCTAGAATAGAGCCATGCAGTAGGTGCTCAATAAAGATTTGTTAAATGAACAGATGAATATATAAGTAAACCCAAGAGGACAATCTCCCTTCCACTGCAGAAGGAGACAGAGGCAAGGAAGATGGTAAGCATAAGGTTAAAACATTAAGAGAAGAGGGACTTTTATTTTTTAACTCTTGCCAAAGATCATCAGCCAACTATGATCTGGCTAGAGAAAAGTTAGCCAAGAGTGATCTCACTAGCCTCATCCCCAAATTAAGTTGTTCTTGGCACTCTAGCTACCAAATCACAAATGGGTGGACTGGTTCAGCTCTGGGTAGCAGCATTTCTTCTTTGAGCTCTAATGAATGGGACAGCATTAGTACCTACTCTTTCCTCTCTTGTTTGTAGGCTTATCTCTTGAGTCTCCCTGGTCTGAGGACCTCTACAGGGTCACGAGCTCTTGTCCAAAATAGTTCCTCTTGCTTGGAATCATCTACCCTTGCCCCTTACCATAGTATCCATGTCTTACATGCCCTTCAAGGTCTGAGCTTTTTCTATCTCCTTCAGTAAGATTTGATGAACTACACTAACTTGTGCATACTCTCCCCCAAGCCCTGAACTTTAGGTTTGTCAGGAGCATTCAATAGGTCCTCATGATAAATTGTCTAGCAACATTATTTATTTTAGGTGACTATACATAGACTATCTCCACACATAGACTATAAATTCATTGAGGGCAAGAATATGAATCTTTTAGTCTTAGCACTCAACACAGGGATGCTGCCTAGTAAGCATCTACTGAAGCAAGGAGTGCTTGTTTAGGATAGTGATGATGGTGATGACAACATAAGGAAGTATGTATCCTCTTCCAGGAGACTGTTGGCACCTTCCTAATCTGTAATCCTGTATGCCAAGATTAGAGGAAGAATAGAGTACACATGGGTCTTAAGAAAAGATTTCTCTCCAGGATTTAAAGTTCCTCCCAGCACAAGGCACCATGAGGGCTCTAATTTACTCACAGCCAAAGTAAAATAGCTGAGATCTAAATCTCAAAATTGCCCAGGGCAAGAAAACTCTGAGTGAATTAAAGAAGTCTCTTTTAACTTTGATTGTAGTGGAAGGGGAAAAAATTAACCAGGTAAATCCAAAGAACATTAATCTTGAGTACTAACCCTGTGTTTCATTATATTCTCCACAGTTCCTCAGAGGGTCCCAGCAAGCTTCATCCCCAGCTGCCCATAGTGATCAGCTAAATAAGGCATGCTTGTAATAACTTTCTCTCCTTCCTTGTTTCACTCTTTCTAGTTCCCCCACTTGCTCCTTGGGATCACTTCCCCCAAAATACTACTCTTATGAATCCTTGGTCTCAGGCCTGCTTTTCAGGAAGGAACTCAAGTACAAACAATTAGTACTTACATGTTAACACTTGAGGAATGTAGTGGTGGCCTCAAAAATGTTAAATCCTAATCTCTGGGAACTGTAGATGTTACCTTATTTGGAAAAGGAGTCTTTACAGTGTTACAAGGATATTTAGATGGGAGATCATCCTGGATTATCCAGATGGGCCCCAAATGCCATCATATTTAACCTCAGATATGATTCATGTGATGAGGCAGAGGGAGATCTGATATACACAGAATAAGAGGAGGCAATGTGACCACAGTAGCAGAGATTGGAGTGATATGATCACAAGTCAAGGAAAGCATATAGCCATTGGAAGCTGGAAGAGGCAAGGAGAGAGTTCTCCCATAGAGCCTCCAGAGGAAGTGCAGCCCTGCTCATAGCTTGATCTTTACCTGCTGACATGGATTTCCAGCTTCTGGCTACCAAAACTGTGAGAAAATAAATGTTTGTTGTTTCAAACTATCAAGTTTGTGGTAATTTGTTGCAATAGCCACAGGAAACTAATACAAAGAAACTGAGGTGCACAGAGCTCAAATAATTTGCCTAAAGTCTTCTAGTTAGTAACTGGTATAGCCAGGATTCAAACTCAATTTTGACTCCAATGCCCAAGTTCTCAGTACTTTGTTTTCTCTCTAAGTAGAGAGGGCAAGATTCCTGCTCTGGAGAGTAGGTAGACAACTACACAAGGAATCATAGCTGATGTTGGTAAGTGCTATAATGGAGGGATGTTGGTGTCTGGAAGTTGGGGGAAAAGGAAGCCTTCCCTGGGAAGAGGTTATTACATAGCGGCAACCAGGAAAACTTTGTGTGAGATGGACCACTGCACTGAGCGATAAACCAAACAGATTCCTGTTAATCAGTTTTAACCCACTAATATCCTTCTTTAACCTCTGATGCTGAATGAAAGCCAGATTCCTACCAGGTCAGTCCAAAATATTTGTTTTGATTCTTCTACCTCTTGCTCAGGGAGAACTGAGATAAATTCTCTGCAGGAAGTCCTCCCTCAGTTCTGGAGAATTCTCTAAGTTCCCATTAAAGTAAGACATTCTGTCTCTGAAAACCCAGGGAGGAAATTTATTGTAGACTCAAGGGTTCCTGAAGGCATGCTCTATATCAAAATACAGAGTCCAACAAACAGGGTAGAGGACTCAAGAGGTATGTGGGACTCCACGCTAGAATACAAATAAAAGGACAACAGAAAGTGGGAACAAGCAAGGAGTTTTGCTGGGTTCATTTTATGGTGGATGTTAAGTCCTTAACTATGACCTTCCTAATTTGGTCATTAATAAAGCCTTAAAAAATCCCTAACCATTACCACTTAGCATTAAATATTTCACTTCTCCAATATTTCTGGGGTTACCTCTTCCTTTCACACAACAGTTTATCCCTGAAGAAATTCCTTGAGTAATGTCATCAGATAACCCTATCTGATTCTTCTCCCTGTAATTGGTTGGCACTTCTGTGGCTCTTTTATTCTGCAAAACTTATCAAATACCTTCTGCCAAACACTGGGAAAAATTCTGGGCATATAGCAATAACAAATATCATCCTTGACCTCGGAGTGTTCACAATCCAGGTGGCAAGACAGATGAACATACGATACTTACAAAATAATACTAAAGGTATGCACATGGTGGTGTGAGAGAAGAGAGGAGGCATTCCCAGCTTGGTATGGGAAAACTTAGAGAAAGGCACTTGGAACAGGAGACACTACTGAGTTTTAAAGGAAAAGTCTAGAGTTATCCAGGTGGAAAAGGAGGATAGAGAGAGGGGGTTTGGAGGGAAGGCACAGGGAAACATTTTAGTCAGTTCAAGCTGCTATAACAAAACACCACAGATTGGCTGGCTCTAACAACAAATATTTATTTCTCATGGTCTGGAGGTTGGGAAATCCAAGATTAAGGCACCAGCAGATTCAGTTTCTGGTTTCTGGTGAGAACTCTCTTCCTGGTCTGCCCACGGCCAACTTCTTACTATATTCTCATGTGGCTAAGAGAAATCTCTGGTCTTTTCCTCTCTTATTAGTGCACTAGTCACATCATGGGAGCTCCACCTTCATGACTTCATGTGACTTTAATGAATTACCAAAGCCTCCACCTCCAAGACCAATGCATTGGGATTAGGGCTTCAACATATGAATTTGAGGAGGACACAAACATTCAGTGCATAGCACATGTATAAAGGCAAAGATGTGAGAGTGGAAACAAGAAAGTATGAGAGAGTAAGAGCAAGAGTGAGAGAGAATAACTGGGGAATTGGTATGCCCTTGGTGTTGCTAGAGCTCAGAGTACCTGTACATGCAGCTGGAGAGGTAAGCATGAAAACCTTATATGCCATGTTGAAGTTAGAATTTATTATGAATATAATGGAGAGTCATTGAAGAATTTTAAGTCAGCAGTGACATGATCAGATTTACCTTTTAAATGATCACTATGGCATCAGTGTGCAGAATATATTGGAGTGAGGCCTGACTGGAGACAGAGAGGCCAGTTAGGGAACTATGGCAGTGATCCAGGTGAGAGATGATGAAATGGGGATGACAATAGGGGACAGATACAAGAGCAATTTAGGATATAGAATTAGCAGGAGGAGTTGGCTACAGATAAGCACTGGAAGCTGAGGGCTGAGAGAATACTTGAGGATGACTATCAGATTTCCAGCTTGTAAATGAGTTGGTAAATGAGTAAGAAGATTTGGGAGAGAGGGGAAGTAATGAATTGAGTTAAGGATATTCTGGGTTTAAGAATATTCCTGATCATCCCAAGTAGAGATGTTTAGTAGGCAGGTTATTCAGAAAACCCTTTTAGACTCTCTTCAATTTCCAGTCAATTCTCTCTCCTTGAGTGGTATCATTGCTCATACACATCAGCTACCACCTAAATGCTGATAACTCTCAAGTATTTAAATTCTACCTGAACCTCTCTTCTGAGCTCCAACTTCCTAGATCCAATCACCAATTAAGTATTTTCTCTTGGATGTCTCATTTCAGAGGTTAAGCGACTGCATCCCATTACCAGAGTAATCTGTTTAAAGCTGTGCTGTCCAATACAGTAGCTGCTAGTACTATTAAGTACTATTACTACTGAGTATTATTGAGAACTTAAAATCCGGCTAGTCCATCAAGAAATGAAAATACAAATCACAGACCAGGAGAAAACATTTGCAAAATACATACGTGGATAAAGCACTGTTATCTAAGACATACAAAAATTTCTTAAAACCCAACAATAAGGTGAACAACACAATTAAAAATGAATAAAAGACATGAATAGACATCTCATCAAAGGAGATATGCAGATGACAAATAAGCATGTAAAAAGTTGCTCAACATCATATGTCATTAGGGAATTGCAAATTAAAACAATAATACATCTATTAAAATGGCTAAAATTCAAAATACTGAGAACACCAAATGCTAGTGAAGATGCAGAGAAATAGGAGCTATCATTTGTTGCTGATAGGAATGAAAAATGGTATAGCCACTTGCAAAGAAAGTTTGGTAATTTCTTATAGAACATAACCATATGATCAAGCAATTGTGGTCCTTGGTATTTATCCAAACGAGTTGAACACTTAGGTCCATACGAAAACCTGTACACAGATGTTTACAGCAATTTTATTCAGAATTGCCAAATCTTGGAAGTAACCAAGATGTCCTTGAGTAGGGGAATAGATATATAAATAGTATTACATTAAAACAATGGAATATTATAAAGAAATGAGCTATAAAGCTATGAAAATACATGGAAGAAGCTTAAATGTATATTACTAAGTGAAAGAAACCAATCTGAAAAGGCTACATGCTTTATGATTCCAATTATATGACATTCTGGAAAAGGCAAACTATGGAGACAATAAAAGGATCAGTGGTCATTAGGGATCGGCAAAGAGAGAGGGATAAATAGGCAGAGCAGAGAGGATTTTTAGGGTAGTCAAACCACTGTGTATGATACTATTATGCTGGATATACGTCATTATACATTTGTCAAAATCTATGGAAGATACAACACCAAAAGTAAATGCTAATGTAAACTATAGACTTTGGGTGATATAATGTGTAATTGTAAGGTCATCAATTGTAACAAATGTACTACTCTGGTAGGGCATATTAATAGTAGGGCAGGCTATGCATGTGTGAGGCAAGGGAGTGTACGGGAAATCTCTGTAACTTCGGCTTGATTTTGCTGTGAACCAAAAACTGCTCAAAAAATTAGTCTACTTTTTAAAAATGTGGCTAGTCCAAATTGGAATGTGCTATAACTATAAATTAAACCCTGGATTTCAAAGACTTGTATGAAGAAACAAATGTAAATATGTTATTAATAATTTTTATGTTGATTATATGATAGGAAGACAATATTTAGAATATATTAAATAAAATATACTGTTAAAATGTGTGTATTTTTTGACTTCCAAAAATGTGGCTACTAGAAAATTTTAAGTAGTATGTGGCTTGTATTCTCTTTCTATTGGACAATGCTGGCTCATACTATAAACAAGTCAGCACAAGAAACCAGGACCTGTGGCTTCTAATCCAAGATGAATCAGTCATTCAGCAAACATATTTGAAGTACCTACTCTGTTATGAATAAGACAGAGATGGTCCCCGCTCTTGGGAAACTTAGAGTCTTTTTCTGCCTTGTTATTGAGGTCAGTACAAGAAACAGTTTTGAAAAGTACAAAGCATTTTATAAATATAAAGAATAACATGACTATAATTTTCAAGTAGAAAGAAGATATGCTCTTTCCAGATGAGAATTAGAGATATCAAGAATCCCCATGTAGATAGAAAGCCATACAATCAATCAAATAATTATGACCATTTCAGTGACATGGAAATGTTATTGAAATTATACCAGAGGGTAAAAAGGAGAATTATGAGGACTATATAAATTGCGATTTCTGGTAAAATAAGTTCAAGTTCGGAATCCTTGAATTGTATATAACCAAAGGAGCTCTGCAGGGAGAGTTTTGCCTATTGACTAATCTTTACTTTGGTAGTAGAGAGGTTGGATTTTAGTCAACTTTTCCTCCATCTATGCTGTTGGAAGATAATGGCAGGAACAGTTAGAATAGAATAGTCAAACAAAGCCTAAAGGGAAGCTTAAATCACACACGACTGGCCAGAAATGCCAGAAGCAGCAGCCACATAGCAGAGGCAGCTATGTTTTGAAGGGCAACTCAGTTTGAATCAAGCCCTTGGGATGGCCAAGGAGCTAAAGGGCAGGTGACCAGCGGCCCCAGTCTCTGAATGGATTGAAGGGTGAAGAAAGTGGAGGCCAGGACCAAGCTTTACGCTGTACTTAGCAAATGCTTACCTCAGGGACCATGTACTCTGCAAGGAGACCTTCGAAGGCCAAGCCTCTCATTTTATAGGTGAAGGGGAGAATCAGGTGCTGGCTGAGCTCCTGCTTTGTGCTGGGACCCAGGCTACTGTGAGAGCCCAAAGGCAATGACATGGTCTCTCCTTCCAGGGAACAATTCTCGGCTGGGAGACGATCCCATGTATTTGGCAGAGTTTCTTCCACATTGGAAGCAGTCTGTAAATAATTAGTTCAAAAAGTACATTGTACTATTTACAAAACAATTTAGGTAAAATTGTCTGAACTTCTTTGTACGGTTCTGTAAAATTGGGATGGTTAGAAGAATTAATTATAAGAGAACATTTTGTACTTCAAAACAAAAATCAGGAACAAAAGGAAAAAAACTATTTTGTCGTACTGGGAATGGTTCTTTGTAATCTGCAAATTTCCCCCCAATTCAGGTGCATACTAGAGTTTGTGTTTGCATGATGATTAAACAAAATGGGTCTTAGAGTCACAGGCTTTGGTCCTGACTCCTGTCCCACAATGTGCTAGCTGTGAATCTTAGAGCAAGTTGCTTTATTTCATTAGGTCTTTACTTCACTTTTAAAATGGGGGTGATGGTACCTACATTAAGAGGCTGTAAAGGAGATTGAGTTAAATAATTGAGTATGCTAAAACTCAAAGTACAGTGTCTGGAAGCTAAAAATGCTCAGTGGATGGTAGTTATTGTTGGTGTTAACACATAAGTACGCCTAATATCTAGATCTTTCAAAAATATCCCTCCCTCTCTTGCATGCATTCATACACACATACTCATATGGTGAATATAGTGACAGAACAAGACCTGGGGCTGGAAAGTCTATTTTCTCTGTCTCCCCATGTGACTCTCCAATGATGGTCATATTGTATTATTGAAAACTCCAAAATTCTTAAATACATTTTGTACACTTGAGGAAATAATTTCATTGAATATTACTTGAAATATGGACGTCACTGAATCTGGCTTAGAAACATTTTTTTCCCCCATTTATTTGACAAATATTTCCTGAGCAGCAGCTATGTGTCAGGTACAGTTCTGGGCCCTGGGGCTACAGTGGTGAAGAAGACAAAATCCAGCTCTGAAGACCTTTCATTCTAAGCAAATAAGCAAGGAGTATGTCAGGTGCTCCGAGAAACAGATAAAGCAGGGACTAGAAAAGGACAGGATGGGAACTGTTTTTGAAAGAATGATCGGGGAACGTCTTTCGGGAAAATTATATTTGAACATATGAAGTTCCTGAGCATTAAGGGGGTGATGAAGAAATCCATGAAAATATCTGGGGGAGTGCTACAGGCAGAGAAATCTACAAATGTGATGGTGGGGCAGCTCTTGACTATGACCTTACTCGTTGGAATAAAATTTGCCTCTGTGAATGTGGCTGTGTATATACTCCTTAGAGAATTTGCTATGTTCATGGGGCTTTCAATAAAGGTAGAAATTTGGGCAATGGTTGGCAAAAGGTAGAGGGAGAGTCTGGGGGGAGTGGAGGGAAGAATTAAGGAAAAGATGAGTTGAGATCTTGAAATGGCTCTATAGCTCAATGGCTTCATCTGAGAGTGTGTCTACATCAGTTTCTTAATCTTGGCAGTTGATATTTTGGGTGGATAATTCATTATTGGGGGAGGGGGAGACAGTCCACTGCATTGTGGGATGTTTAGAAAAATTTTTAATCTCTACTCACTGGGTTCCAGTAGTATTCTCCTATTTCTAACAACCCAGAATGTTTCTAGTTTGCCAAACATCCTCCGGGAGGACAACTTGCCCCTGGTTCAGAACCACTGGTCTACATATTGGTGGAACAAGAGTTTGGAATTTTTTACTTCAAAAATGTCATCATGGGAAAAAAGTTTAATCAACATTTAATTCAGATTTGATGGGGACGTGAGCTGTATCTATTGAACAGCCATGTGCCAAGTGCTTTTCATGTATTAGTTTATTTAATCCTCACAACTGATGAAGGAGGTATCATTAGTACTGTTTTATATACGGAGAAACTGGGGCTTCTGGAGATTGAGTGACTCATCCAAAGTCACACAGCTAGTGATCAGTAGAGCCAGGATTCAAATCCAGGTTTGATTGACTCTAAAGATCCTCTTTTGCTCTCGACCTGCACTGTCAAATGTGATAGACTTTAGCTACATATGATTATTTAAATTTAAACTAATTAAACTTAAATAAAGTAAAAAATTCAGTTGCACTAGCTACATTTCAACTGCTCAGCAGTGACATGTGGCTACTAACTACTGTATTGGAAGGTGTGGATATAACACATTTCCATTATCACAGAAAGTTTTATTGGACAGCACTGGCCTAGACCAATAAACTCAAAAGGAAGTGGAGGGGTAAGATAAATGAATAGATACAGCCTTAATCTCCATGGCTGGCATTCTTCAGGCATCAGGACTAAATGTAGTGCCCTTGTCCTATTTCACTGCCAACTGCACAAGTCCTCCCTTTCTCAACTCATTGTAGTTCCTTCTCATTCCACTACATTCTGAAGCCTCCCCAGAGAAAAGAGACACAGCTTCTGCCTTTTGGTAATGACTTTCTCTCTGGCTTAGGTCACCTATGCACGCTTATACAATCTACTTGCCTTTCTGTAGGAAATGCTTGTAGGAGGTAGGCATGATCCTAATATTGTGAGTTTTACTTTTGTTTGCTGAAAAGGCTTTTAAAGCAAGAGATGAGCCTGTCTGGAAGTCATTGGGAAATCTAATTTTAGTTCTATGCAGGCAAGATGTGCACTCCAGATGGCAAGAATGTGAGAGAGATTGAACTTGTTCAAGAGTCAAAATAAAAACATGGACTTACTCTATTTTAGTCTGCAAGACAGATATCCTTATTACCATGTCATCCTTTATCAGTCTTACTGAGTTCAATCTGGGCCCTCCCCATGTGCCTGTGGTTGGCTTTGGTGTCTTTTTAGTGTCAGACATGGTTCTAGACATTGGGTTGCAGCAGTGATGAAAACAGGCAAATATCCCTGCCTATATGAAGCTTGCGTGCTAATAGGGAGAGATAGACACAAAAGAAAATTACTAGGTTCATATACATAGGATGACAGATAGGATTTGTGCTATGGAGGAAAAGAAAGTAGGAAAGGAAGTTAGGGAATGCAAGTGAAGTAGAAGAATTACAATTTGAAATAGATTGGTCAGAGATGATTTCACTGAGATGACATTTGAGTAAAGACCTAAGGAAACTGAGATAATGAGTCATTTGGATGTCTAGGAAGATCTGCCTTCCAGGCAGAGGAACAACAAGTGCAATGGCTCTGAGGAAGAGAGCAGGAACAGCAAGGGGGCTGGAGAGGCTGGAGCAGAGAGAAAAAGGTAAAGAGGGGTAGGAGGCGAGGTCAGAGAAGTTACAAGGGCACTAGAGCATGTAGGACTCTGAAGCCCTCTGTAAATATTTGGCTTTTACTTGAATGAGATGAGAAGCCATTGGGCAGGAATTGACATAAATGATCGATCTGGCTTCTGTATTGCGAAAAGATTAGAGAGGAGTGTGGTGGTTTTAAAATATATGCCCACCATTATGCTCAGTGAGATGAGTCAGGCAGAGAAAGACAAATATGGTATGATTTCACGTGTATGTGGAATCTTAAACTCCAAAAACCCAAAGCAACATACCCAAGCTCATAGAAAAAGAGATCAGGCTTGTGGTTACTAGAGGTAGGGAGCAGGTGTGGAATTGGATTAAGGTGGTCGAAACTTACAAACTTCCAGCTATAAGATAAACAAGTCCTGGGGACATAGTGTACAACCTGATGACGATATTCGAAAGATGCTAAGAGAGTAGATCCTAAAAGTTCTCATCAAGATGAAAAAAAAAATTGTTTTCTTTTCTTTTTTTGATAACTATATGAGATGGTGGATGTTAACTAAACTTATTGTGGTAATTATTTCATAATATATACATATACAAAATTATTATGCTGTATACCTTAAATTTATATAGTGCTGTATGTCAATTATATCTCAATAAGACCAAAAGGAAAAAAAAAGCATTAATTTTTTTAGATGTGTCCACAAATGCTTTAATGCTCTTTTTAAAGAGGGGAGCTTAATTTTCTCCCCTTGAGTGTGGACTGCATTTAGTGACGCACTTCTCACAGATAGAAGTGGTGGAAGTAATGGTGCATGACTTCGGAGATTAAACCTAAGAAACAGTGCAGCCTCCTTCTTGCTCTCTCTATCTCAGCTCAACTGCTCTGAGAGAAGCCAGCTATCATGTCATGAGGACACTCAAGCAGCACATGGAGAGCCCTGTGGTGGGGAACTGAGACTTCCTACCTATAGCCAGAGAGGAAATGTGTGGTCTTGTGTGAACAGCCATGTCAAGGGGTCACCTTGGAAATGGATCTTCCAGTCAAGCCTTCAGACGACATCTTGACGCCAACCTCATAAGAGACCTTGAGCCAGAGACACCCTGCTCCTGGATCCCTAACTCACAGAAATTGAGATAATAAGTACTTATTATAAGCTGCTAATGTTTGAGATGATTTGTTATGCAGCAATAGGTCACTAATACAGGGAGCAAGAGTAGAAGCCAAAGATGCGTTAAGCGGCTATTTCAGTAATCCACATGAGGAAATGACTTGAAAGTAGTGAAAAATAATGAGGGTTGTAGTAAAATCAACGCTTACTTGGGCTTTCAAAATTATTCAACACTTTAAATTTTTCTCTCCTGAGAAGAATATTTTCTCCTGGTTTATGTGACACCACATTTTGAACCTTGTTTTCCCTCTATATCACTGGCTGATCCTTATCATTCTCCTATGTTGGTACATCCTTTACTCAAGCTCTTAATGTTGGAGTAACCCAGGGCTTGATTTGGAGCTTCATTCTCTTTTCAGTTTATAGTCTCTCACCAGGAGTCCTCATCCTCTGTAAAGATTTTAAATAGCATGCATGCAACCACTGATTCCTATTCCTCTAGTTGTGTCCTTTCCATTGAGGCCCAGACTCAAAAATCCCATTGCTTACTTGACAACTCTATGTCTTTATCTAACAAGTTCTCAATTTTAACATGACCAAAACAAAACTCTTGATTTCCTGCCACCAGTCCTACTCTTATTACAATGGTCTCTAACTCAGTAAGTGGAGCCACCATCACCCTGGTTGTTCAAACCAAAAGCATCACCCTTGATTTCTCTTTCTTTCACCCTCCACCTTTAGCCCAATGATTCTACGGCCAAAACATATATCTGCTTCCTGTTATTGTTGTAGATTCCATCTTATTTGATGCTATCATTATCTTTGACTAAGACTTGTCCTCCAGCTCTCCTACAACAGCCAGTGTGATATTCCAAGAACACAAATCAGATTGAAGAGCTCTTATTCTAAAAACCCTTCAATAACTTTCCATTACACTCAGAATCAAATCCAGACTTGTCAAGTTCCTACATGAAGTTGGCCCCTGTGTACCTCTGATTTCATCTGATACCACTCTCCTCCTTTATTTTTTTTCTCCAGTCACGCTGACCTTCTCTCTCTTGCTTGATAATGCTAAATTCATTCCTGGATTAAGACATTTGCATTTGTTGTTCCTCCTGCCTGGAATAGTCTTTTTCAGATATCTTCATGGCTATAACCTTCCTGTTTTTTTGTTCTCATACAAATGTAATTTTGCAGAGGCTTTTCATTGTTCTAAATTTAAGTAGCCCTACCCTTTTCCAGTCACTTCTTGTTTTTTTCATCCTTTTTGGTTTTCTTCATAGCACTTATGCATTTGACAATTCTATCTTCACTTACCTATCTCATCCATATATTGGTTTACTTATCCATTTTCAGTCTTCTTTAGACACCTTGACCCTAACCTTTATCCTAATTCTTATCTCTCTTGTTCATTACCATATATATCGTCAGCTATTACCACAATGCCTGACACATTGCGGGTATTTGATAAATAACCATTGAATGTATGCATAGATTAATAAATAAATGATCTGATAGAGAAGAAAAAGTCCAATCTACTTTTCCATCTCTATCTAAACTCAAGGAGGCACAGGTAAAGGTGAACCTTTCTCAATTTTACCAAGCCTTCTCCTATCTCACAAATTTTGCACTTTTTCATTTCACATACATGATCCCTTCCTTCTCTCTGGTGTCTGTTCAAATATCACTTATTAGAGAGGTCTACCCTGACCATTCTTAATGAAATAGATCCCCTCCCATCATTTATTTCCAGAGATTTGGGGAAATATTTCAGCTCCATTTTCTTTTATGCCCAAAATATTGCAATGTTTTTCTGTTTGTTTGTTTGGTTGTTTTTTACTAAATGTGTTTTTCATCTAAGTTCGTGAAACTGTTAATTGCTGTGAAACCTCTCTTAATGCTTGGGCGAGTTGTTTTAATCATTATTGCTCTACAACAAGCCACCCCAAAATGTAGTGGCTTAAAACAACAATTTATTTCCTCATGATTCCATCATCTGGCCAGCAGTGAGTGTGGCTATAAGCTGGGAGCTCCATGAGAGTGCCTTAGTTCCTCCACAGGTCTCTTCATGTGGTTTAGGTTTTTTGTTGGCATGGTGGCTGGTTTCTAAGAGGGAGGATTCCAAGTCTGTAAACTCAGAAGCTGCAGATTGCTTGAGACTCAGCCTTAGAAGTTATATATTGTCACCTTTGCTGCATTCTGTTGACAAAGTCAGTCACAGGGCCACACCAGAATCAAAGGGAGGGAATATAGGCTCCGCCTCTTAATGGAGGGTTAGGAACAAATTTGTGGTCATCTTTAAACCATCATATTTAGTCTTTCAGAAAGGCAATCATTTGGATTTCAACCTTTGTCGATGAAAATATTTCTAAAAATATGTCAGTCATGCAAGCAGATTATAATGGACATAGTCTTCTCAATGATTAAAGGTCTTTCAGAAACTGTTCTTCATTTCCACTGTTATCAAGTTTGGATTCTAACCTCAGCTCTGTCACAAGCTAACACATTTTATTATCTTAGGAAAACCACAGGATCCTGGCATTCATTTTCCTTACCCACGAAATAAAAGGATTGAGTTACATGTTTTCTATTTTTATTTCCAGCTCTAAGACACTATGATTTTATAATTTTATATAAAAAGTAGGAAAGATTAGACTATATTTGTAATAAATTCAAGGCATGCTCTTTATGCATAAATTTCTTATATGAACTTATTTTTGCTTGTCATTATATTATTTCTCATAGAATAGAATATAACATTTGTTATAAGGTTGAAGGAGGGTAAGTTATGGAAGAGCCCATTTTCTCATCTTCCCAGACACACAATTGACCTACATTTCCCAGATTCCTTGCAGTTAGGCATGGCCATGAGACTGTACTCTAACTAATGAAATGAGAGTAGAAGCAGTATATATTCTTTTCCCCTTTCAGTAGCCCCTTTCAGAGTGATTTTGGAAGCCCCTTCTTGAATGGCAGAGCCTCCATCAGCATGGGTCCCTGGGCAACTGGTGGGGAAGGGCTGACCTGTTCACCTACCCATTACCATAACAAATTTTATTGTATTTGAGTCATTGTGCATTGCACAGGTCAATTCATCACAACAATTAGTCTATAATACATAGGTTTTAGTATGTTTTTCAAGATGCTTCAAAATATTTTAATGCTATTCTATGGGCTATAAAACAAAACAATATTCTCTCTGTTGGGGCATCTTCAAGATTAAGATGATATCCATAGTATCCTATATATCTTGTGAAGACAATTCTTAGGCCGTAAGCTATTTTCAGAATGTGTCTGGATAGTCCTTTTTATATCCATTTTCATCTCTGCCTCTAGACTTCCCATCAGTATTTGGTCATTTATTTGACAAATAATACTTTAAGCATCAATTATGTACTACCAGTGTTACAGACATTGCTGGGAGGCAATGAACAACATAGGTTAAACCCTGTCCTCATACTGCTTAGAGGAGGTTGATGGCCTTAGGAAGTCTCTTGGCCAGCCACAGCAACTATCAGTGCAGTCTAGAACCCGCCCCCCCGACAATAAACTTATTTTAATGATCGAGTTTATCATATGATTGAGATATCCCACTGAAAGGTTTTAAAAAATTATTTCTAAAGTGAATCACAAATTTCCTTTTTTTTTTTCTTCTAGAATTAGTATACAGAACACAGGCTAACTTCATTATTATTATAATTGCATTATATAGTAATGTAGTAATACATCAAGGCCAATGAAGGGCAGAGAACTATTGGGCCAATACAAAATGGCCTCAGATTGCTATGCATTTTGAATTCTTGTATGTACCTTTGATAACTGTGGTGTTGACTTAGGGAAGACACAAGTAGTTAAAATAGAAGACAGAACTATAGTTGGCTCTAAAAACCTAATTATGGATTAACTGGTACCCAGTCAAATGACTAATGATTCTGGGACTATAATTACCCACCTGTAGGCTTTATTTTTTTTCTCCAACATTCTACTTTTCTACATTTTACAAATGTTTAATAATGAACATGAATTTCTTTTATAATAAAAAAATTCAATTAACTTAATTAGAAAAAAATTACCTATGAGGTGACGGTGGTGGGGGGGTTCTCATTAATTTATCATCAGGCTTCATAGTCTGGATTCAATATCTCTACCCACTGAGAAATAGTTATTTTTGTGCTCTCAATGGCTGACTCTGGGTGATGTGTTGCAGGGGTTATGGTAGAGGAGGGAGGTGCTATAAAGAGTAAAGGGAGACTGTTTCCCAGAGCACTGTCCTTGGAAAAGAGACCCACTGCAACTTCTTCTGAGTGGGAACAGTGCACATTAGCACGTGGCTTTGGTGATTTCAAGGTGAGAGAGGAGGGAAGGAAGGAGAGGTTCTGTTGGAGGTAGGGGAAGGCCCTCTGTGTGTCTGGTTTTGTCACACTATGTCCACTGTCACAGATAGTCTTACATTTGGAAATCTGGATTTGGTTCAAATGGGAGCCTGGAAGAGAAGTCTAAAAATGTGCTGCCTGCCTCCATGCTGTGAGGTTCCTTCCAAGAATGGGGTGGTCAGCCAGCCTCTCTCTCACTCGGGGCCATGTTTTATCTTATGTTTTGGGCTAGTTGAGTAGGCTTGTTGGGTAGATCTGTTTTGGTTTCTGCCCAGATGGTTACAAAACCACTGGCCTTTCCCTGGATTAAACCTGATGTTGGTGTTCGGGTGTCCCCAGCACCAACTTGGGAAGACGTGAAGTGATTTATTCAATGTAGATATAATCATTCATTTTACTTTTATCTGAGAGAGTCACTGTCATGTAAATAGTGACTACAGTGTGCTCATTAAGGAAATAAAGGATGCAATCCTTGCCATTCCAATTTCCAATTAGAAGTGTCTTCCATTTCTCTGAAATGCAATGCAATTCTGGGATTCTAACATCATATACCACACAGATGCGTGAGTGGAGGAGGAATTAGTCACAATTTGAACTGAGATTCAGAAGACTGCAGATGGGAATTAAAGAGACAATGGAAAAGGAAAATCATGCATTTTGAATTTGAAAAAATGTTCATATTTTGAAAGGAGTACTCACGCAATAGGTATAGTTAATGCATGACATCTTCATAATCATTCCATTATTGATTAACTTCACATTGTGCTTCAGTAAGTTAATTGTAGCCTTTTCCTGTTTCTGGCTCTGGTGTTTAAAAGCAAAATAGCCTCTTTGTTATGCCCTCAGAAGAACAATTTACACATTTTGATTTGGCAAAGAACAGCTCATTTTTCTGGGCCCTTCTGGCTTTTTTTTTTTTTTCTACATGAAACATGCAAGTAAAACTGGCTGAACTTTCAAACATCAGCTAAATCCTAATAATCACTAGAGCATTTCTTGCCTTGCTCTTCTCTGACGGCTACATTTATTATAAACCAAGTCTGCATTCTGCTGCAGAAAGGTCACTATTTAACAGGTACAGATGTCTGTTTTTCCAACAGTTCCAGAACCAGAGCCCCTCTGACATTGGTCATTCGGATTTGTAGGCATCATAATCTGGAATGTGGTTCTCCACCCCGCCACTCACCCAACTCCTGTCCCAGAAAAGGGTCCCCAAGCACTACAGTGGGGGAGGAAAAGTTGTGAACAAAGTCATCAGCCTCTTGGAAGGCGTCCTGACCTCCCTAGGACTGAACTTTCAACCTCTTGAGCTGACAGTTAGTGGTGGATGCACAAATTTTGTTTGCGACTAATTGCAGCTTGTAAATGGAGCATTGTGGCCCCAGAAAAGAACCAGCAGTCTCTCTCCCCTGGGTCACCCAAATGGAATCTGGACACAAGAAAGCCTGTCCCTTAATAGGCCTCCTCTCAAGCCCTTCCCAACCTCTCGGGGGCCCTGGGCTTGTCCCCTTCATCAAGTCTAGAGTTAGAGGGCACACACAGCAGGAGACTCCTCTGCGAATCTTATCCAAATGCCAGGCTATTTATTCATAGCAACTTGCAGCTCCTTTAGGAATTCTCACAGACTGAGTTGCCAGAGCAGACTAGTGTCTCCCCATCCAGCAGCCGCAGTCTTTCACAGACCCAAGGACACACATGCCACCTCGGAGCACAAAATACCTTGCAAATCGTCTCTTGGGAGTTCACCAAGGAAACTACTGATAAGTTGAGAGGAGGAAAACAGAAGTAAGTTAGAAGGGTAGATAAGACTTTCCAGCAGAATGACTGCTTATTTTTAGTTCTACAAAGCAGATATGCTTTGTAAATGATAAATAAGCCATAGAGTAGCTTGGAACATGAAGCCACATTTCTATTATTGGAGGCATGACTGGGGATGCTCTCTGAGAGCACAGCTGGTTACATGTGTGAATGGCAGACCTCGCTGGCCTAAATCTTCAGCTTTAAACAAAAGGGGTAGCCAAGGGTGACTCTCTTTGTTTTCTCTGATAGTTTCATTGGACTGAGGTGGTAGCTAATATCATCCTATATCCTTATAGCAAGAAAAGAACATAAGGAACTCTGTGAAAAGTGTAGAATGAGCTTCCCAGGCAAGCATCATATTGTTCTCAGTTAATCAAATTTGTCAAATCGTTCCCAGTGCCTTAGAGCTAAAGGGTGATACTTAGGATCATGGTAAACAAATCCCCAGCCATCTGCTCTGACAGCTGTTGGACCTTGAGCAAGAACTTGTACTCATGGAGTCTTTTGAGAGTCCCTAGGTACAGGGATGGACTAGAAACATTTTTCAAGGGGAGAAAGGTTAAAACTACTAACGGCCCTGGGATACCCACACCCAACTAGAGATGCTCGTAGGAATAAACTACACGAGGAAAATTTCTTCTTTTCTATTAGGCCTCCAAATACCCTAGCTTCTCTGTCTGCTGGATATTTTCTAATAGTTTTAGCCTAGTCTGAAAAATCAATGCAGTTAGTGAACTGCTTAGTTGAAACTGAACACAAGAGCTGTGTACTTCTAGTCAATTTAAGGATATCTGCTCAGATGATCTATTTGATTCTGTGCCTTTTCAAGTATGAGGGCTCAGAAGATTAGCTTGGAGTTGCAGTAAATTATTTTTCTGAAAGTCATTTGCCTCTAACAAGTTAGTTTTTGTGTGCCGATTTCATTAGGCCAATTGGGTTTCATAATTTTTTAAATTTTTATTCATTTATTATTTATTATTTATTATTATTTATGCCTACAGCACCTGATGGTCTCCCATCCAAGTACTAACCAGGCTCGACTCTGCTTAGCTTCCGAGATCAGACATTGGGCTTGTTCAGGGTGGCATGGCCGTAGACCATGGACCATGGCTCCACTGGGGCACGAACCCAGGAACTTCTGTGTGTAAAGCAGATGTGCTAACCATTACACTATGGAACTACATCAGGATTTCATAATTGATGTTAGATAGGATGACCAACCATTCCAGTTATCCTGAGACTGTTCTGGTTGTAAACTGAAAATCTTGCATCCTGGGAGTCCCTCATTCCAACAAGTCAAAATGACCTACCGAAGTTGAAAGTGTAGCAATATAATAAACTCTGAGTTTCTGCATTTAAAATCTTAGCAGGGTACACATTGAAAAGAGGTCTCCTAAAAGTGGTGAGGGAGGTCTGTTTACTTTTTAATTATCCAAGAGTAAAGGAAACTTTGTGATGTCTGAGGGGTGGGGGAATCTCAGCAGCCAGGTGTACAACACTGAGTCGCCTCATGTGGGCATTTAACATCTAGTTTTAATTATTTTTCTGTGTCCTCAATTTATGACAAGGAAAAAATGCAAGACAGATTTTCAT
Organism: Pteropus vampyrus; assembly: GCF_000151845.1. NCBI lineage: Eukaryota > Metazoa > Chordata > Mammalia > Chiroptera > Pteropodidae > Pteropus > Pteropus vampyrus. The sequence continues at coordinate 2,192,436 of NW_011888860.1, read as the reverse complement.
AAATGTTTTCTTGGGAGAGTTTATATTTCAATTAGTATACTTTTAGGCACTTGAGAAATATGTGAAAAAGAGATAAGATAGAAATATTTCAATTGTGTGAAATATTTCTTTTTTCTTTTATTGCATTCTTAGGAGGTCAAAGTCATTTTGTGGGTTACTATCTATCCATAATTAAACTTCTATACCCGGCTTTGTGTATTCCACCCAATTTGACCTAAGTGGGTGCTTTTGAAACTCAAATGTGCCAGGAATCACCGTGGGGTCTTGTTTAAATTGAGATTCAGATTTAGTATGTCTGGGATAAAAACAGAGGTTCTGTATTTCCAACAAGGTCCAAAATGATGCTGATGGTCCAAGGGCCACACTTTGAGTATCAATGTCCCAGGTGATTGTACCTAAGTTTTCATTACCCTTAGGACACTTCTAAAAGGGATAAAAAAATACGTTTAAGGAAGTGGAGGGAGAAAATTGTGGTTTATAATCTCAAAAACAATGTCTGTTGAAACAGAACACTGTGTGTTTTGGTGTACAACACAAATGCAATTAAAACTGAACCAAAACAGCAGCATATCTAGGAAAGAAAGGCAGATGGGAGGAAGTGGAAAGGAGGAAGAAGGGATGTGACAATTACAGTGACTCTGGCTGGAGGTGGTGGTGCTCTTTTCAAAGTACTGGCACTTGCCTTTTCTTCTACCACTCTCTTTCCCAGTCATTAGAAGCCATACACTTCCCTTCTAACGGTTGCCCAAAGTGTAAGCAGTACTTTGGGTACGAGGCAAGGAAATGTTTCATTCTCTTTCAACTGGTTGCAAGAACTCTGCAAAAAGATACATTAAGGATTAAAAATGAAACATGCTCTGAAAAATGTACCGACATTTTCATGTTAGTTATAGTTTGTTATGTTTCTCAAGACACAAAACCAGATAATGAAATGCATAAGTAGAAGAAATATCATTAAGTCAAATCTGACAGAAGATGGATTCTACTAAATCACATACAGTTCTGATATTGTTTTACAATAAAAATTGTTAATGCAATTCAATGAGTTTCTATTGCTCACACAGCCCTGGTTAAGATGACCATTTAGGGGCAGAAAGGGAATTCTGGGATTCAATGTCTAATTATTTCAGAACAAAGTGTATGTGCCTCAGAAATGGATGAAATGTCATTGTTCTCCAAATTGCATCAATTGTGACCTTGGGAGAGTTTACATCCTTTTCTCTGAAGAGGAGCATCAAATGTAGATGATTAAATTGTCACTAAGCAGAAAAAAAAAAAAAAAAAAAAAAAAAATCTCCAGTGTATGTTCATGTTCCATGGGAAATATATAGCCAGAGTTCTATCCAGTATAACTTTTACTTACTGCTCTCTCAGGGGCTTCAGGCTAATTGAAAACTCTTTTTTTTTTTCTTACAGGTCATTAAAGCAGAAGTGGCATAAATTATGCCCCACATTTCCTTGCATTTCTATAAAGGCAGGATGTGTAAGTGGAATAAAATATATACTTTAATATTTTCCCCTTGCCTCTGTTCAATTGTCTGAAGCAGAATTAGTGAGGGAACAGGTGGTAGGAGGTGAGGTCAGGGCTTGGAAACAGAAAGTAGGTGGAGAGTTTTGAACTGAGGAGTTACATCATTTGATTTGTTGATTTGTATATTTTAAGGATCACTCTGACTGAAATGTAGATATTTGATGTAGGGGACAAGATGCAAGAAGACAATGGTGAGACTATTGAAATTCTCCAGGTGAAAAAGGTTGGTGGCTTGGCCCAAGGTGGTTACAAGGAAAGTGAGAGAGACTATTAATTCTGGATATTTTTTTGAGAGAAGCTTTTTTATGATTCATGGGATCTTCTGGCTTCTTGTGCAGTGATGAGAGTCCCTATCTTGCATACCAGGTCTAGTTTGCCAAATAATAACCTATGGAAGGAATGATGGAACCTCAGAATTGGAAGGGCTCTTGGAGGCAACACACCTGGTGAAGGAGAAGTTAAACCAGAGATACTTGGCTTAGTCTTTAAGCTTGTGGGGTCTCAAATTTTGACGGGGGTAGATAAGGATGAGATTGATGCCTCATAACAAATGTTGATTCTTTTGCAATTCACAGAGGTCCCACACTAGTAATCAGAAGGTGGAGGCTGAATCCTAGTGTGAGGCAGCACAAATCTGAAAGCTCCCAATCTCACTGAGCTCTCTTTTGAGGTCGTGTATTCAAACCTCTCACACATGCAAAGATTCTCTGCCCAGCATCCCAGAGTGTGTAAACCTAGCCTTGACTATATTTTTAGGGACCAGAGTGCTCATTATTTCAAGGTGATTCACCACCATGCTGTTGGACAGCTCCAAGCTTCTGGAAAGTTTTTCTTGTATAAGGCTGAAATCCCTTTCTCTTCTATCTTTCTGCCACTGGAGCTATCTTGGCAAAGAGAACTGTATTGGTCTAGCTTAGCATGGGCTCTGGAAGAGCCTGGGTTGGAATCTAGGTTCCTTGTGACCTTGAGCAAGCTACCTAAACCTTCTGTACCTCAGTTTTCTCATAAACAAGGTAGTACGTCTAAAGCACTTATAAGAGGACATGATACAGAGTTAGTGTTTAAAAACGGTTAATATGAATGTGAGGACCTGTCCAGTATTTGAACACGAAGGTGTTATTTGCCAATTCTCATTATGCTTTGTAGCAATGCTATCGATGAAATCCTATAAAAGCAAAGGGCTAGGGGGCAGTAAAGAAAGGGGAATTATTCATTACTGGTTCCTGGATCAAGCAGCAAGAAACCTATTGTTGGTTGTCTGGCATTTAGAGGTTTATTCCATCTCCAATATTGATTTTCCAATTCTATTTCGTCTGGTAAGCAGTATTTCAGGATGCAGTGAAGTAGTGTAGTGGAAAATTTAGGTTTTCAAGTCTGATTTTCAGCATTTGAATCTGGCTCTGGCACTTTTTATTCTATAATCATGGAAAACTTACTTAATGATGTTAATAATGTTACATATGTATATAAAATGCTTATTACAATGTAATAGATCAAGAAATGTTAGCCATAATTTTAAGTTATGGAAATGAATTTCTAAAATGAAGTCTAAAAGTGACCATGTTCAAAAGTAACCAAAACCGCATTCTGTGGGCTGCCTAATACAGTTTGAGTAGAAAGGAAAAAAGGAAAATCAAAGCTTGCTGATCCTGCCTTCTTGCCAAGTGTAGGCTCCCGGTGTTCAAGGAGGCTCATTGCTAGAACCACATGGAACTGATCTCACGATCACAAGAAATTCAGGAAACTCGGAATCAGCTTACTGGATACTCACTCACCCATCAACTGAAAATTTAAATATTTGCTTGAACTGGTTATTTGGTAGCAGGCAGAATTTTTAATAACATTTACCTGAAAATAAAAATAGTACATTTTCATTGCAGAAACATAGGAAAGCATAGACTAACATAAAGAACAAAATCACGTTTATTTCCACCACCCGGAAGTTGTCCCTTGCAAGATTTTCTGCACAGCGCTCTAGGCGGGTAAGCAGCTTCAGGCCGGCTGTGTCTGGCCCACTTCCAAGACCCTAGCAGGGGACACTGTCTGGTACAGAAGAGTGCTCAGTAAAGAGTGGTTAAATGAATAACATATAATCTTGTGTATTAATGTATTTCTGTCCTCACTAGGGATTATGATTGCCAGATAAATTTCTTTTCATGGTTGTTTCACTCAACTGCACTCTCTAAAATATTGAATTTAAAACCAACATGAATATAAGTATTTTCTAAATGTGCCAAGAATTACAGGCTGTTGTTTTGCCCATCGGGTGGTCCATAGCCCAAGAAGTGCTCATATGAATGGATCTTGGGGCTGACGTGACTGATCTCAAGCTAGTGGGCACTGCTGTGTCTTCTTTCCAGGCTCCAAAGGCCAGTGGGTTCCTCAGCTTGGTCCTACCCAGAAATCTCTCCTCCTGAGAATATTTTTTACTTCACTTTCAATAATTTGGAGAATTTCGCAAACATTTTAGAGAATTTCCTACCACACCCCAATTCAACTTTTCTTCTAATTATAATAGGTACTATTTATTAAATGCTTACAATAGGCCTGATCCTATGCTAAGCCTCGATCAGGTATTATCTCATTTAATCCTTATGACAACTTTTTGTGCTGGCTATCACTATTTTTGTATCATAGATGAAAATAAAATGGAGGCTTGGGAAGGTTAAGTTACTTACCTAAAATTATACAGCTTGGAAAAGGCAGATTCTAGGCTAGGTTTATCTGACTCCAAATTCTATGCTTCAACCACCTTGATATTCTGTAATCAGAATTTGTATATTTGCATATTGTTCTCTATGTTTAGCTTCATATTATAAGCATATATCCAAACTATTATGTTACCTTTAGCATTACGATATGCAATGTCTAAATAACATTCTAAGTGAATGTATATTAATTTACTAAGCCTTATTGCTATTCTTTATTGAACATCTGGGTTGTAGAGAATGTTACAGCAGAGACTCCCAATATTTGAAATTCAGAGTCAGGAAAAGCATTCTGTTGTGGAGCACCAGTAGTGAAATGGAGGGCAAAATAAAAGCTTCTTAGTGTGAAGGGACCAGGTGGAAGTTAGATGCTAGGAGACTTGCAGTTTGGAAAGAACAGAAACACACTGAACAGAGAGGGGCTACAGAAAGGGAAAGAGGTGGTTCTAGACTTTAACATTTCTTTATGTATGGGTTTGGCCTATCTGGATACTTTACTGGGCTGAAATGTTCTTGTTAACTAAATTACATGGCATATCACAAGGGTTTGACCATCAGAGGCTATTGGGGTATAGGTGGGAAATATTGTCAAATTCTGATCTGCTGCTGTGATCTCAGTCTGTCTGTCTGTCTGTCTGTCTATCTGTCTGTCTCTCTCTCCCATATCTAAGGAATCTGGAAGATGACTACCAAGAGGTAAAAGAGGCTCCTCTTCCTGTCTCCTTACCTCCCCCCTCTTAGAGCTGGGTCTTTCTGCCTTCAGAAATCTTGGCCCTGCCAGTAATTGTTAGAGAGGCTGTGCAGGCTGCTGCTTCAGACATTGCCCAAGGGCAGATCGCTGGAACCCCAGCCCAGCTCTACCTCACAAACAATGAAGACCCTTCAGCTTCTCCTTTCAGCTGTCTCAGGCCACCCTTGGTGGGGTGGGGGTGGGCAATCAAGTGAACCCCAGAGCAGAGGGGCATAAAGAGGGAGGCAGGAGAGTGAGGTTAAAATTTGAGTTAAAATTCTAGCCCTGCTATTTATTTGTGTTACTATGGTTTTTGTTACTTCACCTGGCAGAACCTCAGTTTTCCTATTAATAAATGGTGATGGTGATCCCTAATTTACAGAATTGCCGAAAAGATTAAATAAAATTGAATGATTGTACTTGCCAATCAATACATGGTCACTGACAATATTGTCTTAATATCTAAAGGAACTATTTTCTCTCTTCTATTTTGAAAATACTCTTATTTGGGGGGTAATCTTCTACTTAGTAAAATTGAATTATTTATACCTTAGTGGATTATTTATTAACTCTCTCTTTTATTTCTCATTCTCAAAAGTTTTTGTTCTTCTAAGTTCATAGCTTGGAGAAAGGAGATGTAGGTCCTTTTTGTTTGAAGGATAGTGGAGCCTGAGGCAGCCCATAGGTGACCTTCCATTCTAGCCAGAGAATCTAGCTGGAGAGAAGTGTGCAGGAGTCACAGAAACCATTTGTAATTTTTGTTTGTTTGTTTGTTTATGAGTATTTAAAAGTATGTGTTATTTTTCGTAGGATAACGTTGGAAGATATCCTAGCATTTGTAGGTGAGAGAGTAAAATACTCTTTTCTCAGGTCAAGAAATTCTGTTGGCCATCTCAGTTTTTATTAGTCTTGAGAATCCTGGGAGGAAAGTGTGGCTAATAATTCCTGATGGGAATTAATACTACTCTGTAATTTGTGTGGTTGTTATTTGCAATACAATAACAATAGTGTGTTTGCAGAGAGTTTAAAACAGTGAGATGAAGGAAGGAAGGAAGGAAGGAAGGAAGGGGAGAGAAGAGGAAAAAGAAAAGGAAAGAAAGAAAAGAAGCATAAGTCAAGGGCAAGTTGATAGTATATTCTCTCATGAAGACTAGCAAATAATTCTCCTAAAGCCAGATTGAGACCAGCTAATTGCAGTCTTTGGGAAACACCATGGATGAGACATTTAAAAATAATTACTCTATTTTGCACTAAACAGTGTGACCTGATTTCAATAAAGCATGTTATTATGGAAGAAGAAAAGTTATGTCCCAATAGTAGGAAGTGATTTTAGGGTTAAACACTGCCAGTTTGCTAAGTGTTGGCTTCATCTTTTTATTCCTTTAAGCAGTTCTTCAATTATTAGACACTACTTTCAAGGGTAAACTCTATTATTTTTTCTGTGACTATATCAAGTCTTCATTTCTCTTTCTAGAATGTGAGTTCAGAAAGCTGCAATTTTTAATTTTAGTATAGAATCTTAGAATAAAACTGAAAAAAAATTAAAGTGTTGAATTGTTTCTAGGAACTATTTGACTTAGGGGATTTTATATCACCAGTATTATTCACAGTTAATTATTCTAGAAGATTGGGTTTACTCAAACCTCCAAATTAACTGTGCATACAGTTTGCCTGGATTGATATGTTGGTGATGTTTACCACAGGTAATCCTTCAAAGCTCAAACTTCATTTTGAATTTTTCCCCCCAAATTAGAATTTGGCTTTTGAAGAAAATTTGTTTACAGTTACTATTTAAAATTCCATGTAAATATATAAACTCCAACTTGCTCTCATTTCATTTCTCTGCTATTTTCCTATGAAATTTTTACATGAAAATTGTGTCACCCTTAACAACCTAGCCTTATTTTCTAATTTCCTTTTAATGGTTTTGTGTTCCAAGTTTAATTCAAGAATGGATTGCTTACATTTCTCTTACAAATCTCGTTTCTAATCATTGTTATTAATATCACAATTTTGTTGTAATATCTGTAAGAGTACAAAATGTGTCCTCTTAAAGATGCATTTGCCAACCACTGAATTGCATACATTTCAATTACATCTCTCCCTCATAATTATTATTATTAATATCACAATTACTATTGTAATATCCATAAGACTGCAGAAGGTGTCCTGTCAAGGGTGCATTTACAAGCAGCTTTCTCAGTTTCCTCTTAAGAAAAATGTGCCAGCCTTTATCTAAATCTGACTTCCCCTATAATTTACATTAGACAACACACTCCATCAATAAAACTATCAAAATGATCTACTACATTGTAGACAAAAGTTATTGTGTCAAGTTGACACTAATCAGTTAATTCCAGTAAACCTTCAGATAAACAAAAGCTTGTTGTCTATTACTGATGTGCGTGATGGGCCCCTTGTATGTCCTATGGTTATGCCCATCTATATAGATGTATCTGGCAGACACTTACCCTGAGGCATCTATATGGAAACTGAGACAAGATCTATAGTTAATGATGTTGACCCTGACTCCCCCAACAGAGATTGAATTCAAGTCCTCATAATATCTCGACAGCTGATATGTATACTGTGCTAATAATATTAACAATTACTATGCCACTGGGATTCCCCAGGGTCTGGCTAAAAAAAGAGATTTTAAAGCTTCTTCCCTTGTATGAACTGATTTCCTTGTTTATAGCCATCATCAGACATTAAGACAAAGATGAGTTTCTTAATGGGGAAAGGCTTTTCTTAATGTAGTGTTTTGTACTAATAAATGCTGTGTGAGTTAAACAACTTCTGGAAAAGCTGATAGTAGTGGTAATGGTTGGAGAAAATATTTATAGTCCCTATTTCCCTGGCAAGCTGGGCTAGTAGAAAGTGAGGAGAGAGCTAGCTTCACATTGTTATTGTTGATGTGGATCAGAAGACAGTCAGAGTGTCAACATGCCTTCTCTGATGTGGTTCTTTGGAAACAAAAGGGTTTCCTGCCAATCTCCACTTGGCATGATTGGGTAGCTGAGGAATCAGAAACCGCCCTTGGGTCTCCTCAGACAGCTGCAGAGCCATGGAGGAAAGTAAAGGAATTGAACCAGACCTCTTCTCACCTGTTTCTCCTCCCTTCCCGGCTCTCATTCCTCTGCAAAGACTGAATGGGAAAGGCCACTGCTGGCTCACAGGCCGTGGAGGAGTTTAGGATGAAATGTTGACAGGGGGCACTGTTAGAAATTAAATTCTACCCTATTTTGTGTACCATTTTTGTGAGTCACATTCGTGAATAGTAGTGAGAGATTTAATGATCGCATATTTTTTATCTTATTTCCCTTCGGTCGATGGCAATTTTTTTCTGTTAATGTCAACTTAGAGCTCAAAGTAATTTAGTAATTGATTCTAAGCACAGCAGTTCGCCAATGGCAGCTCTCCATTTGTGGGGAATATCTTTGCTAATTTTATCCATTAGAATGAGATTACGATGCTAATCTCTCCTATCCCCATCTCTTGGTCATTTGGGACATGCTGATGTAAATGACTTATTAGACACGAGACCTTCGTCCATCCCCAGGATCAGGGAAAAATGAAAGGAAGCCAAGATAAGAATACTATAATACCCTAACACACACAGATGGTATGCATAACCAATACTAAAATGGTGAGACCCTAAACAGGAAACCAGTATAAAAACTAGCTATGACAAATGAAAAATACAATTGACCAAAATATATTAAATGCATTTAAGGGAAAGAACAAAAAGAATTAAGGCAGAATGAATGCGTCTGGGGACATGTAATTGGAAACCTAAACATTCACTGGGCCAGGGAAACCCAGAAAGTCATAAGTCAGGTGGGGGGAGGGGAGCACCCTTAATGAGATTAAGTGAAGAAAACCAAAATGGCTGTGTTAACAAAAAGATTGAGGCTATATTTACAGACACAATCTGTCCGACTGTTTTCAGTGAATGACTGGTTACTGGCTAAGTTAGCAATTGGTTGTTCGTCTGATTTAATTAAATGCTCAAACCAGTGAAAGTATGTGTGGTAAAAATAGCCTGAAACTAGTTTGGGTTACACATACACAATAGGGTATTGTATCCCACAATGGGCTGAAAGGCCTGCCAAAGACAATCCTAGTAAATAGATACATTCTAAGGTGCTTTACTTTATGAAATAGCAAAATATTTAGAGGAAATTCAGGAAAAAAAAATCGATTTAAATAATTCAGGTAAGGAGGATTTCAAAAAAGAAAAATTAACTAATATAGTAGCTGGGTGAGTGTTTATAAAGGCAGAAAAACCCCAGAGAGATAAAAGATACTTAGCATTTAAGATGCCTGATGTGAGATCAAAAGAGGAAAATCTAGATATTAAGTAAATAAATAATTCCTGTTTTTAATCTCCTCAATGGAAGGGAGGAGAAACTGACATTATGGTCATTTTATCTTCAAAAAGCCAAAATCTTATTACCAAAATAGCAAAAAATATATCATGAAAAATCTAAAACAAACTATTTCCAGGTTTTAATCATTGGTCCAACTTTTCGAATGTTTTATACTCTACAGCTGCTGTCCAACAATGTCAGTAGTCAACAATAAGACTAAAAACTCACATGCACACTGGCTGTCACATACCCCTAACCTGAGACAGACAGCACCCCTCTCAAACCACGATTTTCTCCTGACTTCCCATTTCTGACTAGAGCCACAGTTCTGAAACTTAGTGTTATCTTTAACTCCTGAAATCAGAATTGTCTTATGGTCCTTGTCCTTTTTCTCCTCACCAAGCAGTCAATTGCCAAGTCATGCAGACTCTAATTCTGAAAAGTCTCTCTCATATTTTCTATTCTCATTCCCAATTCCCTCTTTAGGGTCTTGATTGTTTTCTGAGGGATAAAGAAAACTTTTTCATCATGGTTACTTACAGCAGTAGGTAAAGACCAAGGACAAAGTTACAGAATTAAAAGCTAGATTTCACCAACTGTATCTTGTTTTACATTTTGACTTTGGAAGCATGTAAATATTTTACATAAATAGAGAACAAATTAAATTTAATAACAAAACTAAAATTCAAAGACAAAATTAATTAAATGTACCTAAGTATATATCGGCTTGATGACATAACCCCACAGAAGGGAAACGTTTCAAAAACCTTTAAAACAAAGTAATTTGACAGCTTTTGAGTCATTCTAGTCTGCAGTTTTACACTGGCCTACTTTACACAACTCTCCACTCTGAACCATTGCACGTTACTGCCAGATTGTTCTTTTGGAGATCAAACTCCCAGACTGAGCTGGGACTAAGGTGACACAATTGGAGTGCTCACAATGGGTGCAAATTTTAAGAGAGCGTCAAAACACTCAGTATCAAGATAAATATTATTTTAATACAATTTTTTAAAATCAAAATTAATGTCAAAGAAATCCACGATGAACAAAATATAAAAAATTTAAACAAAGAATAGGATTCAACCCTAAGCTTGCACAACCCTGCCTCCTTCACCTTATCCTAATCCTATTCCTGGTTTCAGTCAAACTTTATTTACAAAAGCAGCAAAATCTGAACTGAGGGATATAATATGCTGATTTTAAAAAATATTGTGTTATAATATTATTTATCTTGATTACTGAGATTTTTGGCATCCATTAGATTGTGCACCTAACACAAGTGCTCCGCTGGTTTCACCCTGGTGCCAGCCTTGCTCGGTGGTTTGTCAAATCAAGTGCAAACTCCTTATCCCAGCATTTCAGGAATTTTTGACATGGGAGGTAGTATGGTTTAGTGATTAACCATATGGGGGTGATAGTAATATGGGAGTGATAACCATATGGGGGTGATAGTAATAGGACATAACTCATAGAGTTGTTGTGAGGATCGAATGATGAAAACACGTAGGGCATTTAGAACAATACTGGTACATAGTGAGCGCTATGCAATTGTTAGTTATTGATATAACCGTTAGTTATAACTAGTCTGTAACTTCCTCTAGGATCGCTTGTCTTTCCATCAATACAGAAACTTGCACATCGCTTTGCAAGTAATAGGCTCTCAAAATATGTATATTGAATCTAGTCATAGATGAAACAGAAGACTGAGACATTTTTTTATGAACATCAGTGATGAGACGATTATAATAGAGCCACAGATTCTTTATTTGGTATCTTCTTTTCTGTGCTTTCATTTCTTATCAACTAGAAGAAATTATCTGCAAGAAGGGCTCAGGCTGAAATAGCATTTAACAAGGGCCACTAGCATACGAATTTTTAATATGCACCTGAAACCAACACAACTCAATATTAGCATTACCCTATTTGTAATTGGGACTGTTTTAGAATTTAGGTTATGTCAAATAACGATTTAAATAAAATTTTCTGTTCAATAACACTACTGATAGATCTAGCCTGAGCTTTTGCATTCACTTCCTTTAGGAGGCTGTAGAAACTTGCCACCATCAGAGATAGGTTTTTCTTTGCCAGGAGATATATCTGTTATAGAGCATTTCTTACCATGACCTTTGATATAGGTGTGTATGATACACTGTACATTAAGTAGTCTTGGTCAACTTTTCAGATAAATTGAGACCTTAAAGAACATACTTTGAAGTGTTTTGAAATTCTTTTTATAAGTAAAAAATCCAACAATCCTCCCATATTTATTTCCAATTACTTGTCCAGACTTGAAGTGTACTAATTAAGAGAGATGACATGGTAGAGTGGAGAGAGTACAGATCAAGGTTCAAATCCCAACTCCACTATATAACTTCTACGTGATTTTACTCTACTTATGTATCCTCTCTCTGCCTCACTTCCTCATCTGTACACATAAATACCTACTTCATAGCATCAGTGCGAAAAACAGAGGAAACACACACACACACACACACACACACACACACTTTGCGCACGGCTTGATACATGTATTACTTCCTTAGGGCTGCTGTAACAAATTACCGCAAACTTGATGGCTTAAAACAACAGAAATTTTTCTGTCACAATTCTAGAGGCCAGAAATTTGAAACCATTATCAAAATCAAGGCATTGGCAGCGTAGTACTTTATATACAGAGGCTCTAGAGGATAATCAGTTGTTTGCCTCTTCCAGTTTCTTGCGGGCCAGCATTCTTGCTGGCTTGTAGCCACATCACTCTAATCTCTGTATCCATAGTCATGTAGTCTTTTCCTCCTGTCTAACCTTCCCCTGCCTTTCTCTTCTAAGGATCTATGTGATCGTATTTAGGGCCCATGTGGATAATATGGTATAATTCCCCATCCCAAGATCCTTATGTTAATCATATCTGCAAAGATACTTTTTCCGGGGAGAGGAGGGAATGGCGTAGATGATAGAGGCTCTGTTCATCCCTCTGGTGACCATTCAAAGTAGTGATGAAAACAAGGAGCAGCAGCAAAGAAAAATCACCTGGGATCTAGAGGAACAAGCCATACACCTAGGGAGAGGTCCGAGAAATCATCCTGCAATGGCAGAAGGTAGGACAGGGTGAGAAAGCAGGGCTGCCAGGTTTCGAGTAGCTGAGTGAGACAGAGGCTGCGGCAGAAGCCTCTTAAAGGGCTTGCATCCGCAAGCGGATTTTCGCAGTGACGGACCTGCTCGCTCTGAGCACCAGTGCCGATTCGGCTGCGTGCAGGGGACACCAGGGACTTACAGGGAGACATTGTCAGAGTGAGGGCCAAAGGTGAGACTCACTCTGTACAGAAGTGCTGGTGATATCCATTGTTCCTTGTTGAGCCCTCCCCCGTCCTAGTGCGCAGACATAGTGCCGCCTTTGCTGGGACGTCATCAAACTGGATAACAGAGGTCACTCCACCCAGAGTATTCCTTGAAACCCTGCCTCCCCCAACTTGCAGCCCCAGTCATGCCACATCCAAGTATATCCTCAGCTAGTCAGATGCTCCTGAAAAACACACTTGGAGGCAGCTGGCCTTGGTTTCTAGTGTGGCCTTTTGAGGCAACTTTGAGCACAACATCTGTGGATTGCTCGCTGAATCTTAACAGGTGGCCCTGGAGGGGTAGAAGCTTGGGCTAAGTTTGGCCTGCAACTGAACCCCTCTCAGGACTGTGCCACTGGACACCTACTTCACAAATTCACACTAATAAGACCAGGAGACTTAGGAGCTTTGCTTAGTACATAGAAACAGATGCAGAAAGGCAGCCAAAATGGGAAGACAAAGAAGCAGAAACCATATGACAGAACAGAACAGAGATCCAGATATAATGGAGTCAAGTAATCTAACAGATGCAGAATTCAAAATACTAGTTATAAAGATGTTCAATGAACTTTTGGGAAATGTAGAGAACTCCAACAAAGAGATAAAACACATAAAAATGGAAATGGCAATTATAAAAGGGAACCAGTCTGAAATGGAGAACACATTATCTGAGATGAGAAGTATATTAAATGGAATAAACAAAGGAATAAACAAAGTGAATAAAGAAGAGGATCAAATGCCCTGTCTAGAGGACAGGAAAGCCAATCAGGACACTCAATCAGAATGGCCAGATAAAAGATGCCAAGACTATAAAAATAATTTAAAGAAACTGTGGGACACTATTAAGGCTCCATATATTCGTCTGATCAGCGTAAGTGAAGAAAATCAAGATGTTGAACAATTGTTTAAAGAAATAATGATGGAAAACCTCCATAACCTGGTGAAGGAAATGGACATACAACCCCGGGAAGCTCAGAGAATTCCAAAACTCAGGGGTCCAAAGAGGCCCACACCAAGTCACATCATAATTAAAATGCCAAAGGTTAAACACAAAGAAAGAATATTAAAAACAGCAGGAGAAAAATAGATAGTTACTTCTAAGGGAACACCCATATGACTATCAGCTGATTTCTCAAAAGATACTATGCAAGACAGAAGGGCTTGGCAAAAAATATTTGACAGGATGAAAACCCAGGATCTACAACCAAGAATAATTTATCCAGCAAAGCTATCATTTAGAGTTGAAGGACAGATAAAGAGCTTCCCAGACAAAAATAAGCTAAAGGAATCTATCACCACCAAGCCAGTATTACAGGAAATGTTGGAGGGACTTCTTTAAGAAGAAAAAACATGTATCAAAAACAGGAATAAAGAATGGTAACAACTACATTCCTATCAATAAGTACCTTAAATGGAAAAGAATTAAGCTCCAACCAAAAGATAGAGTGGCTGAAAGGATAAGAAAACCATACTCTTACATATGAAAAGGAAGGGGATGGAAAAAGATGTTTTGATGGACCTAAAAGTTATTTAAGTCAAACAGAAAAAGATAAACACTATATGATTTCACTTATATGTAGAATTTAAGGAATAAAAAGAACAAACTAATCAAAAACAGACTCACAAATATAGTGGACAATTTGGTGTCGGACAGAGAGGAGGGGGGTTTGGGAGGCTAGGAGAATGGGGTGAAGGGTTAAAGAAGTACAAATTAGTAGCTGATGGATGGTTACGGGGATGGAGAGCATAGGGAATGCAGTTAGCATTAATACATTGGCTAGGTGGAGGGTCAGGGGATGGAGGGTGCAATTGGGGGGACCATTTTATGAACTATATAGATGTCTAACCAATGTACTATATACTTGAAACTGAATTAAATTATGTTTAAAAAAGATACTTTTTTTCATATAAATTAACATTTACAGGTTGCAGGGATTAAGATCTGATATCTTTAGGGGCCATTATTTTAACTTACTACAATATATCGTGGATATTTAATAGATTGCCTATTATTATAATAATTATTAGCGAATCTTAAATTTTTAAAAATTGGAATTGGAGATCTAGTAAAATATATATATTAGTGGCACAATATTAAAAATATAGTTTAGATGGGTCTGGTCAAGATGATTTAGAAGGTAGACATCGTGTTCGCTTCCTCTCATGACCACACCAAAATTACAACGAAACTACAGAAAAACCATCACCGGGAGTCGTCTGAGGTCTGGCTGAACAGAAGTATACATAAGAGGTCACCTTGAAACTGGTTGGAGGGGCAGAGATGAGAAATTAATGATCCCACAGTTGCATGCAACAATCAAGAATCAGGAGGGTTATCTTGGCTGCAGAGGTCTGCCCCTCTGGAGCGAGGAGTCCCCGCTCCACACTGGGCTCCCCAGCCCAGGATTCCAGTGCCAGGAAGAAAAGTCCCCACAACTTCTGTGTGTGAAAACCAGTGGAGATTATGGCTGAGTGAGACGAAAGGCTGCGGGAGTCACAGATGTTCCTCTTAAAGGACCCATGTGCAGACTTACTCACTCAGATGTTCCTCTTAAAGGACCCATGTGCAGACTTACTCACTGCAAACTCTGAGCTCCAGCACTGGGTCAGCTGTTTGAAAAGTGTCAAGGACATAATGGGAGGACCTGGATTGTCCGGATTCAGGGCAAGAGCTGAAGGGACAGCTCTCTTCCAGACAGAAGTGCTGGCAGAACCCACCATTCCTTTGTTGAGCCTTCCCCAATCCCAGTGTGCAGATGCAGGCAACTGCCATATCTGAGTCTCCATCAACCTGACTAACAGAGGTCACCCCATCCTGGTGATTCTCTGGGACCCCGCCACACCCATCTTGCGGGCCCACCAAATCTGCTTCCATACAAATGGCCTGTCTTGGCTCATGCTGCGAACTTTTCTAAAATCTCTCAAAGGTTCACAAAACCCAAACAAAGCACGTCTCACCTGGGCATGCCCCGTACCTCCTGGTGAGCAGCCCTAAGCTCAGCACTAATGGCAGCCAGTCTTCATTCATGGCTTGGTCTCTCAAATACCTCTAAGTCCAGTATGGGTGGCAGCCATCCATGGATTGTTTGGTGACTTGCTAGGTGGTCCTGGGCAGGGCACAGGCCATGGCTGAATTTTGCCTGTGGCAGGGCCTGTTCCAGGAGGCCTTGGGGCTGGCACACCCAGTCCAGCTTCTGACTGAGCTGGAGCATCACTGAGGGTGGCATCTGAAGATGACATACCCAAAGGGCAGACGGGGCAGACACTAGAGCCCTGTTAAAGCGAATCTTGCTCCATAGGGTCAGCCCCTCACTGGTGAGTCCTCACAATCAGTCAGCCTCGGGGTCAATCCATCCCACTGATGTACAAACAGCAACCAGCAGGAGGGTACACACAATCCACACAAGAGGCACACCTGGAGCACCCAGCTCAGGTGATATGGGAAGACTGCACCACTGGCCTCATAGGACACCACTACATAAGGCCACTCTACTAAGAATGGGAGACATAGAAGCCCTACCTAAACATAAAGACAAACACAGGGAGGCAGCAAAAATGGGGAGACAAAAAAACATGTCCCACATGAAAAACAAACAAACAGAAAAAGGATCCAGAAAAAGAATGAAACAAAATGGAGACAAGCAATCTACCAGATGCAGAGTGCAAAACACCGGTTATAAGGATGCTCAATGAACTTATGTGAAGAGTAGATGAACTCAGGGAGTTTTTCACAAAGAGTTGGAAAACATAAAAGGGAACCAGTCAGAAATGAAGAATACAGTATCTGAAATGAAGAGTATATTAGAGAGAATTAACAGATTGGATGAAGTAGAGGATCAAATCAGGATGGAGTAGTGGAGAACACCCAATCAGACAGCAACAAAAAAAGAATTTTAAAAAAATGAGGATAGTTAAGGGGCCTCTGGGACAACATCAAGTGCAACAACATTCGCATCATAGAGGTACCAGATGGAGAAGAGAGAGAGCAAGATTTGAAAACCTATTTGAAGAAATAATGACAGAAAACTTTCTTAACCTGGTGAAGGAAATAGACATACAACCCCAGGAAGCTCAGAGAGCTCCAAACAAGAAGAAACCAAAGTGGCCCACATCAAGACACATCATAATTAAAATTCCAAAACTTAAAGACAGAGAATTTTATTTTTTATTTATTTTTTTATTATTTATTATTATTTATGCTTACAGCACCTGGTCTTCCTAGGTGGTCTCCCATCCAAGTACCAACCAGGCCTAACCCTGTTTAGCTTCTGAGATCAGACATCAGGCTTGTTCAGGGTGGCATGGCCATAGAACATGGACCGTAGCGCCAGTGGGGCGTGAACCCAGGACCTCCAGTGTGTAAAGCAGACATGCTAACTGCTACACTATGGAACCACGTCCCAAACACAGAATTTTAAAAGCATCAAGAGAAAAGCACTTTCATAAAAGGAAGCTCCCATAAAGCTGTCAGCTAATTTTTCAACAGAAACTTTGCAGGTTAGAAGGAATTGGCAGAAAATATCCAAAGTGATGAAAAGCAAGGACCTACCATTGAGATTACTCATGCATGAAAAGCCTGGCACAAAGAAAAGTGCTCTCTAAACAGTAGTTCTTATCAATTTCAAAAAAAAAAATAGATGTACCAGTAACAATCTGGCCCAATTATCAAGATGTATTAAAAGACATAAATGTCAGTTGCCTGAGGAATAATTTTAGTTTGTATCTATATTGACCTCATTTTTTATCTTGGGTTTGACCAAATTTTGTCCAGAGATTAAACCTCAGATCCTGTTTTAATTTGCTTGATGGCTGCTGAGCTTTCAGGAATAATATAG
This sequence comes from Pteropus vampyrus, assembly GCF_000151845.1. Lineage (NCBI taxonomy): Eukaryota > Metazoa > Chordata > Mammalia > Chiroptera > Pteropodidae > Pteropus > Pteropus vampyrus. Next base: position 2,174,921 of record NW_011888860.1, on the reverse strand, counting down.
CCTCCTCTTTATTTGAACTCTTTCAGCCTCGAACCCTTAGGGTGCCTGAGTATGTTCTCAAGTCTTATAGCAAAGTGGACATCGGTTGAATACTGGGCTCTGTAATTGACTTCTGCATACACCTGATGATGAAATAATTGACCAATTCAAAGTCTGATTGCTAAATATTTCAATATGAAGTCTTGGGAATTAATTTGTGTGTATGTATTATAAATTCCCCACTGTAAAAAGGCTTCCTGAACCAATTAATGTCTTACAAAGGAGAGTTATTAGAAATAACTTGTCTAGGGCCACGCAACTTGTTGGGAGGAAGAGCAGTACTCTGATTTTTCTCACTCCCAGGATGGAGAATTTTCTACTTTCCCATAAGTTGCTTCTAACTCTTTTTTCTTTTTCTTTCTCTCTTCCTCCCTTCCTTCCTTCCTTCCTTCCTTCCTTCCTTCCTTCCTTCCTTCCTCTTTTTCTTTCTCTCTTTCTTTCCCTTCCTTCCTTCCTTCCTTCCTTCCTTCCTTCCTTCCTTCCTTCCTTCCTTCCTTCCTTCCTTCCTTCCTCCCTCCCTCCCTCCCTCCCTCCCTCCCTCTCTCTCTCTTTTTCTTTCTTTCTTTCTTTCTTTCTTTCTTTCTTTCTTTCTTTCTTTCTTTCTTTCTTTCTTTCTTATTT
>NW_011888860.1:2134783-2174106 GCF_000151845.1 Pteropus vampyrus | reverse complement strand
CTCTCTCTCTCTCTCTCTCTCTCTCTCTCTCTCTCTCTCTCTCTTTGTTCTTATATGTCATCTTTCTTTGTCAGCTCCTGGCCATAGGCCAGATGTGTTTATGGCCTCGGCAGTCAGGTGATGGAAGCATGAATTCTCCTTATACTATATCATGATATACCTAATATATAAAAGAAGAAAACTGGAAACAAAGCAGAATATAGGTGGTTTAATTACATTGCCATCTCTTGAGTTTAATAATATTGTTTATACAGAGTATCTTGTTTAATATAATTAGATATTTTTATCTCCTTTTACAAAATACTACTATGGGTTGAATTTTGCTCAATCTTGACTCAGTGCATATATAAGGGGACACCTAAGGACATTCAAGAAGAAATAAATCTTCAAAAAACATTCCATAGAGTAATCAGGAGGATCACTTCCTAAATTATTTAAATGTCTAACCAATGTGCTATACACCTAAAACTTAAAAAAAAAAAAAAAAGCATTCCAAAGAGAATGAAGTGGACTATTTTTATATTATGTTAATGGGGGTAAAACTTGGAAAATTATTGGTATGAGATTTTGGAGAATATTTCAGCAATGAAATGCAGCAATAGGTAATCCACAGTATTATTCTATTAGACTTATGTGCACACATAATTATGCATATATTTAATTTATTCTACAAGATTTAATTCAATGTATGGTTTTACCAATTAACATCCTATGAGTTGAGGCTTAAAATAAAAACAATAGCTACCATTTATTAAGCACTTACCATATGCTAAGACCTTTATGACAATCTTGTTTACCTTCATAATAATCTATGAAGCTGATGTTTATTTTAAATATATTTTAGCTCCATTTTACAGGTGAATAAACTGAGGCTTAGAGAGATGAAGTAACTTACCAAAAGTCCTGGCAGAACTGGGATTTAAACCCAAGTCTAGCTTCAAAACTAATGATCTTCACACTACTCACGGCATTATTCTCCTGTGATCCCATATCTAGTGTTCTCGACTCCCCCATTAGCCATACCTGAGTCATTCAAATGTTTAGCATGCAGTCATTTCTAATATATATTCTCCAAAGTGTGTATTGAAAACACAGTATGCGCTCATGACTGTGAATGGGCATCATATCAGATGTGAAGTGGTTTGATGACACAGGTCAGAACAGTTTTGTTTGAAGCCAGGGTGATCCTTGCACACACATTACCTAAAGCTTTTTCTGTGCCTGACTGGCCAGACCACATTTGCTGTCACTAACTTGCTATCCTGCAGAATTCTTTCATTAAGTTTTAAAGAGTTGAGAAATCAGTGAATTACTGATAAATGTATAAGAAGGTGGGATGATATTTTATTGTTATTTTTAAATGCTTCATTGAGTTCACGCAGAGGAATATTTTATTTATGAATTTAATATAAATGCCATGAAATATATGCAAAAATACATGAAACCTATGAACAAAATATTAACACTACTGAAGTTCCACGTGGTTTAATTTTACCAGTATCCCTTGGGTTCCAGGGGAAGAATTTCAGCATAACACAATTATTTTCAGTTCAATGCAAAAAACAATTGAGCTTCTATTATGGGTAAGGCACTGAAATTACATGAACGAATAAGGTATATGTGCCTGCCCTCTCTTTTCTCTACACATAAAATGGTTCTTAGTAACCTTTCTAATATGGATTGAAAATCTATATGTAATTCTATATTTTAATAATCCATTAACCCTAAGTTAAGTAAAAGGTATCTTTCAAAATCCTTATGTATTATTATTAGTTACTTATTATTATTATATTACATATATTATATATAATATAATACAGTTATATATTATTATTGGTTACCTATTATATTATAATGACCTATAATATAGGTATTATTATAGAAGAGAGAACTTGAGGGCCTATAGGCATTCCTATTTGAGCATGGCACTAATTCCCGATGTGTTGAGACTTAGCCTTAGAATGCTTCTCAACACAGCACTCCAAGTAGCCATTATTGAACTTGCCACCCCACTCCTAAGGTTTTTCACTAAATATGTGAAATACCATCCACTTAGAGTGGTTAACTGTTAAGGCTTTGCTAACATTCACCATTTATTACACAAGGATTTATTGAGGAATATAATAGCTAATGTTATGGAGTGCTTGCCATGTGCCAGACGTAATGTCAACTGCTCTTCTTGCATTATTATTTAATTCTCATAAAATCCCTAGGAGGTAAAGGTAGTTGTTACTATCCACTGTAGTAGACAATTATAGATTAACTTTGTTGTGTTTTTGGTCTTGTTCAGCATCCACTGTCCTTTCATCTGCAAGCAGCAACTCAATTTTTCTTACAAAGCACTGTCTCAGTCTATGTAGCCATGTGAGATTGATTCTACCCCCCAACTCCAGCAGCAGGCACATGATCCAAGCCTTGAGAAAAACATGCATCTTACTGGCCACAGCAATTGGTTTAAAGTTGGGCTGAGATCCAAGCTTGACCAGTCAAGGGCAATGAGAGCCACGCTGGGACTTTTGCTGGGACTCTTGGCAAGGAGACACTTCTTTCATTGGGTCTGTTAAAGCTGTTTTGATAGAAACTGTGTGCTAGCTGTTGTGACCATCTTGCCCCTTCCTGGGCAATCCTGGGGAGATCTTGGCTGAGAATGTGACCAACACAGGGGAAAGCAGAACTCAAACATGAAGAAGCAGTTTTCATGCCAGAGTTTGAGAACTTCAAACAGGCCACATCTAAAATGAGCTCTTTACCTTTCTGGTCTGGCCTTGAAGTTATGCAGTTAAGGTAGCTAGAAAATCCCAGGGTGTGAATGTGTCTATGTGTGTATGTGTGTGTTTAATAAGCAAGTTTGGTTTTGGTTTTCTGTGTAATACAACCAAAAACCTAACACAACCACAGTTTACACATGAAAATTCTTAAACTACAGAAGGTAAATAATTTGTTCAAGTTTACATAATTAGTGAAGCAGACTTAGAATCGGACTTCAATGTTGGTGCTTTTCACTACCACATTGTTCTACTTGGCACTATGACAGAATTCTCTTTCAGTATTCAAGACTGGAGGGTAAGGTATCAAAAGTGTACATTGGTATTGAACCTGAGAGCTGGTGTAGGGTTTGAGGACTAACTTTCAGATAGCTGAGGTGAAAGATTTTAGCTGCAATACTTAAAACTGACCATAGTGAAGAAAATGGGGCCAAGAATAAGATAGTTCCTGAGTATCCAGGGCCTGGAAAAGAGCTTTGTCATGCTGAAGGGGAGGAAAGTTTATATTTCTCTCTTGGATAGGAGTAGAGCTCTGGGAACATAAACATTTTGTTTATGTTTGTGGCTTTTGGGTCAGGGCTTAATTCATAGATTAGCAAAGAAGAAATTGTTCTCTAGTTTTCAGAGCATGTGAAGAGCTCACCAAAGATCATTTTATTAGAGTCCTTGATAACTCAGGAACTACCTTTTTAGAAAATCCTATTACGCCAAAATTAAAGGACATGATCTGACATGTTGTCATCTGACTTTCTCTCATAAATCATTTAGTCCTACAGGTAACAAAATAGATACGACAAAAACAGAAACTTACATGAATCTTCAATAATTCTAGTAATTCCCTAGGTAAGTATGAGCTACCTTATACAGCCTATGTATCTTTTTAAATTCAAAAATTTTTAAATGCATCAAACTCCTAGTGGAAGTAGGTGCCAAATGCCCAATTAATCATTTATTAAATTTGGTTGTAACCAAATAAAAATAAAACCCTCTAACCCAGCCCTCAGAGAACTTAAATCATGTTCAACTCGTGTAGACTTAGTAGGTTTGCAGGTATTTGGTAAAGTATACTCATTGCTTCAGTTCAAGGGGGGAGGAGAAGGTTCATTTAATAATTTAAATATTCTTTCTAACAAATTTCTCAGTGTCTCAATCTTTTTGAATGTTTTCTAAAGTAATCTGAATTAGCCTTCATTTTTTTTCTGGTTTAGGATATCTGAAAAAAATATGAAGAAGGTGGGAAGAAGTAACCCAATAGAAAACATATTTTCTGACATTATTTCTGATGAGAATTTGTGGGAAAATAAAGCATGCCTGGAGGCAGAGGGATGGATTCAAAGACTTCTTGAAGTCCTTGGCATCTGGAGATGTCTAGGATTATGATTATGATTATGCTTATTTATTAACATTTATACTGGGCCATTTTAGTTGATTAGCACAATGTAATTACTAAAAATGTGCAGCTAAAAGTTCTGGGAAATGTCTACATTGCTAGGAAAAGCTAGATATGATATCATTTCTGATTTTCAATAATTTAATTAAAACAAACAAGCATATTACCTCCATGTTACAACAGTCTCTTCTCAAAGTTTCCAATATAATGAAAGACTCAGTCTGATTGCTTAAAGTGAGCACAATGAGAGTTTGCAATCTCAAGTTCTTTGCTAGTACTCATAGAACCCTTCTCTGCCCAAAAAACGATAAAGATGTATTATCTTAAAGTAAAGAAGCCATCGATGACTTGAACATGATTGCCTGTTTGCTCTCTTCTAGTCCCCAAGAGGTCTAGTGTTACGGCCACAACCTCCCTCTGTGCAGGGCCAGACTCAGTGGAAGCTGAGAGGGCAGTGGCCTGTGAAGTGAATCAGAATGTCTGTGTTTTTGAAATTCTTTCATTAGAGATTGATCTCCTGAGAGAGATTTTATTCTTTGTTAAAATGTAAATTACTCCCAAAATTTGCCCCTGTTAAGTGTCATCGGCTACAAATAAATTAGTATAGATTAATTTCCTACATCATTTCTTTAGAGCAGTGATTCTCAAAGTATAGTCTGAGAACCCCAGAAATCCCCAACTTTCATTCAAGGGGGCTGTGAGGTCAAAACTATTCTCATAACAATACTAATACATTGTTTACAATGTTTGCTCTCATTCTTTCTTCAGTGTATAGTGAAGTTTTCTAGAGGTTATATGACATATGATATTGTAACAATTTGAGGGAAAAAAGCAGATATGAGAAATTGGCTATGTTCTATTAAGTCAGATATAAAAACCTTTGCAAAAATGTAAAACAATGCCAATATTTTAATGTTTTTTCTTTTGGAAAATATTTTCCTCAAAATATTTTATTCATGTTAACATGAATTTTTATTTTTTAAATAAAGTAATAAGTAAGTATTTTATATTTTTCTTAGTTTTAATTTCTAACATGGAAAACATCAGTAAATATAACCCACATAAACAAAAGCTCTTTGGGGTGCTGAATGAGTGTAGAGGAATCCTGAGACCACAAATGTTTTCTGTAGAGAATGTCGGAGTAGGAGTCTTAGTAAGCATTAAGTCCTTTTGCTCCATTTACAGGTTGAAAATTGATCCCCAAAGATTGGAACAACTTACCTGATGTTCTGACTACCTATTGCTGTGCTATAAACTACTCCAAAACTTAGTGGCTGAAAACACAACAATCATTCATTTTGTTCTTGAATATGAAATTCGGACAGGACTTGGAGGGATAACATCTCTGCCTCATATAATGTCTGGAGCTTCAGCTGTGGCAACTCAAACATTTGAGGACTGGAACAGCTGGGACGTGCTGGGCATCTCTTTCTGGTCTTCCCCAGTGGCTATTGGGGCTTCCTCACACAGTGAGTATTCCAAGAAGCTGCGGTAAAAACAGCAAGGCTTCCTATGACCTAATCTAAAAAGCCCCCCAGCTTCCACCACATTCTCTTGCTCAGGCAAGTCACTGAAACCAGCCCAAATGCAAGGGGAGGGAAGTTAGACCCCATCTGTCAATGGGAAGCACATCAAAGAATTTGCAGCCATTTTTAATCTACCACACCCGAGCTTGTAGAATTAGCTTTAGAAGAACTGAAATTAGAGCCCACCTCTCCTGACTGTTAGTGCAGTATGACAGCTTTGACAGTGGTACCTAGGGAGGGGATGAAAAGAAAAGACCACAGTGTGGGGCATTGTGCGAATGAAGAACATTTCAGGGTGGACCCTAAGTACCCATGTGAGTAGCATGAGCATTTGAGAGCCTGAAAGAGAAGCTGCTTAGGAGGACAGCGGTCATGGACTCTCTGATACAGAAGAGAACTTAATTCTTTCTTATGATGCTCATCTCTCCTCAACAACCTCCCACTAGCTGACTCTGTTTTTATGATGGCAGGTATGATCTGTGGGGCAGTCTACTTCAACTCCAGGAAGTTCTGACTATTATAACATTCTTCCACAGAATGGAAATCTGTTTCCCAATTGTTCTTTCAAAGTATTCTCCAAGAGGTATTTGAGCACCCCACCTTCGACAAGCACACCTATCACATTTTGTACACTCTGCTGTTATTTATGCACACTAATAATGCATTGTGCAGAGCTAAACTCCTAAATCTTTTTCATAGATGCTTTACTAACCATGCTTCTCCTATGTGTGAGAATAATTCTGTACTTGTTTGTTTGCTTGCTTTTTACTCAGCTTTGGAAATTTACATTTCCACATTTTTATCTCAATAGATTCAACTTGCCAATATCTTTTTGAATCCAGACCCTGTCACTAGGACTATTCATTATCCCACTTAACTCCATATATTCTGAAGATTTGTTAAGTTTTTGTTCTATACTTTTATCTAATCGTTGATAAAAATGTTGAACTGGACAGAGCCCTGTGTCACTCCACTAGAGACCATCCTCTATGCTGACGTCAATTTACTAATCAGTATCCTTTGGGTTCATTTATTCACCTAACAGTTGTTAATTCATCTAATAGTCTCATCATTTAGTCCATATTTCTCCATCTTGTCCACAATGATATCATGATAGGCCTGGACAAATGCCCTGCTGAAGTCTAGATGCATTATGTCTACTGCAGTTGGCTGCTCTCTAAATCCACTATCCCTGTCAGAGGAAATGAAGCAAATCTGACTCTTTTTCAAACACGCCATGCACTTTGATGATTCTGATGCTTTGCTTCCGTACTTTTCTCTGCCCAGAATCTTCCATTCTACCTCACTTGCTTATTTCTATTGGTCAGATGACACCCCCTTGCTGAAGCTTTATTCTTCGACTCCAGACATAATTATTTCATGCCCAGTTTACTTCCCCAAAGCTCTTTATACATAGTATCATCCAGTTGTCTATGCCTATTTTCTTCTCCCTCATCTAGAATGAGCCATGTCTTATTTAATAAATGTATGATGACTTTAATCCAACTAGACCCTGGTGCCTAGTGACCATCGCTTCCTTTCCAAATACTCATAAATCACTCATTCCAAAATCCAATCTAGGACCCACAATGTGGTCTCTAATACCAATTCCCACTAAAAAGAACCAGGGCTCCTTTGAGAAATGGCTGATACCAGGTCTAGGCAAAAAGTGTAAAAGATGAGCCTGGACATCTTGCCATACCAGCTGGCAAAGAAGCTATCAAAGACCATTAGGTTCCTGTCAAAAAAAAAACTGAGAAGCCAATTGAAGTGGTTGCCACTGGTCAAAGTTTGGATAATTTGAGCACAAATAAGAATAATCACTGCAATGAAAGAAAATACATAAAATATATTTAAACTTATTAGTTCATAATGCTGAAAAAAAAAAAAAAAACAAATCCCACTGATAATCTCTGAAAGACACCAGTGAACAAACATACTCATTTTGAAAACTGGTAAATAAAGGGAAAGAATTCAGCATTCATCCTAACTTTCCAAACCTTACCATATCGACCTTAGGTACCCAGTAATAGATAAAGAAAGGTTTTTTCTTTATAGAAGTATTCTAGCTAATAAATTAACAAAAATGATATTTTTTACATTACCATTTTGCACTCACTAAATCAATGAGATTATGTAATCCAGGCAATGACAATGGTTCCTAAAATTACTATGTAAAAAGCAGATGGGGAACTTTATAATGGATAATTCTAGAGGATAACACCCCAACACCACAGATCAAATCTGACATCATAACAAGAGATACAAGCAGCCTCCTGATATGGTTCAATAGGAAGTACATAGCACCTTCCTTGGGAAAAAAATCAAATTTGAATCTACGACGCCTCTAAATTCAACTACCAGCTAGATGGGGTAAAAGGGGTAAAATATATGGTGACAGAAAGAGATGTAACTATGGGTGGTGAACACACAATGCCTTACTGCTAAATGGTACACCTGAAACTTACTGGATTTTGTTAACCAGTTTCACCATAATAAATTTTTTTTTAATTTGAAAAATAAAGTAAATAAATAAAATCAACTACCAGTTTACAGGAAATAATAAAGGTTAGAAGTAAATGACACCATGGGAAGGCAATCAGCCAAATCCAGACTGTGGGTAATTCTGCAGCACATATGACCCATTTTCCACTAAAATAAACTGCAAAGAGAAAAAGAGGTGGAGGGACCTATAGATCAAAGGATATTTAAGAGACACAAGCACCAAATGCGGTGTGTGAATCTTATTTGGATTCTGATTTGAACAAAACTAACTTAAAAAGAAAAAACTTTTGTGAGACAATCAGGAAAAATTGAACAGCAGATAGTTAGAGATATGAAAAAATGATTGTTAATGTTTTTGGTGGTATAATGGCACTATGGTTATGTATATTTTAAAAAGAGTCCTTATCTTTTAAGGATAATATTGAAGGAGGAAATGATATGACTTAGATTTGCCTCAAAAAAATCTAGTTGGGGAGGCAGTGGGGGTCAGAATGGTGGGGTTTGGCGTGGGTGGGGATAATGAAAAAAGATTGACATGATTAGATAATTGTATCTAGATGAGAGGTTCATGATGCTTTCTTTATACTGTTCTCTATTCTTGTATTTGTGGGAAATTTTCCATAATAATTTTTTAATCCAATCCAGAATTTTACTTGAAATTGTTGTTTTCAGAAACCACTTTCCTTCTCTTTCTGAAATTTTAAGTGTTTGTCAGAAGAGCAGTCTTTTCATTCTTTCATCCTCCCTGATTCCACAAAACTCACCAACTATTTGGTGATCTCTCTGGCAAGTTCTCTCAGGCCATCAAGATAGAGATCTTGCACAACTCATTAAAGTGGTCAGCACCCTTCACAATCACTCTGACCACGTGAGGCTCTGGTTCTTGTCACTAAGGTTCACACTAATCTTTTCCATTCTAAAGCTCATTCTCCTTAACAGAAAAGACAGAATTAAAGTTGGAGTTTTATTGTCTACGGCCATGCCGCCCTGAACAAGCCCGATCCCATCTGATCTGGGAAGCTAAGCAAGGTCGGGCCTGGTTAGTACTTGGATGGGAGAACGCCTAGGAAAGATCAGGTGCTGTAGGTTTAAAAAAATTAAAAAAATAAGAACTTGTAAGCTGACAAGGTCCTTGCAATCTGTGAGGTCAACCAAGGGTTGGTTGCCTCACCTAAAAAAATATAAAATTGGAGTTTTCTCTATCATTTCTCAACATTAAAAAAATCAATCCCAAGTAGTGAATTTGTCCCTTCTATCACCTAGTTCTAAACATGAGAAAAAGAGAAAAAGGCCTCTTTGTCATCGTTAGATTTTTATTTTTATTTATTTTTAAATAAAGCTGGACTTTGACATTTTGACTCTGTTTTTACAGGTCTCTGTTATCCTTAAAAATTACCCATGCCTATTTCCTTCTTTTGCATAGGAACACCTGTCTTATACAACCTCTCCTCTTTCTTAATAAGTCTTGTTCATTTATAGAAGCACAGTAGGAGAAGGTGGGCAAAACTTTTTTAGTGGTATTACCCAATGTTGGTGAGTATTGCAAAGCATATTCTGCTCTACAAATATAAACTGGCACCACCTTCCTGGAAGGCAATTTTGCAACCTGTGTCCAAAGCTTTTTTTTAAAAAAATATGTATTCTTTGATCAAGGAATTCCACTTTTAGAGATTAATTCTAAGCAAGCCATGTGGCTATGTACAGAGATTTAGCTACCAGGGTGTCCAGAGTAGTGTTTTTAATATACTTTAATAATCAGAAGCAAACTAAATGTCCAACAGAACAGAGGTGACTAAGTTTATCATATAGCCATAAAAAATATTAAAAGAATGCTTCATGATCTATGATAATGTTCATGATACATCATTGAGGGAAAAAAGGAGGTTACAGAGCAGTACACAGAGAATGTTTCCCATTTAAGAAAAATTATATTTATACATGGAAAAAAAAGACTGAACAGTTATATAAGAAAGTTAAAATACCTCTTTTTAAGGAATACACATTGTAACATTTTCTATAATAGATATTTACTACTTTAAAAGAAGAAAAAGGTAATTAACAATAAAAATAGGAAGAGGCCACCTAAGGCCAGCTCTGGCCCCAATACAGTTCTCCCTCTGCTGGGTGCAGTCTGCTCTGGCCTGGCTATCATATAAGAGTGTCATTAACCTCCGTTGGAGGGTTTCTGCTGTCTCCTCTCTGTGCACAGAGTCAAGGGGGTTAGAATCAGTAACTCTTTACTGTATGATGGTGTCTCCGCAGATGGTGAGACAATTACTGCCCAATAAATAAATGCTAAACAAGGAATTTGCTCCAAGAATGCAGGCCTGACCAAGGCAAGCTCAGTCTGGCCTCAACTCAGTCCTTGGAAGGGCATCATTGGGCCCCACCCCAGGGGTTGTTTGGTGGTTTGTAACTCACCTCTCAGTGGTTAGCACTGTTCATTCAAGAGGTTTTCCTGCGGTTTGGGTTAAAGTTGTTGGCCTCTCTGTCTCTTGTGAGTCTCACTTTGTTGTTGCATCCATTATTATGTCCCACTCCTCTGCTAGCAGCTTCCCTGCCTCTTCTTAAATTCTACTCTTCTTCCTCCTCTCCCTCAAGCCCAATCTCAAACGATGAAGGTTTATGAATAAGCAAGAGAGTTAGGAGTGAGTTTGCGATTAGAACCCTCAGTGTCATAATTCTCTAGGCTGCTGTGTAACTTAGGACCATAAAAAAATGGGGGGAGGTGTGGAAAGAGAGAAAAAATGTGTATTTAAAAAGAAAATTATTATTCTCCATTACATCTAACTGGGGAAATACTACTAACATGCATCACTATAACCATTTTATTGTCTTCTGGCTCCTGAGTTCTAGGACACATGGTGCCTGTCCCTGAGTACTAGACTACTTGCTTCTAAATTCTGAATCACATGAAATTCACATTAGAATATATGATGCTGCAGCATATTTCTGGCAAACTCCACAAACTTCCTAAGTAAAACAAAATGATACGAGCAAACAACAGCAATAGCAGGATCTTTTGGAAACCCAGAAAGGAAAATTTAGAAGTTTTAGAATTCTCATACATTTTTAGATGCATTTCAAAGCTGAACAGTTTAAGACAGTGAATGATTTCAGTGTTCCCAGCATATCTCTCATTTGGCTCCTGAGGCTGATTCAAATGCAAGACCATGTTATTGAAATTAACTCCATGTATGATGGAGGCAACATAGAGCCCTTGGCTACCAGGAATTGGGCGCGTTTTCTGTATGGGTGGAGGAAATAAATACCTTCTAGGTGCGATGGGAATGACACAGGGAAGCATCACTTACAATAGCTACGCCCCACTTCTAAAATGCCTGTTATTTCACCATCAGGGCTTCTTTTCTCTATAATACCTGGTTCTTTGAATCTTCTTTTAAAAATATTCCCAAGAGCCAAGATATGGAAGCAACCTAAATGCCTATTAACAGATGATTGGATAAAGAAGTTATGGTTTATATATACAATAGAATATTACTCAGCCATTAAAAAAATGAAACCCTACTATTTGCAATAACATGGATGGACCTCGAGGTTATTATGCCGAGTGAAATAAGTCAGACAGAGAAAGATAAATACCATGTGATTTCACTTATATGCAGAATCTAAGGAACAAAACGAACAAACTAATCAAAAACAGACTCACAAATATAGAGGACAATTTGGTGACGGACAGAGGGGAGGTGTGTTGGGGGGCTGGGAGAATGGGGTGAAGGGTTAAAGAAGTAGAAATTACTAGTTGACAGATCGTCACGGGGATGGGGAGCACGGCAGGGGGAATGCAGTCAGCAGTAATGTAATGGCTAGGTGTAGAGCCAGAGGAGAGAAAGAGCAATCAGGGAGATCATTTTATAAAGTATATAAATGTCTAACCAATGTATTGTATACTTGAAACTAATAATAAAATAACATTTAAATATATGTACACATATAAAATTAAAAAATAAAAATACTCCCAAGAGGAAAAATACACAAAATCTAGGACAATCACTCTCCTTCTTTTCTGCTTTCCATGTTTCACTGTTCCCTAACCTCTAAATGCTTTCTCCAATTTCCCACTAAAAAAACTGGCCTTTATGTTCTTTCTTTCATATATAAATACATGTAGAAGACGTTCTCAAGCAAAAAAAAAAAAAATCCATTAACAAAATGTTAGGACTAAAAGGACCACACAAGTTCTTATCTCAACATCTGAGGCAACTAAGGTCTTTGGCCAGATTGAGCAGTGACAGGTCCAATGACCAGGCGAGTGTGGAGTTCCAGACCCTGCAAATTCAGTGTCCACACTTTTCCTTGCTGCACCATTTTTAGTCCAGTGGCTCCTCCTCCATTCAGAAGCCTGCACTCTTTGGGTTTGTTCTATCTCAAAAGTCTGCTTTCAAGACAATATCTGAAGCACTGCACTCTGAAATATAGATTTCTAGGACATAGTAGGTATTTAATAGTTACAGGTTGAATAAGCGAGTGAATGAATGAATGGTTGATACCATGAAGTGCTACCAAATCTAGAGAAGTGAGTGTTAATGAGGATCTCTAGGCTCAAGTGGCAGAAGTGAAGATCCTGCCAGCAGATATGGGAGAGATTTTGTTTTGTTTTGTTTTGTTTTGTTTTGTTTTTCCTGAAGTATCTGCTTGGATCCCCTCCCTGAAATCCCAGCACTGGGCAGAAGAATTGTATACTCTGTCTGCTTTAAGACTTTACTTCTCCAACATCTCTTGTGTCCCTTGACTTCTCTTTATCCTACATTGCTGTTCTCTTGGTGTAGGTATCCATCATTTCTTGCCTAGAATGGGGCCACATCCTCTTAATTTACTTCTTGGCTTCCCTGTTCCCTCATTCCCTCCCCACAAATTATACTACACGGTGCCCATAGTCCTATAGGACCTGATTCCAGCCTCATAAAACTCTTCCTTGTGTGCACCCTCAAACCCATCTCTCCCGCTTTAACATAAAACTAAACTGAACTATTTATAGATTCCCAATGATACCTTGCTTTCTCTGGCTTGGGAGTCTGTCACTGAGTCATATGCCTGCAACTTTCTCTTTTTCCAATTCACCATGATTTTATTTGCTCAGTCCTAATCATCCTTTAGTGCCCAGCATAGAGGATGTCACTTCTTTCAGAATCTTTTTCTGACGCTCTAAGAAACTACATGTCCATCATGGGTCTGCTAAGACCTCTTCTCCATGGCATCCTTACTTTGAGACTCAGGCTGACAAAACAGCAACCACCTAAGCTCTATCATTTGCCATTGAACAGGGCAAAAGAGAGAAGGCAGAGACTTGGATATTAACTCTTAAGGCTTCCACCTGGATGTTACACTTTATACTGTCACTCAATTTCCATTGGCCAAAGCAAGTCACATGGCCACATCTAAATTCTTGGGGATAAGGAAGTGAAGTCTTACTATGTGCCTAGAAATAGGAAGAACTGGAAATATTTTTAAAAGCCCTAGTGACTTATATATTCAAGTAAGTTGAGACCTAGAAAATCCTCAATAGATTTCATGATCTTAATAAGAAATGTTAAATTTGAGTGTGGGTGGTGAAAACCATATTGGAAGAAGCTGTGGAGTGATTGTGAAGTAAAGAAATAAAGACAGTGAGAAGAGACAACTTCATGATGTTTGACTGGAAAGGGAAGAAGGGAGATAAATAGTGGTGTTGGGGAGTTCAGCCAAGAAGGAAAATAGTGTTCATTGGTTTTTTTTTTTTTTTTTTTTTTTTTTTTTTTTCCTTTTTTAATAAAGTTAAACAGTAAAACAAAAATTCACAAGCTGCCTCCCTGTCCACCCCCTGCCTCCCTCCCCTACCTGCAGTCTTCGGTGCTGGCTCCTTTTCCTTCACCCATCACAGATACAGGGCACCCAACAGAGAAAATAAGTTTATTTAAATTAGTTTCAAGTACACAGTACATTAGTTAGACATCTATAATGTTCATAAAATGATCCCCCCAATTGCTCCCTCCTTTCCCTGGCCCTCCACTTAGCCATCATATTAATGCTAAACTACATTCCCTCTTCCATGCTCCCCATGCCCAACTATCAACCACTAATTTGTTGGGTTTTAGTGGGAGTGTAGCTCGAGCATGTTTAGATGACAACAGGATATGTCCAGATGAGCATGAGAGTTTGAAGATCCATGAGAAGAAGAATTAGATAAGGTCCTGAGCCTGTGGAAGAGAGTGGACTCCAAAACACCGTGGAGGAACTGGCTTTAGGTTAGAATAGGCTCTCGTCCTCCTGCATGCAGTAGGAAAACAAAGGAGAAAGTGGGTGCAGATGTCACCTGCGTTATAGACTGGTCCAGTGGTTCCTGTTATCATTATGAAATTAATTTATAATCTGTTCCACTTGGAGAAATTTAGGAGATCATTCTGGGGGGTGGGGAATGCCCCTTTGTAACACATGTGGTTTCCTACCACAACCGTTGTGAGGTTGTTGAGCATATTGCCTTTTTATGACCCTTCTCCCATTGAGTCCTATTTCAGGCACCAAGTATATTTTAAGTGCCAGACACAGTCTTCTAAGCATACATAAAAGCCCAATAAAAAAATGGCTCATTCTTAGTAGTTGGCAGTAGTTTTAATATAGCTATGAAATAAAAATTTGTTTCTTCCCAAATTCCCCCCCAAATGTACTGGGATATTATTAACCTAGAGGCTTTGCCTTTACCCTCTTCCTGTCTTCAACCTGCAAATGGTTTCTCAGTCCACACTATACTTGCAAAGGTTGGGACATTGCTCAGCTGAGAAAGATAATTTTACCCCACCCTTTTCTTTAGAGCATAAAAAGATACCTCCAAGGTCTCAGGACATTGCTACCTTAGGCTGTTGCTACTCCAGTTATTCTGGCAGCTGCTAACATAGAAAATCATAATCCTCTCAGCAAAGTGCTCTTCTGTATCCTGCAAGCTTGGTCAGGGCTCATGATCATTTTCAAATAGGTTTTTTTTTTTTTTTTGGTTCAGACAGAGAGGCCTCCCTGCCTAATTTAATTTTGTTTCTCCTTTCTTTGTTACGAGCAGATGTCACTTTTACATCTGTGCCTCTGATCAAATGCTCCATGTCTCCCCCACCACCAGCCCAGCAGATGTTACTACTATTAGCCAAACTCCTGCAAAAAAAGGTAATAGGCAGCTCTTCCTGCTAATCATAGCACAGGGGAGTGGAGTTGGTGGGGAGAGAATGAGAGGAGAGTGGGGCTCTTCCATGATGTCCTTAAAAGGATGGATACTGGAGCTCTGTACTCCACCACCTATAAGGAACATAGCACTTTTAAAAAAGTTTATTGGGGGTAACACTGGTTAATATAATTATATAATTTTTGAGTGTACATTATAATTTGACTTCTATATATTCAATCGAATATACAGATTATCACCCAAAGTCCAGTTTCTTTCAGCTACCATATATTTGATCCCTTTTACCCACTTCGTCCTCCCCCCAACCCCCCTATTTTTGACTCCCTTTACCCTGTCTATTTTTTCCCTCCTCCCCCACTCCCACTACCCTCTGGTAACCACTAGTCCGTTGTCCGTGTCCCCAAGTCTCTGTTTGCCCTGTTCATTTGTTGCTTTTAGGTTTGTATCCCACATACAAGTGATATCATAAGTGATTTTCAACTTTTTCAGTCTGGCTTATTTTGCTTAGCACGATTATCTCGAGGTTCATCCATATTGTCGCAAATGGCAGTATTTCATCTCTTCTTATGGCTGAATAATATTCCATTGTATATAAGGAACATAGCACTTTCACAGAAACACCATCTGTGAGTTAGCCATAAAGCTCCAACCCAAATCCACACAGCTAACTCAAAGCAAATGCCTTTTAAAGTGACATGCCCCTGAGCATACAATATTTACATATAGGAGTAAAGTACTACATTAGTTATACATAAATACTGTGTATAATATAAAGTAAAAACATACAATTAACTTATATACACATGTACTTTTCAATAAGTTCCTAAAAGATGGAAGTTTTCTTCTAGGTTGCTTTGTTTTCTCCCATTGATGTAGTAGTGCCTGCTCTTTGATTTGTCTGCCTTCTTCCACAGGTATTCTAAACATGCAATAGGAAAGACAATGTCCGTGCACTGTCTAAATTTCAAAGTCAAGTGTTAAATATGCAATTCAAAGACTCCACAAACATCATCATCATCATCATCACCATAATTATAATACTAGTGGCTAACATTCACTTGATTCCAAACACTGTTAATCACTTTGCATACACTATTGTCAATCAGTTAATAATTGTTAGTCTCACAGTGCCAGAAGGTTAGTTACCAGAAATACAAAGAGTCTCTATTATGAAAAACGTGTATTATGGTTGCTAGGCAAATAGAAAATGTGGTAAAAATTCTAAAATGCTGAGAGAATGCTATATCCATACATTTTCATGCTTAGGGATGCTGTGGTTAATCTGCTTTATGTTCTAGGGAAATGGTGTCCCAATAAACTCAGTCTAGGTTGTTATCTTAGAGCAGGTGAGTGGGAAAGGCTGCTGTCTTCAGTAACTTTTTTTAGCAAAACCCAAGGACAAATCTTGCCTTTTAATTCTCTGGTTGAGAGAACTGTTTTTCTAAATTCAGTCTTTTCCAGGCAGTGGCCTTGCCAAGTTTGGAATAATTTGGATGGAGCCTCAAATAAAGCAATCAAAAAAAAAAAATTCCTCTGAAACTCTCACTGGTATTTAATATTTTATTCATTCCCATGTTATTGTGCTTTGCCTGTGGTGAAACAGCTTCAAAACAGCCTCCTAGGAGTGAGGCACTAGGAGGCTGACAAGCGTTTTCCCATGAATTGCTACTACAATACAATGGCATTTTGTTTGCTGTTTTGTTTCCTTGTCTTCTAACATTCTTTCTGACTTTCAAGGAAAAAAAAAAAAAAAAAAAAACCGTCCAAGAAAGGCAAAAAAAAAAAAAAAAAAAGTTCCTTTAAAACTTCAAACCTTTTCAATTGGGAACGGGCAACAAGGAAAAAATTTTTTTTTTCCCTAAGGGAAAAAAGCCGGGAAGCCCCGCCCCCTTTTGGGCCTGAAAAGGGCCTTTTTCCCCTTTAACAACGTAACGTGCCCTTCCAATAATGAATAAAAAAAAATAAGCAGGGGAAAAAGTCAACCGTGTACACATATTAAGAAAAGAAAGTCAAAGGAAGATGGATCAACCATCCATCTATCCATGTGGCCATTTATCTATCAATCCATCTCACTATCTACCCGTCTCTATTAAAATAAATAGCAGGCACTGTACACATTGCTGGTTGGCTGAAGTTGTGATCTGGACAAAAGGTCTGTTTGGGAAAAGGATGCTGAAGCTCTAATTCTATTTGTGCCGGTTGAAAATCAGGAGGGGTTTTTCTACACTTCACTTTTATTAGATTATTTCTTATAGATGGTTTCTTTTTTCCTCCCAGACGCGTGGTGGAGGCTGCTGAAGCAGTTGGTCTATAGTTGGAATAATTAAATTAACCATTTGGTACAACTTTTAGGGGAGAGCTCGCGTGTAGAAAGCACAACTCGAACAAAACAGGGCGCTGAGGCTGGGGCTCCGGCTTGGCCCCACACGCCTTTCATCTTTGGAGCAGAAGCAGGACCCCAGGCCACAAAAGACGGGCAAAGGGGATGACGGGCCACGGATGGTGGGGGTGGGGTGGGTTAGGGAGAGGGACGGTGACACTGAACAAAATAAACCTACAAGGCCTACAAAGGGGAAAATGAAGTCAAGCGCCTTTGCTCATTCGACCATGCGGCCTGGGGCTGAAAGATGTCCTGGTACAAAAGAAAGGCGTGAAGCACCCCAACCGAGTGAGGCCCGGCACCAGGGGGCGCCTGGAGAGAGACGGGCCAGACCCGCGCACCTGGGAAAGAGTGGGCGCGGATGGATCGGAGGAGGCGGAAAGCCGGGGCTGGTGGGAGCCGGCAGCCGGCGAGGGGCAGAGGGGAGTGCGAGGCAGTGGCCACCGCCGGGAATGGCCATCTGCAGGCATGCCCATTGTCAGCCCTCCCGGGCACTCCCTGCGGTCTTGCACTTCCTTCGTCAGGGCCCCTTTGCGGAGTCCTCGCCTCGTCCCTTTGGCTTCTCCCAGTGTCATCCTCGAATGCCTTGTCAACACCAGCTCCCCTGAGCAGCACACCGCACTCCCCACCCCTGCTCGGGGGACTGCCTGCGTGCACCTGCCAATTCCCAAAGTTCTACATCACCACCCAAGAGCACTCTCAAAAGCGGTCCAAGTAAACCTTGCTCCTCCCAGCTCCCCACACACTTCAGGTCTGTTGTCCGCCTCCGCCCCAACGGCCTTAGGGCCTAGGGACTGTGCCAATTAGGACCCAAGGTGGAATTGTCCTGCACTTGGCTTGGGCGTAGAGGCCTGGCGGTGCAGGGCCAGGATGGAGCTCCCTGAACGGAGCACGCGCACTTCACATCCAGCCGAGACGCAACCCCGGGTGTACCGAGGCATGGGCGCCAAGAGAGGTGTGAGCCTTGATTATCGCCAAGTACAGGTCTTGGAGCCAAAACGCATCCCTTCCTGGACGCCCCACGTCATTTCGGTCCGCAGAGAAACGCGTTTAAACCCCACCTAAGCGTGGGGAGCGGGCTAGGGGATGCCAGTCAGTCCCTGTTCCCTGAATTCACATCCACCAAGTGCGGGCCTGGGGTGGCGGGGTCGCGTTCGGAAAACCGGGAACCCCGCCCCCCCCCAAAGTCCGAGAGATTCCAGAAACTTGGACAATCGCAGCCTTGTGCTCGACAATCTATCCCCCACCTCCCTTAAGCTGGGGGAGGGGGGATAAGCAAGGGTGGAATAATTGCATGTGCAGCGTCCAAAGGAGCACATCTACCTCCAGGTCCAAATGCAGATTCATATTCATGAGAGCGGGATAAATAAAGACAAATCCCCACTGTAATAACACTTGGATTCACATCCGTCTTTGCTGGCCTTTAGGTTTAGGGGACTGAAGACAGATGTTTGCATCTCTTTTCTCCTCTTGTCTGGTGACCATAAAGAAAACCATTTAGAGCGTTGCAATTTGTTTCCCGCCATAGTAAAACCTTGTATACATTTATTTTCATTTCACCTCTGTGCACAAAAAAAGTGCACACTGGTCACCAAAGGCCCCTCTTTATCAAATACGCATTGTACAACATACAACTGCAATAAAACTATCAGCCCTCTCCATAAAACTATCAGCAAGCTCCTCGGCGAGTTCTGCTGCCTGCACTTCCACCAGTGGCGCTTCCACACGTCCAGAGGACGCGCCATCACCTGAAACCAGCCAGAAACTCACCCAGCAGAGAAGTGCAGGGCTGGGGGGCCGCTGTCCCTGTCTAATCCATTACGGCGTCTGCTGCAGTTTAGTGCACAATAAAACACGGTGGCAGTGGCGAGCGGGAGCCCATCCACTCCCCGGCACTAGCATCGAATTAAACCACTTAGTTTGGCAAACACTGAACGCCTAAATGCCCCTATAAAGACTTTATGAGTTTGTTACTTTAATTACTGACTTGTTACAGAGCACATAAAGGGGGTAATGAATGCAATAAAACTAATTATCTACACATTTAATTCATATAAAATATCCAGGGTTTGTTTACACCACACGGCGATTCAACTAAGCATTTTCCCTCTTGTCCACCGAGAGGAAGGATTTAATGAAATAGTTTCCCTTATTCTGCTAGAGCCTAACGAACCAAATGAAAATTACCCTCCTCTTAAATCACGGGGCCACCGAGGTCCACAAATCACGGCTCGCTTGTCTGTGCCTCGCTGCCGGCCACCAAGAGCCTGAGGAGTTGGACCAGAAAAGTGCCCCACTTGGAGCTGGGCATTTAAAGAGTGAGGATTTCGCTCACTGCAGTCAGCGGACCTAAAGGGCAAACAGACGGCAATCCTCTGTTCGAAGCCGCGGGTCTGTGGGACAACTGCGGGCACTTGCAAAAGTGGAGGGAAAGAAAGAGAGGGGGAGCAGAAGAGACACATTTGGGGACATTTCAAGCTCGCTTGCTAGTTATGGTGCAATTAAAACGAACAACCGCACAGAACCTCCAAACCAACAAAATCAAACCTTGCGCTATGGCAGAAAGGCAGAACTGAGCGCAAAGAAGCCATCGGTTGAGAATCCAGATGTTTTACATTCAAGAGCAATGTTCTTTTATTTTTTTAAGCAGCTGTGTAAGCTGAGTCCCTAGAAAAGCACATTACGCAGCGACAAGAAATGCAATTTATAAGATGCTCTTTTTAAAGCCCCCTCTACCAGGTGTATTTTAAAGAAATCCACTTATCGTTCACAGAAACCCCCTTGGCCCACTTACTCTATGTTACAGGGCGCCTGAGTCTTGCCAATGTCCCAGTCCTTTATAACATTTCATGCACTTCGGGGGGTAGGCTTGTTGTTAAATTGAGCGTGTAACGCTCTTACAAAACAGGTTTTCTATGACATCAAGGTTTCTTCTCCCTAACCGAGGGGGTGGGGGGAAGAGGATGAAGAAGGGGGAAAACACACACACTATCTCAATTTATGCCCAAGGTATATGATCAGTTAAAAAGGCTTAAAAGCTCGAGGAAATTGGATCAGGGAGAATCGTCACCCAACTTTCATTATTTCCAAGTAGTGTGATTGAATTAAAGGGCAGGGAGCTGGTTAGAAGGGAGGATCAGGGGCTCAGTGCGTAATGGTGTGGTATTAAATTCTAATTAGAGATGCAGGAATCAATGATAGGGAGGTTGGACAGCTCAGTTCCCCAGTGCCAGCCCAATAGACGGATGAGTTATTGTCATGTAAAAAGCGCCAGCAATAAGACCAACCGCTTTGCTATTGTCCAAGTGGAAAGAGCCAAGTTTATTATGAGAACTATATGCTCTAGAGACCTCAGACAAGGCATCTCATAGGAGGCTTTTTCATAAAACTAGGCTCTGCTGGTAGTAAGGAGGCCAGTTTGGAGGCAGGCGTTGAGCTGTGCACATCTCCCCACTCCAGCCACCTTCTCCATACCCATCTTTTATTTCATTTTTCCACTTGGCTGAGCCATCCAGAGCCTTTTCAATGTATAAAATGGAATATTCTTACCTCAATTCCTCCGCCTACGAGTCCTGTATGGCTGGGATGGACACCTCGAGCCTGGCTTCAGCCTATGCTGACTTCAGTTCCTGCAGCCAGGCCAGTGGCTTCCAATATAACCCGATAAGGACCACTTTTGGGGCCACGTCCGGCTGCCCGTCCCTCACGCCGGGATCCTGCAGCCTCGGCACCCTCAGGGACCACCAGAGCAGTCCGTACGCCGCAGGTAAGGACCGCCAGCTTTCTCAGTGGAGAAAGCTGCCTTTCTGCTCGTATATAGGAAGCCTTGATTGCATTTGAAAATGGAAATGTGTTTAGTATTTACCAAACGAAATTTGCTTACACAAATGAAAGAATTTATCACGTTAGAAGCGATTGCAGGGAGGGGTAATTCACTTACAGGGTTACACTATCCTAGTCACACCCGAACCGCCAACAAAATTATCTTAAGCTGCCAAAATGATAGGCATAATTTATTTACTTTGCGATGAGACGTAAAGCTTAGAAAATAATTAAATAACAAAGAGTAAAGCTCATTACTGGCAGTGTCTCTTTTTTAAAGAACCGACAGCGGCTCACACCTCTTTGGCTGGTCATTTTTGTGATTACTTTTTTAATTTATTATTTTTTTTGCAGCACTTTCTCCCCAACTTTTGGGCCGGGTCAATTTCTGAGAATTGAAAAGTTCAAACAGTGAGAGTGTTTGGTAACTTCTTCCTTAGCTCCCTGATATTTCAACTGATGTTTTCGGACTTTTATCCTCTCTCGTTTTTTACCCTCATCAAAGTATTTATCCCTTGTCCCTGACCTCAGTGGTTTCCAGTGCTCTATTTCAACCCACCCACAGGGGCTTGTGCCAGGAGGGACTTCGCCAAGCCCGATGTTTGCGCCCCTGTTTCTGTACATAACTAATTTAATCGGTTTTTCTCGGTAGCTCCTCTCAGTCTCTCTCCCGCTCTGGTGTCGGTGGCGGCTCCAGTGACACCTGACCTTGAAGTTCCTATATTCTGGCTCTGCAGTCCGCGCGCTCCAGACCGTTTTGCTCACACTCTTTTCTCTGTTGTCCCCAGTTCCTTACAAACTCTTCACCGACCACGGCGGCCTCAACGAGAAGCGCAAGCAGCGGCGCATCCGCACAACTTTCACGAGTGCACAGCTCAAAGAGCTCGAGAGGGTCTTCGCGGAGACGCACTACCCTGACATCTACACCCGGGAGGAACTGGCCCTGAAGATCGACCTCACCGAGGCGCGAGTCCAGGTATGCGCTGCCGGAAAACTACTCGGCTTTGCCGGGTGCGGTAGGCTGGGGAGCGGGAAGTGTTACTGAAGGTTCGAAATCCCGGAGCTTCTCAGAAGCAAGGCCGGAAGCCCAGGGCTGAACAGGGACGCCAAGTTGGATTGGCCGTGCGCGCGAGGAAAGGTTAGGGCGTTCTCTCCTGACTATGTATTCAAAATTGTAAAGTTTTCCCCATCTCAGCCAGCGTTGCAAGGCATTCGGGAAGTGCCCTGTGGGAAGAGCGCAGAATTCGCCCCCATGTTATAAGTTGTTTTTTTGTTTGTTTTTGTTTTTGTTTTTTGTTTTTTGTTTTGTTTTGTTTTGTTTTGGAAAATACTTCCGAATTCAAGAATTTAATTTGGAGGCATGGCATATAGGAGCATTTTCCCAGGAATTATGATTAGCATCAGATTCGCAAAGGGGCTGTGACTCCTTGAAAGTCAAGAACCACGGCTTATTCTAACGTTTAGGGACAGAGGTAGGCTCACGAGCTGGCCAAGGCGCTTCTCCAGGTGAGGCCCTCAGTGGAAGGGCAGTGCGCACCATCGCACGCTTCTCCTGGTTCAAAGGCCAGAATTCGCAGCAAACACCAAACACAGAGACCCGCTCCTCCTTCTACCAATTAGTTTAACTTTAGACCTGAGGCCTAGGGGCGATGGCGAATTTGGGAAAGCTCAATAAATAGACTGAGCAAAAGTCCGCCAAAATAAGGGCTTACGTTTTAGGGCCTTTCTGAGACCTGCAACCCTTTTACCTTTCCAGCAAGCCGCCGTTTCCCTGACACGCTCAGGTTACATTAAGAAAGTTTCTCCAGAGATGCGCAAGAAACAAGGGAATGCGGGCAGACTTGGTGGGCTGCGTGAACGAAGGGGTAGCTGAGGCGCACGGAGTTTAAAACAAACTGAAATGGAACATAAGCTGTCTTAACCCGTCCCCCCCCCCCGCCCTCCCTCCTTTTCGTGTTCCCTTCTTTCTCCCCTTGCACCGCCTCTCCCTTCTCTTCCGCCAGGTATGGTTCCAGAACCGCCGCGCCAAGTTTCGAAAGCAGGAGCGCGCGGCAGCGGCCGCAGCGGCAGCGGCCAAGAACGGCTCTTCGGGAAAGAAATCCGATTCGTCCCGGGACGACGAGAGCAAAGAGGCCAAGAGCACCGACCCGGACAGCACTGGGGGTCCGGGCCCCAACCCCAACCCCACGCCCAGCTGCGGGGCGAGTGGCGGCGGCGGCGGCGGCAGCGGGCGAGCCAGGGCCCGGGCGGGCGAGCGGGCGAGCGGGTAGGCCCAAGGCTATTGTCGTCGCTGCTGCCGTGGCTTTTTCTTTGAGAGCCAAAAGTAATCGCGATAAGAATAAAGAGAAAATGGCGTCTCCCCCATTTCAACTCCACTCCTCCCCTGATCCCGAACCCCCAAACAAAACGAAAAACTTCCCTGGCTTCGCACCTGCCTCAGGGCGGCGCAGACAGGCCAAGGCTCTGCCTGCTGACTGGGAGGTGTGAACAGCGCGGCCTGGACTCGGGGCACTCTCAGGGGGTTGTGTCTGTATGTCGTGTCTGTCTGTCTGTGGGAATGTGTGTCTGTGGCTCGAGCAGGTGACAGGGCGAGATGGGTGGGGGCGCACAACCAACTCAGTGACTTGCTTAGAATAAGAAAAATAAAAAATCTCCCCAAATTAGAAGAAAAAAATTTAGGAAGGCAAAAACCAGTTAAAAAAAGGTTTTAAAATCTAAGGAAAAATATGTGAAGGGGGGAAAGAGGTGAGGCTGCAGCTGGCACTGTCTGAGGGCTCTCTCTTATGAACCTCTAAATTCGCGCCCTCCTGACAGCACGAACTCCCTTGGGGCTCCTGCTCAGAGGAAAGTAGGGGCGCCTTCCAGCCCTGCTTCCCCTCCTGTTCGTGGGTTCCGGGCTGCTGCGGCGAAGACTAGTGCAGACTGCACCCGAGGAAGGTGACTTCCTCGCACCAGCTTGACTGTCTCACCTCGCTGAATACCATCCCGCCATTAGCGCATTCGAACTCCACACAGTTGCAACTTCTAATCCCGAATCTTTGCAGCCACTCGGTCCTGAAAGATGCCCAATACATGAAATGCCTTTCATCCGCAAACTCTGCAAACTGTGTCTCATATTTCGCAACTCTTCCCTTTTGTTCTCTTCTGCTGCCCCCACCGGCATTTTCTTCTTCCACCAGCTTTTACTGAACTTTTTGGCACGGCTTTGGATTGGAGTCAATTGCAGTCCACGCAACTGACTGCAGAGAAATCTACAGAGCAAGGAAAAGACGCACACACAAGTGTGCAGAAGTGCCTCGGTTTGCACTTCTGTTTGATCCGAAATGGACTCACATCCTGTATGGTGGATGGACTGTATATTGATGATTCCATTCTTCGCGCAGTTTAGACATCTGTTGGGGTTTTGTTTTGTTTTGTTTTAAAAGGCACAAACTATAGGTATTAGTTGAATGTTGAGGCTTTAACTTTTTGATGTCTTTCTACAACTGTGTTCTGTGATTCAATTGTATGGTGTTAATATCAGTACAGACCGTCTTCTCTACGTGACCGTATAATGTTTTTCCTCTTCTCGTAGTCTCTATGGTGTGTCTTTTTGAAGTACTAAGGTTCTCACGGGTTCAATTCCTTTGTGTTTAGAGACACCACGGTTCAAACAATGGTATATATATATTTTTTTTATCAGGTGCATGTCTGTCTGATTTCTTCTTTCTTCTTGTTGGACTTTGTTTGTGAACATAAACATCATAAGTTATGTTTCAGATTTTCAAATTTATTTATATGTGTTAAAATGAATGCTTCTATTTAAAAGGGGAATATTTCTACATGTGCATATAGTTTTCCAAGAGTGTACCATTAACTTGATTGTTGATAATAAAAACAAAAAGCAAGTCTAGCAATTGAACTCTTCTGATTTTTTCCTTGATTATTTTTTGTTTGCTTTTAATTTAATTTAAAAAATGAGAATGGTGGAAACTGTACAAAATCTCTAGAAGCTGCAGGGACTCTTGAAACCTAGGCTGGTTGGGGAGTTGAAATTTATGCAGCCAAATTCAGCCAGTATAAAATGTAGTGCTTAAGACAGCAGGCAGGATTCTTCTGGTTTGTGCTTATTTGTTTCCCAGTGACTGAACACAAAAGAACACCAGAGCATTGATAAAAACGTTCAGTTCAGTGCCTAGGATGAGGCCCAGTAAACTTTAGGCAATAAAGACAGGATTTGAATACCTGACTTTGAGAAAGACTCAACAGTGGATTCTGAGTGCAGGCGTCTCAGGACTGGAGGGTCCTTGCAGTCCAGCTTCCTTAAGTCTGCAGATCTTCCTTACCCAGGGACACTAGAGAGTCTGCATGGGCAGGTGGATCAGGAGGGCACTGGGTGGAGAACAATGCTGCAACATTGGTGTGTTTGGAGAAATGACATCAACAACCACTGGAATTAGTGAGCACTTGCATGTACCAGACTGTGCTTTCCATGCATTATCTCATCTGCCCCTCGAAGCAATATCATGAAGCAGATATAATTCCTATCCTCATGTTCTTTTATACAGATGAGGACACTGAGGCAACAGAGAGGTTAACTTGCTCAGGAGCCCTCCACGTAAATGTTGGGGCCAGCCTTTGAATCCAGGAAATCTGATTCCAGAGCTTGCATGTTAACTGTAACAGTGGTTCCTAAAGTGTGGTCCCAGGACCAGCAGTATCAGCATCACTGGAAACTTGTTAGGTGCAAGAATTCTTAGACTTTATCCTAGACCTAAATAATCAGAAATTCTGAGAGTAGGACCCAGCAATCTGTGCTTTAACAAGCTCTATAGAGGATAGGAGAACTACTGAACTACACTATAAGAAATCCAGATGAGAAGGTTCAAGAATTAGAACTACATTGGGAACAGGGGTGTGTGTGTGTGTGTGTGTGTGTGTGTGTGTGTGTGTGTGTGTGTGTGTGTGGTGTGGGTAGGGGGGGCCTCTGGCAGCTTCAGTGATCCCCGTTTGGAAGGAAGGAGTCATTACTACAGCTCCAAGACGGAATTTACCCTCTACATTGAACTGTTTGGCTGGGCCGCCTTCTTCAAGCAGAAGGCTGGGTGGACTTCTGGAATTTACCTTGGTATCTGTTTGGTTGGGCCTTATAAAAAGATAAGCCAGTTCCTCTCATGTGACATTTGAAGGGAAGCCACAGTCTGCCTCCTCTGGTCTGATGATTAGTAGCTGATCTGGCTTGAATTTATCAGGGCTTCTCACCTTAAACATCCAAATATGGCTTGCAGGTTTCATTTAGAAATTTCAAACTTTTGGATCTAACTTCTGATAGTTTTTCTAAAGGATTTTTAAACAGTCTTTAAAAAAATCTGTCTCTAAATGTTCCTCAGTAAACCCTCTGAGACAACATTCCATGAACAATGGTGTTAATTGTGCTGGTCTAAAATGCCAACAATTGCAGATCCCTTAGATCCCAGTCTTTGATTATAAATATAACTTAGAAAGGTCTGGGAGAAGGGAAAAAAACAGGGTGGGGGGGAGTAGACAAGGAGGAGTGTAGACAAGAATTTATTAATGAAAAGTGCATTCAAAGTCCAGGTAACCTAGACCTGGGCTTGGTTAAAGGAAAATAAGCCTTCCCTTAGGCATTGAGGGCCACCGGGTAAGCCTTTGAGAGAGAATGGACAGGCCAGTGGGACAGGCATTCTGGAGAAGGCAAGACCAGGAGAGAGAAAGAAAACAAGAAGTTGAGAGAAGAAGAACAGAGTCAGAGAAAGAAGGAAAAACAAGTAGAGAGACAGAGAAAAAGGAGGAAAAGCAAAGAAGAATTTTTGGAACCTCCAACAAAGGCCCTAGAAAATCTTTCGGATATGAACAAACTAGATCCCCAAATTCCTTTCTTCTGGTCTTGACTTGCTCTGAGCAACTTATCTCCAGGATAAAGGAAACTCTAGGGATTGGTGAGGAAAACATGCACCAGCACCCCCACCTTAGGTTTCCAGAGGATTGTATTTTAAATGTCTGGAGGCATCTTACTTTAATGTTTCAAATACCGACTTCTTTTTAATTTGGGTCATCTTTTCCTCTCTTACTGGTCAGAGAAGCAAAACTGTTGGGAGGCAAGTTTATGATCGAATGCAAAATAATGCCCTATAATATGATGGAGCCTAGCAGCAAGACACTGAGTCTCCTGAGTTGTGTCATTTCCTTGGAGCCCTGCACAGTGTGAACTAGCTCACTTTCACTTTTCCTCTCCTAAGGAATTTGCATTTTGGCTCATCAAGGCATCCTTTTTCCTGGCAACTCCAGGACCACATGTGACTTCACAAAAGCTGCATGAGCTGATGCCAGATGGCCACCTCTAAGCCAAGTCTCCTCCAAGATGGCTGAATACAGAGGGCCAGAGTGGTTTCAGAGAAGACCTGAACTACTCTCTATAACTCATCCCAGATGCTTCTCTGTGGCTACCTCGTGTCCTTAGGAAGACAGCCTATTGGCTAGATTGAGATGGACTTTAATTTAGTGAAAGGATCTGTGTGACCTTGAATGGCAAATAATCCCTCTGAGCTTGATTCATCAACCATAAATGAGAATAATAATAATTCTGACTTGTGGGATTGTTGGGGTGCATTAAATAAGATATACAACAAATATTTGGCACAGCAGGAACTTTCCAACAAATGTCAGCTGCTATTATTATTATTATTATTATTATTAATTATATAATTTCTAGATTCTTTCTCTCTAGCTCAGGTCTCAGAAGATTAAAAAGAGCCCTCAGCTGTCACTTAAGTGAATGGCCCAGGAATACAGAGTGTGAGAGAATGTGCAAAAGTGGGAATTGGAAAACTTTGCTGAGGGTGACAGCAACAGCCTAGAATCAGCCAAGGGCTGACAAGTAATAACTACTAATATGTATTGAGTGCTCATTATATGCCATTTACTTTCAAGCTTATAAGCATTAAAGAATTTTGTCCTTATAACTACCCTATGAGAAAACTGAGGCATAGAGAGATTAGGTAACATACCCAGGGTCACACAGTATTGCAGCAGGAATCCAACTTCAGTTTGTCTCCAGAGTCCATGCTCTTTAACCACTGTTCTGTAGAGTCTCCACAAGAAGAATTCATCTTAGCCCATGAGGTCATATACTACCAGACCTGGAATGATATCTCATCTTGCAAAAAGACTCAGAAAGGTATGTGAAGGTTAGAAAGGGCAACAGGAGGAATGGTACTGGGATGAGAGTCTCAGCCAGATTCAGTATCAAGTCTAAGGGCTGAAAGGGAGCAACTTTGGGATTCCTGGGAGGAGGGAGAATGTTTTCTGCAAGGCAACGCATTTATAGCTTGCAGTCCCTTTCTGGTAAGCGAATAAAACAAGAAGTAGCCAGGGGCATGGAATATGAAAGGGAAAAGAAGAATTACATTTATGAATTGTGGAACATTAGTTGTTGGACAGGAATGGATGTCAGGAATAGATGTCAACCTCTAGGCTCATCTATCACAACCTTGCAAGTGGCAAAAGCTCACCTGAATCCTTAACTTTCCAGCCTTGACTCCAGAGGGGTGCACCACAAATCTACATGGATAAGTAGTGACTGAATGCCTTCACCCAATAGTATTTCCATGTTGGAAAGCAAAGTGTAATGCAAAGACCTGTGACCTCCTTAGGCTGATATGCAGGATTATTCTAAAACAGTCTATGGCCATGTCACCATCACCACAGCAGACATTTTGGATTGTGTTAGTCTTGGCTTAACTCAGGAGTTCTTAACCTTGAGTTCATGGATATAATTCGAAGAAGATAGGGAAAAATACATACATATTCTTACTAATACTCACCTGAGGATTTAGTATTTTCTTCAATGATAAATGTATTCTTAGTACCTGTGCCTTTGTCGTCAATGGAAATCACAGTTTTTTTTTCATTTACGATTGACGTTCAGTATTATATTAATTTCAGGTATATAGAGCACAGATATCTATCTTCATTTCACATAAGAGTTTTTGAAGTTATCTCAATATATATATTTTACATTCACCGTTAATCTGAAATTATGATTAATATTAGACCAGCCACTAGATCTTGTTATTTAATATGTTAATAAAGAAGCATAAACATGACTATATTACAAATTTGTTTTAAAACATTTTTGATTATTTTAATTGACTTCTTTTATAATTCTATGCATTTTATTTTTTGCATTTAAAAATGTTGAGAGAGTTTGTTGGCATCGCCAGCTGCCAAGGAGTCTATGGCACAATAAAGAGCTCCTGGCTAATTGATGAGAGTAGAGTGTTTTGTTTCTCTGTGAAGCCCTGACTCTAAGAATTTCTCATTAGGACCAGAGCATGTAATCATTTTATTCCTCAGATGGAATAAATCTTAGAAAAATTTAAACCTGTCGCATGTTCCCCCCTCAAAGGATAAAATAGAATAAAATAAGCCCTCAAAGCTGAATGAAAAAATTTCCAGGATTTTAAAGACCAGTGGCTGGGTGGAGGTGACAGTGAGAGAGCATGGGAGAGTAGGAGGTGATTCGAAGGTTTCAATAGGACTTGAATATCTTCATATTATTTATTGAGTGTTTTCAAGAGCCAGGCCCTGTGCCAAGCACACCACAGAGCAGTCCTCTATGATGAAAGTGGGGCTTTCCTTCCTTTTTATTATTGAAATCCAAAGCTGTTGGGTCACTTGTCTGACCTACATCACTAATAATGGCAAAGCCAGGACTCAACCCAAGCTCTTAACCAATATGCTAAAAAGGTTAAAAAATGTAGGAAGAGAATTCTTCATTTGCCTGTCACTCACTTTATTTTTTATTTAAACCTGAAGCTATTTGGTTGGTTCAAATACCCCAAGGCCAAGTGATTGAGCAGTGATGTTTCTGTATCCATGTATTTGATGTCAAAGACCTTCCTCTGGGGAAAATCAGATATCAAGAGGGAAATAAAGGCTTCTTACCTGGACATAATTTCATTAGGAAACCAAGTGGATGACCGCTATTTGCTAGCTGATGATTCAAATAGTGATTTCCAGAACAGGAAGCCTGGGTGTAAAACTTAATTTTTTAAGGCTGCTGTGTCATGACTACCTCAGGCAAAAGTAGAGTATAAACCTGATTTATCTAAGGCATAGGATATTGTGCTTTTGGAGCCCTTACTATGTGAAGATATTCTGCTCTGTGTTTTGCATGTGTTATGTATTATACATAGGCTTTCTAGTCTCCTGAGGTAGATATCATCGTTCTCATTTTATAGGTGAAAAAATTCCAAGCATCAGAAAGGCTGAGAAACTTGCTTAAGACCCCAGAGCTGATAAGTGCCAGAGCTGAGCTCTGAACCCATGGTCCTTTGATCCCAAAGGTTCACTCTCTGGGAGGTCCCAGAGTCTGGAGGGGTTAGCAGCCCAGAACACAGCACTGCCCATAGCCTATCTGGTCATCCGCTAGGCCAATGTTAGAAAAGGTAGAGGTGATGAAAATGTTCTGGAATTATATAGTGGTAATGGCTACACAACTTTGTGATTATACTAAAACTCACTGAATTATACACTTTAAAAGGGTAAATTTTGTCTACAGCCATGCCACCCTGAACAAGCCCAATCCCTTCTGATCTCGGAAGCTAAGCAGGGTTGAGCCTGGTTAGTACTTAGATGGGAGACCACCTAGGAAGACCAAGCGCTATAGGCGTAAAAAATAAAAAAATAAAAAATAAGGAATTGTAAACTGACAAGGTCCTTGCAATCTGTGAGGCCAACCAAGGGTTGTTTCGCCTAAAAAAATAAATAAAAAGGTGAATTTTATGGTAAGTGAATCATATCTCATTTTTTTTTTTTTAAAGCAGAGGCTAACATGGGAAACCCAGCACCCTTTTGTTTTTCTCTATGATGTCCTTGATTTCTTGCAGGTGTAATTCATATATACCTTCATCTTAGTCTTAAGTCTGAGCAACATAAATTAACAGAGAAGGAAGAGAGTGGAAAATATTACTGTTTTCTTAACAAATTACCCATATTTTTAGGCTAGTGAATATATGTTTTCCAATTTGATTTTAAAACAAAGTGGGCAAAAAATTAAGGTGAAGCCTTTGCTTCACGTTTAATATTTTTTTTTCAACCTAATTATTGAAAGTCTGGAGAGCTGTTAAAATAGTTAGACTTTTAAAATTTTTATTTTAATTTTTTTTCAATTACAGTTGACAGTCAATATTGTATTAGTTTCAGGTATACAGCATAGTGATTAGACATTTATATAACATGAAATTATCCCTCTAATAAGTCTAGTACCCACCTGGCAGTGTACACAGTTCTTACAATACTATTGACTATATTCCCTATGCTGTACTTTACATCCCCATGGCTATTCTGTAACTGCTAATTTATAAAAATAGTCATGCGTTTTAACTGTCCCTAGATCTGACTAAATATCAAAATAATCATGCATGGAAACTCCTCTCTAGGGCCATTATTGTCTTCTACTGAAGGAAAAGAAGTCAAATTTAAAGGATATTTGAAACTGAAGGCATTCATCCACTTAGGCTGAGATTTTCTTCGATTATATCAAAACGTAAGCAAGTCATTTCTGGGGGAAAAAAAAACCTCAAATGACTAATTTTCAGCATATATTTATTAACAGAACTCACGGCAGCCCATCTAAAAAGTTGTTTCATGTTTTGTTGTAAGGTATTTTGAGATAATGCTGGCATATGCAAGAAGATGTAAGTTACATTTTGTGGGGTTGATTTTATGGCCTTAAGATAATTGTCTTTTTGTTAACCCAGAATTCTCCTGCTTGGAAAATTTCTACAGTAGTCACTCTTTGTGTGCTGCTTTGCTTTCTGAGGTTCAATTATCCATGGCCAACCATGGTCTGAAAATACTAAATGGAAAATTCCTTAAATGCACGGTTAATAAGTTTTAAACTATGCTATTTTGAGTGAAGTAATGAAACCTCATGCCATCCATCTCCACCTACCCAGGGAAGTGACTCATTTCTTCATCTAGAGTCTCCACACTATATTCACTCTCCTACCCTCATTCTGCACTTAGTAGTTGCCTTGGTTATTGGATTGACTCTCATAGTATCACAGTGCTTGTATTCAAATAACCCTTATTTTACTTAATAATGGACCCAAAGCATAAGAGTAATGATGCTGGCAATTCGGATATGCCAAAGAGAAGCCATAAAGTGCCTCCTTTAAGTGAAAAGTTTAGTATATATAAGAAAAACATAGTATATATAAGGTTTGGTACTATCTGCAGTTTCAGGTATCCACTGGGGATCGTGGAATGTATCCCCTGCGGATAAAGAAGGACAACTTGGAAGGAGAGAACCATATCCAGATGATAGCCTGGGAGCTATTTTCTCTTTGGTGGGACATCCTCCAGCACTGTTAGCCCTAGCATTGCTTAGGACTAGTTTCCATGTCATTAACACCTACTTGTGGAAACATGTTTGAATAATTTAGTGATTTTAAAGTTTTAAAAACTGCATAGGTAATACATGCACAGGATAAAATTCAAATGATTCAAAGGTTATGCAGTGAAAACTATATCTCTCTCCTACCTCTATCGCCCCAAAATAACTAGTAGTTTTTTTTTTTAAGATTATCTGTTTGTCTGTTATCTATCATCTATCTATCTATCATCTATCACCTATCATCTATCCGAGTCATTACATTGTACTCAATTTCTGTACTTTATATATATTTTTACTTAACATATATCCAAAGGTCATTCCCTGTCAAAACTTCTAAACCTGCCTTGTCTTTAATGGCTACACAGTTTTTGGTCTCCAAAAAAGAATGCAACATGGTCCCTACACTCCTAATGGTGCCTTAGAGAGGAAGGATGTGACAAGACTACTAACTGTTCCCTAATAAATATTCTCCTCTTCTTCCAGTTAGTAAAAGAACCCCTTGACTTTTTGACCGGCTGGGACATGGCCATCCACATAGAGACTACATTTTCCAGACGTCATTGAACCTAGACATGGCCAGATGCCTAAGTTCTAGCCAACAGGATGTGAGTAGAAATGATCTGTGCCACTTTTAGGTCATGTCCTTTAAAGAAAGCTACTTGCCCTCAACTTCTTTTCCTTTTGCTGTACGATAGGATGAAAACATGGTGGTGAAATAGAAGATGCCTGGGAATGTGGACCATCCTATTATCTTCTGTTAGTTTTTACAGAGAAATACATAAATTTATTCCACTGGCAATTGTTTGGTCTGTGTTAAACAACTGAATCACTATCTCTATAAATATAACAAATGTCCTTGAAGAGTTGACATTTGTGATAAATGTTGAGTAGGATTCACCAGATAAAGTACAGTGTGAGAATGACATTCCAGACTGCTACATGTACAAGGTTGGAGAAACTTAAATGATTTTTTAAAAGAGCTAGTAAGTGGCAGATGGGTTAGATAATTCAAGTGTGTTGTCGTCAAAGTCCATAATCATTTTACAACATCATTAGCATTGTATCTATTTAAGGTTTTTATTCTCCTGGAAAATGTTGATAGACGTGAGTATTACCCATATGAATTGCCTAATTTGTTTGTGATTCACTAAGAAATCTCAGAACAGATTTTTCCACTAGAATGACATGAAAGCCAGTCCTAAACAAACCTGGAGCTAACAGTGCTGAAGGATAGCCCCACCAGAGAGAAAATGACTACAGGGCTATCATCTGGATGTGGTTCTCCTCTATACAGAAGCTTTCTGAACAAGAGAGTCCTGGGTTGACAAAAAGACGTAATTTAAGGCCAAAAAATCAATTCCTTAAAATACAACCTGTGTTTTCTTTCCTTTTTCTTTCTTTCTTTTTTTTTTTTTTTTAGGCGAGGCAACCCTTGGTCGACCTCACAGATTGCAAGGAACTTGTCACCTTATAATCTCTTATTTTTATTTTTTTAATTTTTTTTATTTTTTACCCCTACAGCACTTGGTCTTCCTAGGTGGTCTCTCATCCAAGAACTAACCAGGCCCAACCCTGCTTAGCTTCCAATATCAGACAGGATCGAGCTTGTTCAGGGTAGCATGACTGTAGATACAACTTGTGTTTTCTTGCAAAAACTTATATGCCAGCAACATCTACACTTTTCAAAGTACCTGACAACAAAATAGGAAGCAACTTTCACAAAAATGGGATTAGGGAATTATGTGCCCAGTAAATAACCTCCTTGTAGCAGGTCTACAAACATGCTTTGCCTACATGAAAAAGGAAACCCACTACTAACAGCCAATAATAATAATAGTACTTAACTTTTATTCAGGGTTTATCATGTGCTAGAAACTGTGCTAAACACTTTACATGCATTATCTCATTTAAATCTAGGCAACAACTTTATGAGATGGATACAATGATTATCCCCATTTTAGAGATAAGGAAAGCAGGACTTACAGAGATTAAATAGCTTGCTCAAGTTCCCGTAGTTGGTAAGCAAGCAGCAGAGCTGGAATTTGATTTGCACTCAGGTCAGCCTGACTCCAGACCACTCTGTGCTATTGCACCTGGTTACATACAACGATCTTGTGTGCACTTATGCATTAGAGCATAAAAGCTTCCCCATAACCCTACAAGGGTCTTGATTGTGCACAAATGATATTTGTGCACAGTCTAGTGTGTGACTAAAAATTCAAAAGCTTTTTATTGTTGCATGCATGAATCTACAGATTCTAAAGCATATTTTTTTCCATAGCCAATGTCTACTGAGTGTTTACCTGAGCCAACCCAAGCAGATGTTTCAGTAAGTATTTCACAGTGCTCTGGGAGGGGATGAGATCTCCATGGGGTCTGCTTTGCACACTCTTCCTTGCCCATCACTTCTCTTTCAGGCAGCCTTCCTCAGAGTCCAATTTAAAATAAGATACTAGAAGCAACCATATGGGGTTGAGTTTAGGAGGTTGGCCCCAAATGACAGGATTATATTATTAGGTCCTCTCTCTTTGTGAATTAAGATTTTGTCCTAAGAGAAGAGGGTCAGTGCTTCTTTTGCAGCACAGTGCCCAAATTGCCATCCCGTTTTGGTTAAGTATTGCAGTGGGCTGATTCAGCAAGGCCAACAGTTTCCAATCTGAGCGGACATCTGTTGCAGGTGATAAATGCATTGTAGTTAACCAAAGTCCACCAATGTCCCAAGAAACTAATTTATAGGTCCAGAACCTGCTGTGCTGCCCAATGAGTCAGAGAGTGAGTGATTTTATTTAGTTCTTACAGCAACCTATGGGTGAGTGTTATTATTCTCATTTTCCAAATGTATAAACTCAGGCTTGGAGGGAGATGAATAACTTGAATGAAGTTGCTCGGGGAGTAAGTGGTGGAAACTCGTATTCAAAGTCCTATGTACTTTTCAGTGGTTCTGCTGCATCCATTGAACCTATATTTGGAATGGAAAAATTATAGAAATGACAATTATATGGGGGAACATTTGACGTTCTTTGTCCTTACCCCTTGGGCTATTTAAACAAGAAATATAAACATAAAGTTACTCATCACCTCCAGCCCCAACTCCTACTGGGAGCAGAATTACATTCTGAGATCACTGGTTGTTATTGAATAAAGAGAACCCTGCTGGAGTTAAGCATCAGCTCCAAGGCTGTTCAGACCTGGAGGAGCCAGGCCAGAACCCAGAGTGTCAGAACTATCCGGCCTTTTCCCTGCAGCAGGATCATTTCCAACCACAGCCAGGACGTCAGAGGCATTAGCAAGCCTGCAACATCAAAACGGCCAGATCAATTCACAGAAGCACTTCGAAGAGAAACAAATCAATAAGTTCCTTTTCCACAAGATTGATAACATCATCAGGAAGCAACAGATGCATTTTAGGGCACAGTATACCATGAAGGGAAAGTGAGCTCCCTGCACTACAGTCTGTCTCTGGAAAAGCAATTGCAAATCAGCGACTGAACATCAGTGCTTGTGGCACCTGTCACAACAATAAAAGCTAATGTTCCCTATGCACTTGGCGGGTTTTGAGGGCCCATCACATAGTCCGTCCCTTTTGATTACGATCCTACAAGGTAGATGTTACCGCCCACATTTCACAGATGAGGTTCAGCTAAACCAAACTGCCCCATATGCTCAAGACCACGGTTATGTATAACCAGGCTGGGACCTGAATCTTCACTCTTGAAACCTATGTTCTGCCTACTCACCCAGTGTCACCCAAACTACATTCAGTCTCTTACCACCTGCACAATTTTTGACACATCAGAGACTCTCTTATGTAATTTATTATTTTTATTCTCATTGATCTAGTTTTCTATACTTAAATAAATTTATATTAAAAGGAAATTCCCTGCCTCCTAAACTGTTTTTTTTAGTTTTAAATAAATTGAATTTTAAAAAGTCAGTGAACTCCAATAAAATGAAATAAATAAAATAATAACATACCGAATATAGCTTAATTGACCCAAATTTCCAGTGACATTCTAGTTAGGTCATATTGTCAGTCCTTAAAAAGCATAAGTGCTTTCATCTGCATGCTCAGTTATTTATTTATCTATTTATTTATTTGTTTATTTGTTTGTTTGTTTATTATTTTATGTTCTTATTTTTTAAATTTTTATTTATTTATTTTTTCATATATTTATTGATTCCCTTCCCTCACATTCCCTGGACACACCCTTTAATCAGCATCCTCACTGAAATGGTCTGAGCTCAGTTCCTTGCATTGATTTACCTGGGGTATTATAATGGTCTCCTGGTTCAGTTCCTTCCTTCCAGGCTAATCTCCTTTAAATTCATCCTCCACAAGTTTCCAGCTTGATCTTTCTAAAGCACGAATCTACATTACTGTACACATTCCACTGAACATATTTAATGACTCCCTGTCATTAGGACAAAATCTGAATTCCTAAATTGGCCCACAAGGCACTCAGTGAGGCAATAGCCACATAACTCTTCTTTTTCTAACCTTCTAAATTTTACTCCAAAAAGCATCTAATTTAATGGGCTGTTTTTTGTTTTAAATAACATTGAAACTTAACTCTTGATAACATCCCTTCCTTTTCTCTAATGTTTTCTTGCCATCACCTTGAACTTCTCTAACAGAGTCTGTTGAGAGAAGACACTCAATACTTGTTGATGGATCTGTAAAGAAGAGGGGTATTTCACACCTCTGGGCCAGGTGTTTTATGAGAGCAATACTAAAAAAAACAGACAAACCATTTGCCAATTCATGAATTAGGCATAGATTTCTACTTCCCAAAGGTAATTCTTTAAAAACAAAGTTTATTCATTGATTACTTCCTTTTAGTAAGTGGAAATGTTGACTGAAATTTGGTTCTTGGTGTGAAAAGCAAGATTTTAGAAATTCAAATATACATTTAGAAAAGCATACACTTTCAACTATTAGCTGACAATGACTGAAGCAGAAGACTTTTTTTAAAAGCAATTATCAATTGGAGGAGAAGTGTAAAATAATTCATGAGCTGGTTCATTTTTCTTTCTTCAAACATTAGTCTTGGTTGGTATGAAATAAGCCCACATATACCTTACGTACATTCTACTTTATGTTGCTTTTGCCTTATGAACTCAGTAGACTCATCACAAATCCAAGAAAAACTGAGTATCAATTCTGGGCCAGGCATATTTTGAAAAATAGGATTTTTTGATGTGATGACTAGCCAATGTGATAGATCTTTACTTTAATCCAGAGGCAAATTGACACGTTTAGTGTAGATGGTTTTACAAATTATGCTTAGAAACTATGGTGATAGCATGGGAAATTATGTAAAATTGAGACATATATATTAAGTGACTTGATTGGGGTCTTACTATAAATTCTGGTGCAAGTGTGTGTGTGTGCGTGTGTGTGTGGCGAGTAGGAGTAGGAGAAGGTAAAGAGAGAGGACAAGAGAGGGAAATAAAAGCAGAAGAAATGTGGACTTCTGCCAGGCATCCAGCATACCCTAGTTCATTCAAACCTCATAGCACCTTGTGGTAAATATTATTATTTTAGAGATGTAGAGACGAGTTGTATAGATTGTAATCAGCTAACCAGGCTATAAAACCTGTTCTTTCCACTATTCCAAGCTAGTACCCAGGCCTCTGGCCTCAAATCCAGTATTCTTTCTATTCTGTCACATCTCTCTGACTCAGCTAAAAGATTTATTCCTTGGATGGGCAATTGAATTCTGTCTTTCCCACATTTTCAATTCTTAAAGTCTTATTTTCATTGTTTTGGACACATAGCTGGAGTCTCTTATTCATGAGCTGAGCTTTTTTTTTTCCCCTTTAGCAAAATAAACATTGCCCACAGGGGTAATATTTGCTGATGTTATGGGCCATGGAAACGGATTCGATTTTATGTTTTCTGTATCCAAAGCAAGATTTCAAGTGGAATATAGGGACGAGATTCAGTAACCGCTGTCTATTGCACTTCTGTCTTTATTTTGGAGTGGATTCAGGAGCTGAAGAAGACCACTGGATATTAGACTTCTTGCAGGGGTGATATTCAAACTATCATCAACTAGAACTGACCAATTAAATGGAGTACCCATCAGAGAGGGTCTGATTTCTAGGGCCCCTCTTTATGCCAGACACTAATACTTTAGCTGCTGGATCATGCAAGAAGTCTGAGGGTCCCAGGAGAAGAGTTGGGATGGCCAGGGTCTCAGGCAGGCATTCAGAAGAACTTGGAGGAGTGATTCTTTACCACATGGTACAACTATATTTTAATATTTAATATTTAAACAACCAGTGCAGCCATATTGGTGCTTATTGCTCTGTTTCTGACCCTCTTCCTTACCTTAGAACTCCTAATCCACTTTCCCCAGCAGA
>NW_011888860.1:2127896-2134733 GCF_000151845.1 Pteropus vampyrus | reverse complement strand
GAGATTCAGTAACCGCTGTCTATTGCACTTCTGTCTTTATTTTGGAGTGGATTCAGGAGCTGAAGAAGACCACTGGATATTAGACTTCTTGCAGGGGTGATATTCAAACTATCATCAACTAGAACTGACCAATTAAATGGAGTACCCATCAGAGAGGGTCTGATTTCTAGGGCCCCTCTTTATGCCAGACACTAATACTTTAGCTGCTGGATCATGCAAGAAGTCTGAGGGTCCCAGGAGAAGAGTTGGGATGGCCAGGGTCTCAGGCAGGCATTCAGAAGAACTTGGAGGAGTGATTCTTTACCACATGGTACAACTATATTTTAATATTTAATATTTAAACAACCAGTGCAGCCATATTGGTGCTTATTGCTCTGTTTCTGACCCTCTTCCTTACCTTAGAACTCCTAATCCACTTTCCCCAGCAGAAGACTTCTCTATTCTGGGCTGGCGTTGCTTCGGAAGAGAGCGGGAGGGAAAGGAGGATTACAGGTAAACTTGAGGAGTTGTTTAGTCTTTCTTTGGCCTCCTAGCTCATCTGCAAGCCTTGGGGAATAATGCTTTATGGAAGTGACAACTGCCATTCACCGATATCCATTCTTCCCTTCCTATAATAACCCAACTCTGGAGTTATAGCTGGCACATGGCTGCCCAGTTAAACACTACTTTTCTCACCCTTCTTTGAACATCAAGGTGTTCATTTGTCTATTCTAGACAATGGAATTATACCACTTTCAAACTGTGCCTTTAGAAAAATGAATAAGTTTCCCATTGCCCTTTTATTCATTTCTATGGCTGGGATACATGCAAAAGATAAAGCAGACACTTTGAACCAGAAGGTTGCTTCTTGTTGAAGATGGCAGATCTGCTCCGCTATCTTGGACTCCTTAGTTCTGGACCATTACAAAGGAGAGAAATGTTAAACCCTTCTTGTTTAAGCCACATAATATTGGGGGATCTTTGTTATAGCAGCTTAGACTCTGCCCTAATAAACACTGCTCACTAGTGGTGTCATTAGTTGGTTGGGTTTTCATAATGAACTACTTTTGAAAACAAAAAAGCCACAGGATATACAAACGCTGTAAGGTAAAAACAAACCCCTCCAAAAAAAACGCCCCCACAAAACACAAAAACTCAAAGTACCTTAAAATAACTGAAAGAGAGTCTATGTGGAAAAAAAGATGGGATGTATGGGGGAGTTGTCAAGAGAAGAAGTTGCAGAGATCAGTTTTAGAAGCCACATTAGTGACTTTATTTTGAGTCTAGAAAGACTCATTGAAAAGTTTTGAGTAAGAAAGTAACACTATCCAATTTCTATATTAGAAAGATTGTCCTAGAATGTGGAGAATGAATTGGAGGTGGGTGCAAAATTAGAGACTAGAACACCAGGTACAAGCTGTAGTAGTAAATCGGGTGAAAAATAATGGTGGCTTAAACTGAATAAGAGAAAAGTAGACAAAAGGAGAGATGTTAGGAGTGGAATCCTTGAGATTAAAGTCAAATGAGGAGAGTAGGTTGGTGAGGGAGAGAAGTTTAGGATGATACGCAGGTTTCTGATTTGTGTTGTAGTTTGTGGTGTTCAGAAGCAAGCATCTTGGCAAAGAACAGAAAGTTGATGAAGCTAGCCTGCACTGGTCTCCCACTGTTCCCATAGAAACTCCTTTCTGTTCATCTAATACTCTTTCTCCTTAACTCACTTCTCCCCCAAGGTCTTAGATGTGAATCTTATCTATTCCTGATCCTCTCCAGACATGCTTTTCACCAGTGATTTTCCAAACTTTTCACTGATGATTCTTTTGAGGCAATCCCACATGTATCATACATTTTAAAACATTTTTTTTTCCTAGAAAAAAGAATATATCAATTCTTTCGTCCATCACTTTAAACCCATTTCTAAGGCCAATTGTAGAGCAGATATCACTGCTCATGTCTGAAACCACAACTACCAGATGAGGTACCTGGGTTACTCACCCACTTCAGAGATTCTTTGGAATTGCTTAAAAGTCGATCAGAGTTTTGATCCACAATATTATTACAACAGTTGATATCATTCAAGAAAAAAATGAAGAAAAGTGACATTTTAGATAGTCTGTGCTACTGGAAATCATATGTGTGGGGGGATTCTGCTAAGTTTTTAAAAATACTGAGCCTTGGAGTATTCATTGCTAACCATCTTACTCCTAGGGCTCTAGATTGCCAATGATTCCATGCTTTTATTCCTCCACAGTGAGGAATAACAATTTTAGGTCTCTTTTATGTCTGTTAATAGTTCCCCTTCCCTTTGAGAGAATTCTTATTCCACTTTGTGGAACTCTGCTGGGGGTTTTAGCCATGATGTGCTTCTTCTCTGGCCACAGAGATGGACACATGTCCCAGACTAAACCAATTATAATGCCCCTTCCTCCTGATAACAGTGATTGGTTCAAGAGGTGGGTATGGAACACTTTGGGCCACTCATAGTCTTCCCTGAAATTGATATAGATGCTAGATGAAAGAAGCTCTCTTTTGCTGTTGTGGTTGTGAAGCAAGTTCTTTACCCGCAACCTCTTCTCTCTCTCTAGATCCCTTCTGTGGTAGTTAGGAGCAGGAGGTGGAGCTAATGAATGTCAGGAATTTATTTTAATGAGTTATCTTTCAGGCCCTGGACCTCCCACACTGGTCCTCCTGCTCTTGGTCCTCTCTCCACTGCACTGCAGTAAGACGTGGGTAGGTCGTTTAGTAGAGAATTCACCAGTAAATAACAATTGCCACCAATATTGCCACACTTCAGGGAAGGACAGTTTGCAACTAATTACTTCCCATGAAAACACCCAAACATAATTTTGTTCATTATTAAAATTTTCCAATAATAGATTTATCTTCCCCATTAAATAATACATTATTCTCCTACAAAACACACAGCAAACTAGAATTACTAGGCACTGCTTATATTAAATTGTTGTTTAATAAATTAAAACTCCTATGTTTATAAATAAACTAGGTCATCTGCACATTTTGTAAATTAGTAGTTTCTTGTAGTTATTCTCTCCTGGTCAAAGCCTAAAAGAGGGGGAGAGGAAAAATGATTATCATTATTATTTTATTGTTTTCAAGTAAACTACTGTTCTCTGCACTGTAGTTTAAAATAAACCACTCAGTCTAATACAGTAGAATCAATATTGTTGAGTATCAATCAATAAAAATAGATTTTAAAGACTATGGTTTGCAAACTTTTAAAGTTACACTAGAGGCTATATCTACTGGATATATAAGACCTAATGAATAACCAACACCCATATTTGAAGATTCTTGATGAAATAAGCATTGGTCAAATTGTTTTTCCCTGTTACAACTTCTGGGTGGGTTGAGAGTCTTTTGATTTTAAGATAAGTCAACTGTTCTTCCGTCATCTTTTCAATTTGAGGTGATTAATATTTTCCATAGTCATATCCAAAAAGGTTGATGCTATTAAAGAATTAGTTACAAAGACTTCTCGAGTTACAAAATCCTTACTTACAGAATCATATAACACAAATAAATTGCTGAACTTTTTAAAAAAAATTTTCTTACCCACTTAAAGGTCACTAGGGACAGCAACCAAGCCACACTAAGACAGTTGCCCCACCTGGCAAAACTATGGAATTGTTTGAACCCATGTATCACCCAACTACCTTTCTTCTCTTGAAGAATGAACATACTGCGTCTACTTTGCTCCCTCACTCTTGTTTTCAACAGCTATAGCTCAATCATTTGTATTGAGCTAATTCTCTTCCCCCATATCTACACACAGCTATTCTTTAAGCATCTCCTTTTCTTTCCTATGCGATTTCTCTCTCTTCCATATAACTTCTTCCACCTGCTGTCTCCTTTTATCACAACGTGGCAAAAATCAAAAACCAAAACACAAAAACTTCATCTTGTCTGATATATGTAAGAATAGCGGTGGTAGTAATAAAGAAAATAAAAGCTGAACACTGGACTGTAGATAACATAACAAGGAACCAGTATTGCCAAGTGCTTCAGTTCACTCAGAAGTTTCCTTCAGAATCTCTACAAAACCCCTACGCTATATGCTTCTAATAAAGCCATTTAAGGTTATACTTATTTCACATTAAATATTTTTTCTGTTGAATCATTAATTTAAAAATGAATAATTTCTTCTTTTTTGGTCCCAAATATATGATAGTTCAACTACATTAAATAAATTAACATTATTTCTATGTGTGCTATAAGTTACAAAGAACTAACTTTTTAGTCACAACAATCTGGAAGTAAGACATCTTGTATTAAAAAAATTAGTGTGTCTTCCTCAAAAAATTAAAAAGAGAACTACCTTTTGACCCAGCAATTGCACTTCTGGGTATTTATCCAAAGAAAACCAAAACACCAATTTGTAAAGATCTATGCACCCCTATGTTCCTGGCAGTGCTATTCACAATAGTCAAGGTATAGAAGTAACCTAAGTGTCCATCATAGATGACTGGATAAAGAAGTCATGGTACATATACACAATGAAATGTTACTCAGTCACAAAAATTGAAATTAGCATTTGCAATGACATGGATGGACCTAGAGGTTATTATGTTGAGTGAAATAAGTCAGATAGAGAAAGATAATTACCACATTTCACTTACATGTGGAATCTTAATGAACAAAAGGAACAAACAAAACAAAAACATACTTGCATATACAAAGGACAATCTGGTGATTGCCAGAGG
The DNA here is from genome assembly GCF_000151845.1 of Pteropus vampyrus. Classification (NCBI taxonomy): domain Eukaryota; kingdom Metazoa; phylum Chordata; class Mammalia; order Chiroptera; family Pteropodidae; genus Pteropus; species Pteropus vampyrus. The sequence continues at coordinate 2,130,036 of NW_011888860.1, read as the reverse complement.
GGAAGGAGATTGGGGGACTAGATAAAAACAGTAAGGGATGAATTACAAATTGGTAGTTACAAAATGGTCTTGGGGACATAGATTACAGCATAGGGAATACAGTCGAAAGTATTTTAATGGCTATGTGTAGAGCCAAACGGGTGCTAAGGTAATTGGGGGATCTCTTCATAAATTATATAAATGTCTAACCAATGTACTTGAAACTAATATAAAATAAAATGTCTAACCAATGTATACTTGAAACTAATATAAAATAAAAAAAATTTAATTAGTATGTCTTATTTATTATTTAGAGAAATAATTGACATATAACATGGTGTAAGTTTAAGGTGTAGTACATGTTGATTTGATACATTTATATATTGCAATATGATTACCGCTAAAGCACTAACGCATTAGCTAACACCTCTATCACATTACGAAATTATCATCGTTTTTTTTGTAGTGGGGACAATTAAGATCTAGTCTCTTAGCGCCTTCAAACTTTATAATACAGTATTATTTTAAAAGTTCTTTATTAAAATAAGGACATAGTCAACTACTAGTATAAAATAGGTATTAAACGCACATTTTCATGTGTATGGTGGTTCATCCTTCTGAATCATCTGGACACATTTTGCAAACCCACATACTTTTACTTCTGTTAAAGAAAAACCAAAGAGGAGGCCACAAGTTGAGTAGAACCCTAAGCCACCACCTACAGCTGCATAACCAAAACTTAAACTGTCCTAATTTCCCCCAAATTCTGATTCTGATCTTGAAAAAAACTTAAACTTTCTTAATGTCAGTGTGATCTTGTAGCTTCCTATCCAGTCAGCTACAAGAAGTCAGTTTATGCAGTGCTACTTCCCCAAGAGGAATGTAAATTTCTAGTAACCAATCACAATGTGTAAACAATGTGCCTCCTAAATTATACTTTATAAACTGAGCTGTAACTGCTGACAGCCAGTGTCTGACCACTTTTGGTTTTGAAGTCTCTCCGTTCAGTTTGTTTCTTGCTCAAAAAAATATTCACGTCAAGTTAAGTTTTCTAAATTTTATTTTAACACCTCTTTACATTAACGTTATCTCATTCACGGGGTCTAGAAACAATTGAAACTATAGACAACTCAAACTAGCTATACTGTCTTTTTTTATGCATAAATGATAAAAGACAAATGCATTCCCCCCATCCCCATTCCCTTAGACCTCATTAGAAGCCAAGCAAATACAATGTTAAAGAAAAACTACACAGCCATGACTGAGTTTATTCTCCTTGACTGACAGATGGAGCTGAGGTGTAGCTCTGTCACATTCCTAGTCATTTACCTCATCACAATAATCAGCAACGTGAGCACAATTTTGTTAATCAAAAGTGACTCAAGATATCCAGAACTTCTTCCTCATCATCTCACCTTTGTAAATCTCTATTATGCCACTAACATCACTCCTCAGATGCTGTTCATTTCTTATGCAAGAGAAAAACAATTTCCTTTACTGGTTGCTTTTTACAATTCCACTTTTTCATTGCCGCAGTAATCAAAGATTATTATATGCTTACAGTGATGGCTTATGACCACTACATGGCCATCTGCAAGCCCTTGTTACATTGTAACAAAATGTCCAAATATGTCTGCCTCCCTCCCTCTGGTTGCCAGTCCTTATATATATGGCTTTACAAATGGTCTGCAAAGATCATCCCTACGCTTCATCTGTCCTTCTGTGGACCCAGTGAGATCAACAACTTTGACTGTACAAGCTTACCTCTCCTGGTCCTTGCCTGCTCAGAAACCTATGTCAAAGAAATTGCCATGTTTGTGGAGCCGCACTATCTTTTGAAACTTGAATATATTTTACAGGGGATGAAACAAAATGTTGGAATTGTAGGCTTTTAACTCAACTTTCTTCCTTTTATATGTGTAATGAAGAAAGCAGAAGGCATTCTTTTATTAGCGGCAATAATTCTTAGTTGCAATTATGAAGAGTTTGTCCTGTAAAAGGTTTCTTTGCCTTGCGTGCTCTTATTATTTGGACATTATTATTTTTCTAACTTAGATTGACTTTTGCCAGAGGAAGAGCAGAACTGTAATCAAATGTATCTTTTATATCCACATTAACATTTAAAAAATAATTTAGTCTTTCCCATCATTAAGGGAAACTG
>NW_011888860.1:2115888-2126106 GCF_000151845.1 Pteropus vampyrus | reverse complement strand
AGTTTATGCAGTGCTACTTCCCCAAGAGGAATGTAAATTTCTAGTAACCAATCACAATGTGTAAACAATGTGCCTCCTAAATTATACTTTATAAACTGAGCTGTAACTGCTGACAGCCAGTGTCTGACCACTTTTGGTTTTGAAGTCTCTCCGTTCAGTTTGTTTCTTGCTCAAAAAAATATTCACGTCAAGTTAAGTTTTCTAAATTTTATTTTAACACCTCTTTACATTAACGTTATCTCATTCACGGGGTCTAGAAACAATTGAAACTATAGACAACTCAAACTAGCTATACTGTCTTTTTTTATGCATAAATGATAAAAGACAAATGCATTCCCCCCATCCCCACTCCCTTAGACCTCATTAGAAGCCAAGCAAATACAATGTTAAAGAAAAACTACACAGCCATGACTGAGTTTATTCTCCTTGACTGACAGATGGAGCTGAGGTGTAGCTCTGTCACATTCCTAGTCATTTACCTCATCACAATAATCAGCAACGTGAGCACAATTTTGTTAATCAAAAGTGACTCAAGATATCCAGAACTTCTTCCTCATCATCTCACCTTTGTAAATCTCTATTATGCCACTAACATCACTCCTCAGATGCTGTTCATTTCTTATGCAAGAGAAAAACAATTTCCTTTACTGGTTGCTTTTTACAATTCCACTTTTTCATTGCCGCAGTAATCAAAGATTATTATATGCTTACAGTGATGGCTTATGACCACTACATGGCCATCTGCAAGCCCTTGTTACATTGTAACAAAATGTCCAAATATGTCTGCCTCCCTCCCTCTGGTTGCCAGTCCTTATATATATGGCTTTACAAATGGTCTGCAAAGATCATCCCTACGCTTCATCTGTCCTTCTGTGGACCCAGTGAGATCAACAACTTTGACTGTACAAGCTTACCTCTCCTGGTCCTTGCCTGCTCAGAAACCTATGTCAAAGAAATTGCCATGTTTGTGGAGCCGCACTATCTTTTGAAACTTGAATATATTTTACAGGGGATGAAACAAAATGTTGGAATTGTAGGCTTTTAACTCAACTTTCTTCCTTTTATATGTGTAATGAAGAAAGCAGAAGGCATTCTTTTATTAGCGGCAATAATTCTTAGTTGCAATTATGAAGAGTTTGTCCTGTAAAAGGTTTCTTTGCCTTGCGTGCTCTTATTATTTGGACATTATTATTTTTCTAACTTAGATTGACTTTTGCCAGAGGAAGAGCAGAACTGTAATCAAATGTATCTTTTATATCCACATTAACATTTAAAAAATAATTTAGTCTTTCCCATCATTAAGGGAAACTGCGCCTACAAGACAACATGTTTACCCACCACCCTAAAATACCTGAGCCGATTTTCTACAGGTCTTTTTCCATTTCATTTGCTGAAGACTGAAATTCTTCCTCCCTGGTGGGGCTTGGTCTCACTCTCTAAATAGTACTGATTGACCATTTCTTCTTGTTGGAAGCAGAATATTCTTTCTCATTCATCACTAGCTCACTTTTTGTAATAAGGAAAAGAGCTACTTTGAAAAGGAAGTTTTTTTTTTTTTGGATGGTAGCATTCCAATATTCCCAGGACTACCCTCTGAAAAACCTGTAAGTAAGGTTTTCATGGAACCTTTTAGTCCCTCATACTTAGCCTATTCCTTGTGACTAAAGTAGACCCTAAAAGCTGGAAAATTGCTCTTCATTGGCAACTTTCTCCAATAATTGCTGTATTTTTAAATAATAGCACAGTCTTGCAATGCCAAACAGCCAGTAAATGTTAAAGAGGAATAATCATCTTATAATTCAGACTGGTAGGAAACAGTCATTTCTAATTACTTGTCATGAGAGGAGACAATGCAATTAAAGTTTCTGGCTTAGACTAGAGCCTCCACACAGTCACTGTCTCCATGATTCATATTTTTGACTGTCTGAAAAGGCAAAGTCAGCCAGATTGGCCATACACTCATCCAAATTGGCTTTTATCATGATGGAAGACACCTTATGGATGTTTCATTTTTGGTGGGTGTTATTATATAGACTTGGAAAGCTGGTTATTAAAAGCCAAGGCCCTTAGGTCTCAAAGAATTATTAGAGATTATTTCAGAATGAGATTTAGGCACACTTAAATGTGCAGTTGGTGCTTAAGCATCTCAATAAACATCTTTTTTGAGGGCCTGTAATGGTAAGATGCTTAGGATACAAAGATAATTTTGTTGCTCTATTCACAAGACACTTTTCAGTCCTCACCTAACTTGATCTTTGTGATAAAGACAATATTATGAATCACTAAGTTCTATTTTATTTTTCTGGATACACAGGAGGACTGCGTTTTCCAGTTTCCTCTACAGTTATTTTGAAACCTACTTCTGAACAAAACCTCTGCAGGACAGTGATGCGTGTCACTTCTGTGCTAAGGCATAAACAAGCATGTGTGAGCCTTCCATGCTCTCTCTTACTCTGTTATGGTTGTAGAGGCCTTATCTTAAGAAGACAGAGACACAGAATAGAACCATCCTAGACCCTTAGGCCTCTGTTCAGGGTGATGTTCTTCAGAATCCTGTAGCAGGCTGAGTGTGAGGGGGAAATAAACTTGTAGGATAAAGCCATTATAATTTGGGAGGGGGTATTTTTTTTTTTACTGCAGCACCACCTAGCTAATTCTCACTTACAACCTCCTTGAAGGCATCTGACTCTGCCTAACTTCTTCAGATTATGCAATTCAAAGCTCTCCTGATTTTCTTGCTACTTCTTTGGCTTCATCTTCTCACTCTGCCTTTAAGGTTCTTATTCCCTGTCCCTGTCTTTAACAGGCAAAGTTTCTTAACCTAAGTTCTCTTCTCTCATTCCTGTATCAATTACTATATGATGAGGACTCTCAAATCTATATCTCTAGAGCATTCTCCTGCCCTAAATGATAGGCCCCTATACATATCTACCTACCCACTGGATGTCTCGCTTGCATCTCAAGCTCAATCTATTCAAAATTTAACTTAAAAGCTCTTCTTCCTTCAAACCTGTTCCTCCTCCTGTTTTCCTGTCCTTAGTGAATGGTCTCACCATGTATTGTGGCTCTTCTCCAAAGATAGCCCTAATAAACCACATTCCAATCCATATTTATACTCTTGTTTAGACTCTCCCACATTGAATTTTCCTGGCGCTGTGTGCCACTTTAACCAATAGAATGTGGCAGAAGTGAGACATGGCACTGGCAGCTTCCACCTTTGCACTATGGGAGCCTTGACCTGCCGCCTAAGATTTCCAGCTACATTTCTGGAGAGTCCCTATGAAGACAGTAAGGTCCTGAGTCTACATGAAAAGAAAGGAGAAGCCCAACTCTCTCAACATTCCAGCTGAGCCAGTGATTGAAGCCATGTTGGATGTTCTAGCCCAAGCTGCCATCTGACTGCAAACACATGAAAGAGCACAAGCAAAATTAGAAGAACCATCCAGCTGAGCACCATCAACTGACAAAATCATGAGAAATAATAAAACAATTGTTTATTTAGTCACTAAATGTTGAGTGGTTTGTTATATAGCAATATAGAGCATTGAAATTCCATATCCCCAGAAACTTGGAGATCATTTTTCATTTCTCTCCTCTACTTTCACCTCTACTCCCAGCCTCTTTGATTATATCTCCTAAATATTTCTTGAATAGTACTCTCTTTTTTCCTATATGCCATTGCCTACTTCAGATTACCATCATTCTTTTCTCTAGAATTGGATCCATCCTGTAGCAAGAGGGGTCATCTAAAATGCAAATCGGTTTATGGTCTTTGCTGGCCACCTAAAGCCCTACAATGGATTACCATTGTTTTTAGGTTAAAATTCAATCTTTTTAACATTGCTTCTAAATCTGTGCAGGCTCTGGCCCTTGCTAATCTTCTATCCTTATCTTATGTGACTCCATATTTTAATTTCTCCTGTGTGTCACATGGTCTCTTGACTTCTTGTTTTTTTTTTTACTTGTTCTTTCTACCTAAAATATTTTCTCCCCTATCATTCCTTCTTTTTGTCTCTTTTCAAATTCCTATTCATCCTTCAGTTCTCAGTTTAAATATCATTTCCTCCTGGAAGCCTTCTCTGATCTTCCGAGCCTGGATTAGTTTCCTTTGCCAAGTCCTCGCATGTCACTCTTTAATTCTTTCATTTATCAAATTTATATTGAGCTTACTCACCGTATCACCCTTCCCCAGAATAACACTCATTGTCCTGTTCTGTAATTATTTGTTTGTCTAGCACTGCCACTAGCCTGTAGGCTCTTCAAGGAAAATAACCATGTTTATCTCATTCCACTTTGTATCCCTGGTGTTGAGCACATAAAAGATGCTCAACATATATATAATGAATGTGTGAAACTAAACTTAGTCTTGATAGATAGTATAACTCGTGGAAGGAAATTATTATTAAATATGTACTCAGTTATGATAAGGATACCACTTAATAATTTAGTAAATATTTGGCAAGAGAAAAAGTTTATGGTTTATTGGAGACAAAGTACAACTTTCAGTGACAAAGTAAGATCAAAACTCAAGTCCAATTTAATTTTCTGAAATCATAGTTATCCACAAATTGGAAGGCTGTAGTAGAGACCATTCAGTATTAAGCCAGCAGCTTTGATTCTGGATCATTACAAACACTAGGCTAGATAGGAAAGCTAATCCCTAAAAGTCACTACATCGTTTATTTCACAGAAAGCCCTGTAGTGTCTGAGTACTCTGAAAAAAACTTGAATATATTAGCTATAAGAGACGTGGTTCTGGGAATATTTTCACCTTTCATTCTAGAAGACCAAATATGCCTCAAAGATGAGTGGTTTCCAGGGTACTCATACCTAGTAATTGTGGTCACCCCCAGCAATAACTCTGCTCCTGGCTGACTGCCATTAGGTAGCCTGGAAAATGCTAGGTAGACTGGTTTCCTTAAATAGGTTGCTTACCATCTCCAAAGGGTTTCAGATAGCTGTCATTGGCTCTTGGCCTCATTTTGGAGAAATTTCTGCAAAACACCTAGAGTAGCCACCAAAGAATATTGGGGCAAACAAACGAGGAAAGCCCCTGCCATCATGGAATACATATTAATGGTCATCTGCAGCCATTCTTGTTGGCACCACCATTTCTCGTTAAAGAGGTCCTATTATTCATTACAAAGCTCTTCTACTTTTAGCCTAATTTCTTTAGTTCTTTCAACTATTAGGCATTTATGAGAAGCTGCCTCAAGTCCCTTTTGAAAGTATGTTGGATGAAAATAAACATTTCATGTAACCGTTGTTTATTAAATTAAGATGCAGGCTATATTCCAAAGAGTGGTTTCTCTGGTGCTGGGAATATGTGTGAACTTCAATTTTTTATGGTTTCTGAAAAGTGTTTTGCATTGAGAATATTATTTTACAAGAAGTAACAATATAGTAATTAATAGAACACAGAGGTAGAAGGGACCTTAATAATTATTTTTTTAAGCCTGTCATCATACACCTGAGGAAGACCCAGAGAAGATGTGCTTTACTTGATCGCTGATTAGAAATGTAAACATTAGCCACAAGTGAAGTTTTGTTCAATATTTTCAATTAAACGTCAATGATAGCTTATAATAAGGGAAAATTTTGGCTTTCTGGCCATACCTTTTTATACTTTTCCTCCATCTCAAACATGACAAATTGGCTTATCACTGAAGATAAAAGTGTCTGACATCTGTATTTGAACTTGGAGTGTCCATGGTTCTATTGGAGCATTTGAATAAAAGAACTTGGGACCTTGTATTAGTTTGCTAGGGCTGCCATGGCAAAGTACCACAACCTAGGTGCTTTAAAAACCAGAAATTTATTGCTTCACAGTTTTGAGGGCTAGAAGTCTAAGATTAAGATGTTGGCAAGGTTGGCTACTACTTGAGGCACCAAACAAGAATTTGAGTCATCCACATCATGCTTTATGTAAGAGAATTAGCAGAAACTCACCTTGGTGTGCTTTCAAAAGAGGAAATGAAGCAGGCAGCCTTGTTAATTTAGCATATAGACCTGGAATACAGTACAACATCCATCATATCATCAAAATTCAATTAACACTTGGGCCACTGGCCAAATACAAAAAAAGCCAATTCTTTGTCTCTGTCTCTCTTTGTCTCTCTCTCATCTCTGTCTTTTTGGAAGAGTTATTGGAACACCACTAAGGCTTTAATGGTTCTTTAATTATGAGAGCCAATTTGAAAGGGTAGTTTGAATGTTTGGATGACCCCCTATAATAAAAATTAGAATCTGTGCAGTTATTTAATTGCTATTAATTTAAAGCATGCTGGTGCTAGCACTGGTGGGCAGCTAAGGTTATTTTAAGATTTGGCCTCCATTTTAAGGATTTTTTATTCTTATTCTAAAACTCTTTGGATCCTACAAAATCTTATCTTATATAGCAGAGAATGTGTAGCAGTGATTATTTACTCAGCTCAGATACATTCTATTTTTTTTTTTAAATGTTATTTGCTAACACATACCAGACTTCAAACAGGCAAAAGATAAGCCCACAGGTCTGATAACAAGATTTGCTATGTTAAATGCAATCGGGTCTCAAATTTTAAGCAGTTAAATATCTTAATTTATTCTTTGCTTCCTACTATAACATAGTGAGGATAAACTTTGACATGCAGCAGCTCTGCAAAGAGAAGATTTCTCCGATTCGATGTTTCTCCAACCAATTTTTTCCCTTGCAGCTTGATTTTCAAAGAGCCTCACAGTCTTTAAGCAAGGTGGCTGCAATGAGTCTACTTGGAACATTCATGGTCATCTGAAATAAAAGTGCAGTCTAGAAGATAGATACACTAAGACAATCAAATGGGGTTAGTCAACAAGTAGAAATAACTTTTAAATGCTTGCTAACTCTGCTGTTTAGCCTACTGACACCTGCATAGGTTGCTAAAGGGGATCATCTTGGCTCTGAAATAAATAGTATGAATCTCTCTGGATTAAGTACTTCTGTGTCCTCTTATATATGTAATTCATTTTTCTGGTGTTTTGGCCCAGTATTGTCAATTGGAGTTTTGCCTTGTGGCTTGAAGAAGGAAAACGACAGTGATGTGTTTTCCAAAGGACCTATGAGAAACCTGTCTATAGAAGTCCCTCAACCCATGCTTCAATAGATGAATACTAAATATAATAATCTTTTTCCATATCAGTTAGCCTTCCTTCTCTAGGAAGGGTCGACTGAGGATGTGATATGATTTTTAGAAAATCAAAGAAACACAGTATTAGATTTCTAGGGAGAAAACATGGATTTTGATTTGACCACATCTGCCGATTTATTTGGTTTTTAACAAAATTGTGCTGGGACACATGTATTTCCTATTACTTGGTTATTCTGAGGAGTGACTAGACTTTCTTGTTTATGTAGACCCTTTGTAAACAGGAGAGCTGTTGGCCCCTGTGAATAAACGCAACTTTCTAGAATTTCTAAGACGTGGAAGTAACTGTCTTGAGTTAAAAAGAGATATCAAACTTCTTCCTTCTGTTTTTGTTTCCCCCTGAATGAGGGAGTCAGGAGGCTGGTGTTGAGGAAGACTAAATAAGAAGAAAGGTAAACCAATGATATTAAAGGCAGGAAAAGTGTTATTAAGAAAAAAAATATAGAACATATTAAATTGTGATCTTAAAATAAGCATAATATTAATTTTTAAAAACCCAAGAACTACCAGGGATAGAATTGTAAGCACCTATGCTCATTTTATTGTGATTTTATGACCGTGCCATAGCCTAAATTTCAATTAGGAAGCTTTCCATTCCAAGTAACAGAAAAGCCAAATCAGATTGGATTAACGAAATTTGTTTCATGAAAATGCAGTGATATGAGTTCCAGAACTGGTTAGTCTGGAGCTTAGTGATGTCACTGTGGACTCTGTTTCTTCCATCTATTCATCTACATCTATCATGTACAAGGTAGGCTTCACTCTGAGGCTGGGCCCCCTGAGGTTATAAGACATCTGTCATCACAATTAGGTCTACTTACTTTCTCTTTCTTATCTAGACAAAGAGAGAGTGTTTTCCTCAAATAACTAACAAAAGTTCTGAGATTCCTCCCATTAATTGGCTTAAATGGAGGTCATTTGAAATAATATCTATGGCTTCTAGCAATCAAACCTCAACCCTGGAACTGATGGAGGCACTATTCCCATCTAAACAACATGGCCACAGAATCGATGTTGGGAAGGCAAAAGACTTTTCACTATAGATGCTCTGGGAGACAGTGAATTCAAAATTCCTCATTCTGGTTTCTTTTATGACAAGCAGTGAAGGATACTATAGTAACTTTAAAGCTGTTAGAAATTTCACTGCTTTTATTGGAGCCCTTTCTGAGAGATATTAGAGAAAGTGAGATTGTGAGATTATCAAATAGTCTCCTTATTTATGTTACTCATACTTTTCTTCTTTGAATCACATAAAAAGTATACTGATTCACATACTGGTTCAATTTAAAGAGTAAGAAATAATTCTTAAATTCTATATCAGAGGATGAAGATCAATGACACTGAAGCTGGGAACTGCTGCGAATGTTTTACCAAAACCAGAATAGAATCTAATTTAGCTGGTCAAATAGACAACCAATATCAGAATTTACAAACATCCTTTCACTGGCTTTCTGAAAGGCAATACGTTTTTTACTTTATCAGAATAAATTATCTGATAAAACTTTTCCAATACTAACTCATACCAGTTGCCTGTTCTCCTAAATTCAGTGTAAGGTGGTTGTATACTTTCTAATATAGGTTGAGGTCCACCTACCCTCTGGAAATCTTTGCCCATGGTGCAATCAATACTTGAGATCTTTGGCTACAAGTTTTGGAACTTTCTCTCCCGAGGGCTGGGAGAGGGTAAGAGAGAGTAAAGACACATTATTCTTTCCTTTAATATTCAGTTTCTTGACATGCCACAAAAACTTTATTTGAGAGTATTTACTCCTGCACTGAGAAATGAGTAGTTCAATCGTATTCTCTACAGGATTCCTAATGAATGCACTACTTTGCATTGGAAATTTCTTAGGCGTTTAAAGAATGCTAATGAATTCTAGCCATTCCCACAGCTGTCCTGGCCCTTACCTCACATGCACCTCCATTTTCTACTTTTATAATTCTAAATGTAAGAATCCCAGCTTGTTTCTTTGTTGCCATCCTTGTGGTTTGGCATCAAGAATAAAAAAAATGGTCTAAGAATTTAAAAACTATGTCTGCATATTGTTAAGTTACTTATGTGATTTCCCAAATGTAATTGTTCAATCAATGTTTCCCAAAGTGTGTTCTGTGGAATCCAAGTGTCAGAGAATGTTAAGAATAGTCTGCAATAGTTTCTTGATGAAATATATTTAGGAAAACATGGGTTTAATAAATTTAAATGGATGACTAGCTTAGCTCAGGCCCTTAACATGCATTCTATATCTCTAAGAAAAAAAGATATGCAGTGCTTTCCACACATTTTTGGCTATGAAATCTTTTTCTGGAAGAGCATTTCCTATAACATATCTGAGGAATGCAGTTTGGGAATGCTCCTTCCTGCCAAATTACCATTTTTCTGGGAGTCTATTATCTGCTTACCCTTTGTCAACCTTTGCTATAGGATGTTTCTAGGATTCTATTCCATGACAAAATCCAGTAAGATGAACTTTGTCATTTTTTCCAAGGAATAGTAGAATGGAAAAAGGCCCCAAAGCTATTCTCTCAAGAAGAGCAGATCTGATTCAAAATCAGAAGCTTTGATTCATCTTAATTGTATTTCTAAGGGCAGAGGACGTTTGCCATAATCTTTAGCTGGATCCTTTTTCCTATCTTAAAGTACATTCTGCTATATAAATATGAAGTCATAATAAACTTGGAAAATGTAACATTGTAGTTTTAGATGCCTGACGTAAGTTTTATGGAAGCATTTTTTGCAACTCACTTTTAAGGTGAGAATAAACACTGCACACAAAAACTGCAAATGTAGGTAGGGATCTGGTGTCAGCTACAAGTTTGTGTTAAGAGCTGAGCCTGCCTCATGAGAATAGATCTCTAATTATCTGTGTTAAGGGTCTGCAGCTGTAAAGCTCACAGGCCACTCCCAGAGCAGCAACATGGCCACATGATGGCAAGGCTCTGCTAGGACTGAATACCCAGATGAATGATCTCTTTATTCAAACCTAGATTATATTCATTGTAGAATTTTGGTAATCAAATAAATTCTAATAAATTGTCTTATCTGGTGTGGATGTAG
>NW_011888860.1:2106762-2115413 GCF_000151845.1 Pteropus vampyrus | reverse complement strand
TGCTCCCAGTGTGCAAATGCAGGAGGCTACCATACCTGAGTCTCCATCAACCTAGCCAACACAGGTCACCCCATTCAGGAGATTCCCTGAGACCCCGCCACACCCAACATGCAGGCCCACCAAGGCTTCTTCCAGTGGATTTTCCGTACAAATGGCCTGTCTTGGCTCATGCTGTGGACTTTCCTAAAATCTCTCAAAGGTTCACAAAGCCCAAACAAAGAACATCTGGCCTGGGTGTGCCCATATCTCTTATTGAGCAGTCTCAAGCCCAGCACTAGTGGCAGCTGGCCTTGGTTTACGGCTTGGTCTCTCAAGGCACCTCTAAGTCCAGCATGGGTGGAGGCCATCTGTGGATTGCTTGGTGACTTGTCAGGTGGCGCTGGGCAGGGCATAGGCTGTGGCTGAACTTGGCCTGTGGCAAAATCCCTCCCAGGAGTCCTCAGGGCTGGCACACCTGGCGTCCAGCTCTGACTGAGTGGGAGCACCATTGAGGGTGGCATCTGAAGATGACACACCCAAAGGACAGATAGTATAGGCACTAGAGCCCTGCTAAAGTGACTTTTGCTCCATAGGGTCACCCCCTCACCAGTCAGTCCTCACAACCAATCAGCTTGAGAGTCATTTCCTCCCACTGGTGTACAAACAGCAAGCAAGGCTCAATTAAAACAGAAGGGCACACACAATCCACACAAAATACACACCTGGAACACCTAGCTTAAGTGACCAAGGAATACTGTGCCACCAGGCCCCACAGGACACCAAGTACATAAAGCCACTCTACTAAGAGTGGGAGACATAGTTGTCCTACCTATAACATAGAAACAAACACAGGGAAGCAGCCAAAATGGGGAGACAAACATGTCCCAAACAAAAGAACAAAACAAAGCTCTAGGAAAAAAAAAAAGCTAAACTAAATGAAGACAAGCAATCTACCAGATACAGAATTCAAAACACTGGTTATAAATATGTTCAATGAACTTAGGGGAAGAATAGAGGAACTCAGTATTAACTTTAACAAAGAGATAGAAAACATAAAAATTGAGATAGAAAATAAGTCAGAAATGAAGACTATAATAACTGAAATAAAGACTACATTAGAGGGAATCAACAGTAGATTAGATGAAGCAGAGGACTGAATCAATGATTTAGAAGATAAAGTAGCAGAAAACACCCAATCAGAACAGCAAGAAGAAAAAAAATCCCCCCCAAATGAGGATAATTTAAGCGGCCTCTGGGACAACATCAAGCATACCAACATTCACATCATAGGAGCACCAGAAAGAAGAGAGCAAGTAACTGAAAACCTATTTGAAGAAATAATGACAGAAAACTTCTCTGACCTGATGAAGGAAATAGACATACAAACCCAGGAAATACAGAGAGTCCCAAATAAGATGAACCCAAAGAGGCCCACACCAAGACACATTATAATTAAAATGTTAAAGCTTAAAGACAAACAGAGAATCTTAAAGCAGCAAGAGAAAAGCAGTTAGTTAACTACAAGGGAGCCCTCATAAGACTATCAGCTGATTTCTCAACAGAAACTCTGCAGGCCAGAAGAGATTGACATGAAATATTCAAAGTTATGAAAAGCAATGACCTACAACCAAGACTACTCTACCCAGCAAAGCTATCATTTAGAATCATAGGACAGATAAAGAGCTTCTCAGACAAGTAAAAGCTAAAGGAGTTCATTACCACTAAACCAATATTACAAGAAATGTTAGAAGAATTTCTTTAAAAAGAAAAAATAGATCAAAATATAAATAATGAAATGGCAATAACTTATCTATCAACAATTACTTTAAATGTAAATGGATTAAAACTCCAATCAAAAGATAGGGTGACTGGATGGATAAGAAAATAAGACCCTTACATATGCTGCCTATAAGAGACTCACTTCATATCAAAAGACACAGAGAAACTGAAAGTAAAGAGATGGAAAAAGATATTTCATCAAAATAGAGACAAAGAAAAACAAAAAACTAGGGTAGCAATACTTATACCAGATGGAATAGACTTTAAAAGAAAGGCTATAACAAGAGAGGATCCAGTAATCCCACTTCTGGGTATTTACCTTAAGAAACCCAAAACACTACTTTGAAGGGACATGTGAATCCATATGTTCATTGCAGCATTATTTACAATAGCCAAAATAAGGAGGTGACCTGGGTATCCATCAATGGATGAATGAATAAAAAAGAGGTGATACGTATAGACAATAGACTATTACTTAGTCATAAAAAAAAGAAATGGAGTCTCACCATCTGCAACAACATGGATGGATCTGTAGGGTATTGTGTTGAGTGGATTAAGACAGAGAAAGACAAATGACATATGATTTCACTTATACGTGGAACCTAAAGAAAAAAATAAATAAACAGAAATAAACTCATGGATACAGAAAACATTTTGATGGTTGCCAGATGGGAGGGGGTTTGGGAGGATGGATTAAAAAAAAGAGAAGGGATTAAGAAGCACAAATTGGTAGTTACAACATAGTCATATAGATGTAAAGGATAGCATAAAAAACACAGTCAATAATGTAGTAATAACTATGTATGGTGTCAGGTGGGTACTAGATTTATCGAGGTGATCACTTTATTGGTTATATAATGTCTAATCACTATGTTGTACACCTGAAACTAATACAATATTATATTCCAAATATAATTGAAAAATAAAAATTAAAAAATAACTGCTCTTGATATTTTGATTTCAATATTTTATTTCTTTTTGAGTTGGTACATATTCATTTTGCAGGATGCTTTAAGACTACTTATGAACTCTTTGTTCAGATGTACACGCTAAAATTTGTTTTGGGTGCAGTCTTTCTCTTCTTAGAAGAGCTACACCGTGAGCCTGTCTAGTCATAGAGATACAAATTCAGCAAAAGTTTTTTTATACTGTAGCCTTGAATATTGATAAAGTGCTTCTACAACTTGTACTGTATTACTACTAATACATGGTAATCTCGATGCTAATAAAAACTGCTAATATTTTCTTTATGCTAGAATATGACCTAAATGCATTATATTAATGTTATTAATAACCACTATAGGATATGTTCTATTATTATTCTCATTATGCAGGTAAAGAAAACAAGGTAAAGAGAGGATAAAAGTCTTTCCCAAGGTTACAAGGTAGAAAGGGATGAAGTTGAATTTGAAACTGGACATTGCAAATCCATAGTCTGTGCTCCTTCTTTAGACTGATATTAACTGAGTTGTTTAGTAAGGTACAGGCTGCCTTCATTGTGGGCGGAGTGTAGCTCTAAATAACTGGAATCTTAGTTGGCTTGATTCTGATTCCTTTAGCATGTTCAGATACAAAGATGCATTCCAAGAGGCAGGGATGGGGAATGAGAAGATAGAGAGAGAAAGCAAACTCTAGTTGAAAGGAGTGTGTCCCTCAGTGCAGCAGCAGGCCAGAGGCCAGGAGCTAAGGAAGAAGGAAGGACCTAGTTTCCTGTGAATAGGCCAATGATTTTAAGAGCGATGATACATGAATTTCAATTTGTTTTTCTTTCTTGCCTTATAATTTGGCCATGCGATCCTCAAGTCATATTTAAGTTTATTAAACCACAGAGTCATCTGTTAGCTGGTCTCTGAAGAATAAAGGAGTGATGGGTTGTATCCAAGTTTAGGGCTTAAGTATAGAAGGAATGATGAAATCAGTGAAGTTGACTGAAGCAGCAGCCTGAGGAAGTGGTCAGGCATAGAGAGTGGAAAACAAAAACCAGGGTGCGTTGAAGATCTTCGGAAATAACTGCAGAGAGGGCCAGAATAAATGAGTATATAGCCCTGTAGGATGGGGCATGGATTTACATTTGGATATTATGAGAAGCTCAATCCTGTAAGTCTTGAAAACTGAGGACACTTGAGTTACTTATATAATGTCACAAAATGTGACATTTTACTTACAAAACTTGAATCATGATATGTATCATGTGATACCATGACTTTATGTAGCAATTTGTGTTTTTTTAAATACTTCGAATGTTTTTGAAAACGCAAATTTTCAATGACAGAATGTCATTATAATGTACCATGATTTTCACAACTATTTCCCTAGCCATCTAGGATGTTTTCATTTCTTTTTGGCCATTAAATAACAATGTGAGACAGGGATGCCCATTATCACTATTTACTAGACATCTTAACAATACAATAAGACATGAAAAAATGAAGACATAACTGGAAAGAGATGAAATAATCTTTTCTTTTTGTAGATAATGATTGCTACATAGAAAAATCCAAGAGAAATGATGAACAATGTAATAAAATAAGGGAGTTCAGCAAAGTTTCTGGGTCTAAGAATAACATGAAAAAATCAGTGATATTCTTGGATGCTAACAGTACCAATTAGAAAATTATAGTCCTATAAATTTAATTTTGATCAAAATCCCAAGAGGCATGTTAGAGAAACTTGACAGCTTATCCTAAAATTTACATGAAAGAGTAAATGTCTAAAAATGGCCAAGGCAATATTCTGTCTTTTGAATCACTCAGAAGAAAGAAAGAAACTATCAAGGGGAAGGGCATGGTTCGGCAAAACACCGAAAGTGGGTGCTTGTAAACTCACCATCACTGATGAAAATACACAAATAATGCTATCTAAAAGTTTTATGGACTGTAGCAATACCTGCTGACTAATGGCTCTTTTAGCTTCTTTCTTTAATGACCCAACACTCAGAAAGTAAATATTTTTCATGGCCATTTCTTGATATATTTGACAAATGAAAGGACTCACAGCCGAACAAGGTAGTAATACCTGATAGAAAAGCAAAGAGGAGATTCAGCTATAGGTTGCAAACTGGCGGCCTGAGAATGAAATTAGACTTGCAGATATATTTTTTGGAGCCTCACAATTTTAATTGGCATTGTGCTGGAAGCTGTTTTGAATTGCTGTAATATTTAAAAAGCTAGAGATTTCATATGAAAACAACTGGTTGGAGCCAGCTAGTTGCCACCTTCTTGAGAGAGAACTGTGCTCTTCCCAGTTTGCCATAGTCCACGCCACTCTTTATTATCCGCTCTGGTTCTCACTTACAATGCCTAACTGGTCCCTCTAGTCTTGAGTTGGTAACCCATGACTTGGATAAAGCCAAAACACGGAGAGGAATTCTTTTGTGGTCTAGATTAGCACACTTAAAAGGAGTCCATAGGTCTTGAAAAAGCCAGTGGAAAGAAAGCTAGTTTAAAATATCTGAGGTAAAATGTTTTTAATAAAGACATTCTTTATAGATCACATATTAGATTAACAATATTTTTCTTCATTTTGAAGTGTTTTGTATTAAATGGACTTTCATTTAACAATGAATATACTAAACTACTCTGATAGCCACTAAAACTGTTATGAAAGTCAAAGAATTCACTTTTCTATGGAAACAGCAGCAACTACTAACTGCCTACCAAACTTTGCGAAGAGGCAGAATACAACTTGTGGTGGCAATCAGAATATTGCATCTTACAGCGACAGAAATTTTCAAAGATTTTGCTTGCTATTACCACCATTTACGAATTTAGGACAGAGTACCAGGCAAGACACAGGTGTGTTTTGGAAAGCTAACAGTATCACAGGATGTCACCGTTTCACAGCATATTTATTCCCTGGTTCAACAATGGAGAAAAAGGTCCTCAGTGAAATGGAGTGTATATGAGGGAATCTTGGCACAGAGCTGGGGAAAGTGGCAGAATATGGTGATTTTAAAAAGCTTGGTGTTTTCTAGCCAGTGCTGGAACCTGACCATCATTTGGTTGTTTCGGATAATTTCCACTGGCACTTGCGTGGTCTCTCCTGGTTGTTGTGTGTATCATCGAGGCGTTTGAATCCTTCAGTGAAAGGCAATTCCTTAGTGACTCCTACAACCAGCTGGTTAATTAGAGTTGCCTTAAATAATTGACCCCCAAAATGCATAATATGCATATGTAAATATGCATCATTGCTGTCATTTGACTCTGTCACCCTGGACGAAAAGCTATAAGAGAGTTTGACTCTCTCTTCCTCAACTAAAAAATCTACCTGACCCCTTCCAAAAAACAAAACAAAATAAAACAAAACAATGGAATACAAAGTTGATTTGAGTATTTTATTTATAAATGTACATTTACTATAAAAGCTGTTGCATTTTAGACAACTTAATATTTTTTACTATTTCTCAGAGGCATTTTAGAATAAATATTTTAAATGAAGGTTAATGTAACTGATATAGAACATTGGCCCACCCAGAACAGTAACATCTTTTGGACAGACTCACATATGAGGTGGAGCATTTCAGTTTGTTAAGTCTTACACTGTGTATAGAGTAACTACAATATGTATTGCATTAATAACACTACATAGAAAGAATGAGGAAACATCATGAAAGTTTGCTAGTGAAAACCAGTTACCCATTTTTCTTAAGAAAGAGTAGGGACTAGCTTTTGGAGTATGAAAAAAAAATCAGATCAACTTCCTCAGGAACAATAAATCATTCACTTGCTTCATCTGTTTTCTAAGCAAACACATTTACATTGCGGCTCAGCAGAGTAGAGCATTTTTTTTTCCCCGTGATCTCAAAGATTATTTGAAAAGAAATAGATCATACTCATTATGCTGCATTGGAAAAAACAAGATCTAGTCTGCCTGAGCTGCCATGTAACAGACTGCAAATGAAATATAAATCAAATATAAATAGAAACAGTTGGCAATTAGAATTTAGAAAATGTTGGAGATTATTCTGTGCTGGTGCCTATTGTTCATTATGGAAAAGCACATTTCGCAGTTGGAGAATGGGCTTTATTTTTCTTGACTTGATTCTAGCTTCAATACATGTACAATGAGTCTTACTAAGAAATATGTATAAATGGGTTTGTGAAACCAGAAGAGAATGTGCTATATTCATATAATCCTCACATAACGGATGAAGTTCCACATGTAAAAAGTATTCTATAAAAACCGGTTATGAATGATCATATTGTACATGTTTTGTGCATTATTTCTGGTAAAGTATTCTGCTAATATCATGCAAAGTGTAAACATCCACATTATCAAAATATTTAATAAAACATGCAGGTGGTTAATCAAAATATTGAACTTAATCTGTAAATTTTTAAAACTTTTTTCTTTTTAAATTTTTCTATTTTTTTTTTTTCTGTTTAATTTTTTCCCCCTGTGAAACAGAAAATATCTCCACGAGAAGTCAGGAACTTGGAAGCGACTTCAGCTCTCCTCAATGCACTGCACCTACAATTCATCATCGACTGTGCAACAGCTTCGCATTTTCTAAGGCACAATTTTTAATGAAATGATGTGTAAATTTCAATCTAACAGCAGTTCACCCAGATGACAAAATGGTCAAAACACCTCAAGTGGCTGAGAAAATTTCTGCACTTACATAGAATCTGCATGCAGAGAACCATCTAGCACGTAAATAAATAACTGCTAGCCATACTCAATAAGACACAAAAAAATTATTGCTTATATAACAGAAAACCATCTACTCGATCTCCTTTTATGACTACATTAACCTAGTAGGAGGATATCCATAGTCTACATTCACAAAATGTCATCTTCACTTATTTGCCATTATTTTAAGGCAGAATAAATAATTCCCCTCCCCAGTCTTAAAAGAAAACAGCCTGGAGATTTAAAACACAATTTTTTTTAGTAACTTGATTCTCTTCTTGGTCAGCAGAAACTCATCACACAGGGTAAAAATTAACCAGCTCTGCACAGGAGTTCCTCTCTAAATGTCTCCATGAGCAAGGTCCAGAATTCTTGATAGTAAAGAGAGTTGGTGATGTAGGAGAATGAAAGAGAGCAGATATCCATTGGAGTGGGTGGGGTGTATATGACTGTAGGTTCTTGATCATACACCACTTGCTTATCACATCGTATGTCATTTGGATTCTATTAGGATGAACTTAACGCTTTTCTTTAGACACCTGTGTTTCAGGCCCTCAAGGAGAACTTGCAGGCAAGGGAAAGCAGTGGTCTCATCTAATGATGGACTGATCTCGATGAGAGCTTCCATATGTCTTATATTGAGTCTCTTATTGAATCTAGAGCCTGAAAAGAAGCAAGCAACAAAGCCCTTATGGCTAGCAGTGACCCATCATGCTTTTGAAGATTAAACTTCCTCACAGATTTTGGTAATAATGTTGGAAGTGATGACTAAAATATTTCCCTCTGGTTTCTTCCTACCCTTGGGCAATGTCCCAGAGTGTAAGTCTAGTTGATATTGCAAGGGTTCTCTTTATTTGATGGACCAATCTCTATTAATGACATAACTTCCAAAGTACATAAAACCTAATACTAACGGTGTAATAATTTATTGGTATGACTTCTACCTCAAAAGGTAAGTAACACAAATGTTTCGCAACTACAGTATATATTATCAGACTAGTGTCTTTGCATTAAAAACGAGTTACAGGTCAGAGCTTTATGATGTGATTTTTAGTTTCTGAAATGCCTAATTTTATGCTTTTGTCTTAGAAGACCACATGTCTCAACTTGGCAATTCTTGTACTTTCTGCAGCTCAATTTTATAAACATAAAATGTTTAATTCCTAGAAATACTAAAACAAAACACGTTTATTGAATCATTTATCTCATTAACTCTCAAAGAAGAGAATAACACGTTTTAAACCATAAGCCTATTTGACCAT
>NW_011888860.1:2101022-2104212 GCF_000151845.1 Pteropus vampyrus | reverse complement strand
TACTTTGTTTTCTCTAAGAATAAATACATTGCAACAGGAGGAATTTGATGTATGATCTAGAAAACAGGATTGCTAGATTTAGCAATTAAAAATATAGAACATCCAGTAAAATTTGGATTTCAGATAAACAACAAACGTGAATTTTTAGCATAAGTATATCCCATGTGATATTTGGGATATACTTGTGCTAGACATACGGTATTTGAGACATAGACATAGAAAAAAAATCATTGTTTATCTGAAATTCAAACTTAACAGTCAAAAAACATTTAACTGGGCATCTTGTATTTATCTGGCAATGCTATTTAGGAAGAGTGGTTTGGGCTCCACATTTCCTGCTGAAACCTTTACAAAATTTCTCCTTCATTTTGGGCACTAGTGGTGTGATGAGGCAATTGTGACTTTGGAAAAGACCTGGGGGATTTTGCATTCAACACATTTCACAGGAGTGAATGATGGAACAGACACAAAGACACAGTCATCCAATAGCCAGGCACAAATGGCACAAGTTAAACATGTGACGGCTTGATTTGTGGCAGGTAATTTGTTTTGCACTTCCATTCCCATTTACATATGAACTTAAAAACTGTTTACACTGCTTTTAAGAATTGCATTTTAATATGCTGTTATGCTATTTTTCTCTTCCAAGAGAAAAATTTCATTTAAATGTGACTAGTTACTTGAAGAAAATAGGATTATATATTCAAGTTTTATTATTCCACACAATGAAATTATTTTGCTTCACTTAGAATTCCTATGATGTAAACCACCTCTCACATCTATCCATCTCTCCTCTTCTCAACTCAGATCAAAATCAAATAAAAAAAGAAAGAAAAATTATTTTTAGCCATTTCTTTACATCCTGACTCTTTTATTGCATCTGGGGATATTCAACCAATTCAAGTGCATTTATACTTTTCTAGCTCATTATTCCCTCCACCTATTCACTCCTAAGGTATATTTTTTCTTATGACACCAAGAAAGAAATGAGCAGTGTTCTCAGATGTACTGGTTATTCTCCCTGTCATGTGTTGACTTAATTAAAGTTTAGTCGAAAATGATATTAACTTTTATCTGGAAAAATAAACATAACAGAAGAGTTAGAAAAATTGGGAAAAAATAATTGAAGTGAAGGTGGCCATTATTACTCAATCTTAAGACATATTATGAAGCTATAATAATTTAAAACTATTTGATATCAGAGACTAAAGAGGTTAATAAAACATAAATAGACTGAAATAAAAATGTGAACTTAGTTCATGAGAAAGTTGACATTTCAAATTAGTGAGGAAAAAAGGGATTACTCGTTACGTTATATCCACAATTGGCCAATTGAAAAAAAAGCTGGATATCTATCACATTTCTTACCCCAATATACATTTCTGATGTCACATATTTACATGTAAAAAAAGAAAACAATTCTAGGAGAAATCTCAGCCAAATTTATGATCTTGGAGTAGAGTGAGAGGTTTTCTAAGTAGGAATCCAAAAAGGGAAAAGAAAAGGATATATTTAATTACCTAAAATGAAAACCTTTTCTATGAAAAAAAAAATCAGGTAGAAACATAAATGATAACTGCAACAAGCAGCAAATATAAAATAAAGAGAAAATCTCTTTAATTTACAATGGACAAAGGATAAAGAAATACAAGCTTTTTTTTAAATAGAAGGAAATATAATGGTGAATAAACATATGAAAAGATGTTCAAACTCACTTACAATTAAATATATACAGATCAAAGTAATGAAGCTTCCCTCCACTGCCACCCCCTCCTCCCACCTGCAGAGTGGAAATGTTAAGTTTGATGATATCCAGAGCTGACATAGCCATGGAGAGAAAGAGGCTCTCTTATACACTTTGCAGGGAGAGTGTACTTTTCTGGAAGATAATTAGCAAGTTGTCTGAAAATTTAAAAAGCACATGCTTTTAAGTCAGCAGTCCCACTGCTCACAATCTACCCTATGGAAATGCTTTCAAACATATATCAGGACATACGTACAAGGATGTTCAATGGAGCATTTAAAAAATATTAGAAAACTGCAAACAACCAAAATACCCAATCATGGAGAATTAGTTTTAAATTATGGTAAGTCCATACAATGGGATGGTATGTAGCTATTAAAAAGCCATTAAAAAGAATGAGGAGAAAGAACATGTTATATGGAAAAATTGCCAAGATATATTAAGTTAAAAACAATAGCAACAAAAACTAAGTACAGAACACTATAAAAGTGATTATAGTCATTAACTCCTGAGACTTTTTTACTTTTAATTTGGTATCTTTCTAATGATCTAATTTTTCTAACATTGTATGATTTATAACTTTTACTTATCTATTCTTTTGAACGTCTATAGAGGTTATCCAGGCAGAGAGAGAATGAGACTTTTTGTTTTCTTCTTAGTATACTAAAAATAATCCTTGTAAAATATTGCATTAAAAATATAAAAACCAAGAAAAAAAATCCTATCTTTATCTCCAAATCACTTTCTCATTTTTCATCTTATGAAAATGTTACAGGAATGCCACGGTTTTTGTCTTTAGATTTGGAATTAAAAGCAGTTAATAGCCTTAATGTTTGTATACACAGGAGAAAAATTCCTGGCCTAGGACTGAAAAGCTAATTTTCAAAAGAAATTACAATGAATCACCCAACTACTCAATTAAAATAAAAATCTGGATGAAAACAGGTCACCCAGAGGTGGGTTCATGTTTGTTCTCTGCTGGCATCCTTCAAGCACTTTAAATTATGAAAGAAATTTAGATTTGCAATACTTTTCAAATCTGGCTCAACAGTCCCTCAACCTAACAATGCCCTCTTCTGGTTCCATGATTCACACGGAGCTGGGCTACAGGCTAACAAAAAGTATAATTTATAGAAGAGTATAGAAAAAAGCATTGTAAAAACTGCAGGAAAAAGGGTTTAGTTTTATTCTTACTAATGTATAAAAAACCCCCCAAAATACAGTTAAAATAATACATAATTATTATATGTTACACGTATATATTTATGTATGCATGCATATATTTATGATATATATGGTATACTGTTACCATATTTTATGTATTTAATAGATAGTATAAAAATCAATATCAATATTATACATATTTATATCATGCATATGTATTTATTCATGGTATAAACGTATATAACATATCATATATAATACATTACATATGTATAATATATA
>NW_011888860.1:2082573-2100372 GCF_000151845.1 Pteropus vampyrus | reverse complement strand
CATTCTATGGTAGGAAATCTAGATACAAGGTTGAGGGTAGGCTGCTCAAGAAAGCTTCAAGGCAGCACATACTTGTTAAGCCCTAATTATGTACTAAGGTATTTGGAGGGGGCAGGGATTCACAGAGAAACAGAACCCATCATTGGTCTCTCGAGGAACTTTCAATTTAGTCGAGAACAACAATTGCCATAAAACTCCTGAATGAAGGGCACATAGATATTGAGGAATTGCTGCTTGGTTTGATGGACAATGGAGAGCCATTCTTTACACTTAAACTACCTGCACATGGTGCTGGTCTTCTAAAGACATGCCTCAACAAGTGAATAGTGTTTCACAGACCTTCTATCTTTCTTCTAACTCACCAAAATCTCTATGGTGAGCTCAGGCAATGTCTCAAAATTAACCTACAGTTTTTACCTGCTGGTGTATTAATGCACTTCTGGATGAAAAGAAATTGGCCACACCAAAGAAGTAACTTCCAGTAAGAAACAAGTGGTAAATAAGGATTATTTCAATATCGCTTATTTTACCTAGACATTAATAACTCATTCCCTTAAAGGAGGAGTGTCAACTGATGGAGAGAAATAATAGAACTCCTAAATTGGGTTCTATGAAAAGCATATGATTGCATCTACTCATCTCAAGGTATTTTACACCAGTACTTACTTCTGGATCGCAAGTAGCAATCATTACAGTTTAGAAGACCATTTCGAATCCTAACATCTGTCCCACTCACTGCATCTCCAAGCTGTCCTTTACAAATCCCACACTGTAGGGTAGAAAGAACAGAAATTATAAGGTGCAAAGGGAATTATTTCTTTGTAATGCTTAGTTACTGTTTACATGAATAGCACAATAATAACTTGTACAACCTCCACATTTGTTGAGCATCTACTACATGTTAGATGCTGCACTAAGAATTGACTTACAGCAACAATTAACTTTTAGCATTTTACAGACAAGGACACTGGTTCAGAGAGGTTGGCTGACTTGTCCAAGTTCATAAACCTGGTAAGTGGTATTGGGTTGATCCCAAAGCTTATGCCGTTGACCTCTATCATTTACCGTTTCTCAACCAAGATGGAAAAAAAAACATTTTAAACAGATAAATTCTAGTAGTTTTAAATAAACACATGGACAACAGACAACTGAAATTTGTCTGTGAATAAAATGCTTTCCAGGATTACTGATGAATTCTGCCAAGTCAGAATTACTAGGAAATAGCTGTTTACCTTGTATTCCATGTTAGAGGTGGAGACAACCAGAGTAACAGACCCACTGAGAATGGAACTCCTTTCAGGTAAGTCTGCCTGAGTGCAGAAGGAGACTGTGGGGTATACTGTGCTGGTTGTACCACAGAAGGTGGCATTAGGGGTTAGTTGTGATGACAGCCTGTTGCCAGGAGATCAAGACTCAGCTCAGGAGAAGGGGGCCAACCTTAGACTCAGGCTCTAAGGTCACCTGGGACAGAGGGAGGCTTCATCCCAATTATGTTACAAGTTCATCTATATCGCAAAGGTAGGGGATAAACCAAAGAAGCAATGTACCTTAAAGCATCAGGTCAGTTCCAGGAAGTGACTGATTAGAGAGAACAAAAGCCTTGACATTTTAGAAAGCAAGTCTCCTATTCCTTAAGAATCTGCAAAGACTCTTTGCTACCTTGATTCTTTTGAGTTCTGGTAAAGTTTCTGAGAAAAAACTATGGTGTTAGAATATATTATCCTGACATTATCGTAAAATTTTAAAAAGTACATTTCTTAAGCCTCAAAGCACTCCTAGACAATTTGGGACATAGTTTATCTAGGTTAATTTTACAATGAGAATATTGATACATTGAGCCTCATTAAGTATCCATAATGTATTTTGTTCACAATAAGTCTTGCTTTCCAGTGATTTACGGATATAATTAAATTAATAATTTGGGGACAGCTTTACTCACATTCTCTTAGCTTACAGGTAAAGTGAGAGTTATTTTAAAGCCATGCAAGCTTATAGTCGAGGAAGCTACTCACAAGAAATAGAACAAAATTCAAGAAGGAAAAAGAAAGCACAACAGAGTTATAAAGAAATGACTCTTATTCAGAGATAAAGGGTTTGGTTTCAAAAATCATATATTAATTTGAAACATGTCCATAAATGAAAAAAGAGATGAGAAATGCTGATATAGGCCAACTCATAAATTTTATAGTAAATCAGGTATAACTGGTTAGCTCGTCTATGTATTAGCAGGAAATAGTCTACTTATTAGACCAGAATCTAGGCCTCCACATTTTCAGTTTATTTGTTAATTCATTCACCTAAAATATTTACTGATACCATCTCTGCTAGGTGCAGAAATAATAGTGGGGAGCAAGCAGACATGGTTGTTGCACTTATGGAGCTGATAGTTTATTAGAAAAGATGATAATTAAATAATTTGATAGTGAGCAATAAGGACCATGAATGGTTCTATAAGGACCATTTGTAACAAAGGCTAGGTGATCAGAACAGGTTCTCAGAGGAAGCGATATTCAATTTGGGATTATAGGCATATTGTTCAGAGATCTACAATTTTACAACTAGCTATATAACTACTTAATTGACAGAAAATCTCCCATGAGGTAAAAGACTAAAAACCTTCAACATTAAGTCACAAGAATTTGAGAAGCAGCAAAGATTCTCAAATAAATCCACACGTCCTAAAAGACTCAGAAGTAACACTGTCTTCTCAGGGCGGCCTTCTGAGTTTCCTGGTAGAGTACACACTATTTAGCAACAAAAGCTGTTTTATAAAGACACATTGCACAAATCCGTTTTGCTTCTTGTAACTCAACATCCCAGAGGGATGAGTGAGAGCAGAGAGTTTCATCCTGAAGAATGGACTACACGCACAATTTTGTATGACATAGAAGGGGGCGGCCTCCCGAGCAAAGGCCGTCAGGATTTCCAGGAGGTATTTCTCAGCACAGAACAATGCCAAAAGACATCACAAAACTGTCCATAGAGAGGAGTGATAAATACATACCCTAAAGCACTGGATGTGAAAATAGAGATTGAGGGTCTCAATGATCATTGCAGCTCCTTTTCCCAAAGGAAGCCCACAGGAAGAGCACAGCTTCTTCCCACTTATAGACCTAGGTTTAAAAACATACAATAAAATATTCCATTTATGATAGTTGGTTAAACACACAAACATGTAGACTCATGCAAAAAAAGAAAACATGGATTTTTAAAATGTTTATATCATGAGTGAAATGACAATCACTAAACTGATAATGAGCATTAGATATAATTTGCAAACAACTGTTAGACTAACTACAATAGATCCCCATAATTGTATAGAATTTTGTGTGTGTGCGTGCACATGTGTTTTAGTTATTTGTTACAAGAAGTGTATATTGTAGTCTATTCAACCATGGTGATCAAATGCCTTGAAATAGTTCAAGGTATTTATCATAAGTTTTTATAAGTCCCCCAAAATAATCACATTTAGCTTTACTAAGGTGTCAATATTGCTTTAAAATTTTCTGTAATTGATTCATTGGCCCACTAGGGCATTTCTTTTTACTTAAGAAAAACAATTTTTTTGTTGTTTAAAAATAGAGAGGCAATTGTGATACGGCCCAACAGATCCCAGACAGATATGGAATTTAATCCCTGCTCTGTCACTAAGTTTTGTGATCTAGTATAAAGAACTCACTCTGGGTTTCACTTTTACTTTTAAAACAAGAGAACTGGACTAGGTTATCTCCACTATCTCTTCCAGCGTAAATACTCTGACTCTATAATCTGGGCGCTTGACATCTTCTCTGAGTTCTAAGCCCCTTGAGGACATGAGCTGCATGTACCCCATCTCTGTATTCTGGCAGCCCCTAAAACAGTGCCCATCAATGGACTAGAACCAAATCCAGTAGACCGACAGCAGGTGAGGGCATTAGATGGCAGTCTTCTTAGGCGGCTTTCCCACGACTGAGATCAGATCGAGATGATGCCTATTGTTTGGAAAGCTCTTGGAATTACACAAGAAATTTAAGATATGCAGTGTCATTCAGAAGCCAGTGGGGTGCAGAGAGACAGAAGAAACAGAAAGGAAGACCAGAGAAAAGAAGAGTTGTCCTAAGCAAAACCTATTTATTAGGATTTCCCTCTTATCCAGTAGTTAAATGAAATTTTTAAATCAAAGGAAACCTCTGAGTACTCAGTAATTGATCTCTCCAGTGAATGAGAATTCAGGCAGCTTTTAAGAATATCATGGGGCCCAATTTATATTCAGAAGCCATCAGAGAGCTTGAGTAGGTGAAAAAAAGGATGAAGTTTCGTTTCTCAGCTCCTGCCTGGTTCTCTGTAAGAGCCATCAGCGGATCCTGCCGAGAAGGACCAACCCATCTTGGAAGGAAAGGTGCCGACTTAGGAGCCCAGCAATTATCTGGTGGATTTTATTATTAGGTTGCAGGTTCCATACAATATAATTAAAGGCCTATAGCCACAGATACACCAATGTCACACTCTTGGCTTTTTCTATTGCAGGCTACAGGTGGATGAGGAATGTGTTCTTTCCTCTTGCCTGTGTGTATATAAGAGTCTTGGATGGATGACGCCCTCAAAATCATTTGGCAAGCACTAATTTGGTTAAAATTATACTTGGCAGGCTCTAGTGAAAACAAAGCTGCCTCAGAAGGTTTTGCTGACCTCTTGTACCTGTTTGGTGACTGGCCAGGAGGGGTGGGAGGACAGGGAGACAAGTGTCCCACCTGGAAGTTCTCTTGAGGGCTTTTCCTGTAACATGGTAAAGGAGCCAAAAATTATGACAAGTAAAGAGAAGCCCAATCCTACAAGAAAAGACATTTTAGATAAGAAAATAAATACTTCCTTTATAACAAAATACCACAGAGTGTCTTAGTGGTAATTTTTTATAGAGGACAAAAAATAATAATTCCATCTAGCAAAGATTATATATGCATTATCTGCATAATATCAAAACTGGGGTGGCATGGTTTAATATAAAATGGAATATTTTTATAAACTTTAATTTTGCCAGGTTCTTTGCTTAGTTAAAATTGCATGATGAGTTAGATATAAAAATTATGGAATGGGTGGGAGGGGAGAGATAGGTAAGGATATAGGGAAAAGCTTTAAAAAAGAGCCCAGAAATAAAGGGTAAATCTAAAAGGAGGTACTTTTCAGGGAGGTGGCTTCTACCCTATCAATAAATTCAATTTGGGAACCTGTTATTAGGGGTGATGTTCAAAACATTTAATAACCACTATGTCATAGGCATCTACAAAGCAGATGGTCCCCAGGCAGGAGCTATCAGCATGGTTTCACAGGTGTTGTTGGTTGCACAAACCCTGCCTGTGATTAAGCCATTAGTTCTGGGCTCTTGCTTATAAAATTTCATTTGGGATAGAATACAGAAAAAAAATGAGAGTAAGAGAAATGCCAACATAGAAGTGAACAGAGCATGAGCCCATCTGTGTCCTAACTGCTTCCAGAATAGCTCCCTGAGCCCATTGCCCAACCAAATCTGCCTCCTCCGGCAGAGCTTGTCTTCTCCAAAATATCACATTTTCATATAACACCCTAAAGTATAAGTGCCATTACCTTAAAAAAAGTGCAAAATTGTTGCAATAATCAATAACAATAATGATTACTTCTATGTGATTTTAGCTTCTATTGATTCTGAGTGTCATCTAGACATATAGGAATAAAATTGGATAGACATAAGAGAAAAGGGAGAAATGGTTCAAACACTGTATTTTAAAAAATATCACAGAAAATAAGATAAAAAGTTGAACTTATAAAACAAGTTATCATTATCACCATCATCACCACTGTCACCGCCACCACTATACTATATAAAACATTATTTTCCAGACACAAAACCCTATGAGGTAGGTATTACTATTATTCTCATTTTATACATGAGGAAACTGAGGCAGAGAAAGATTAATCAACTTGCTCAAAGCCCTAGCCAGGCAGGTGGTCTGGCTCCAGTTAGAATGACTGGTTAAAGTATAATGAATGCTATAATTTTAAAACTGATTACAAGGAACCTCTGGTTCAAATATGATCTTATCATAGAACTATGAGTTCATTTTGAATTCCTCTACCACTTAACTAGTCAAGTGCTTTGGATAAGTTATTTAATTTTCCTGAGCTTCAAATTCCTCATCTGTAAAATGGGAACAATAACCCAATTAAAGTTATTGAGAGAGTTCAATGAGTTAATATATGAAAAGTAGAGCTATTTAAATCCTATAACACAGTGCCTATTATACTGAAGTGCTTCGAACATGTTAGGAAATATTATTGTAAAAAAATATAAATCTTACAAAATTAAAATATTGCCTGTGGTAGCTACTTAAAGGGAGAGAATGATAATAAGAGAAAAACATTTTTTCCTTGAAAAAATACTTGTCAGTAGGCTCTGACACAATTTAACTCACTCAAATAAACTGTTGATACAACATTCTTCCAAATTCTTTACAATATGTAGATTTGTGGGTTAAAAACTACTTTGCCTCTTTCAAACTGATAAATTCAGAGTGAATGTTTACTTGCTACAAAGATTGTCCCAAATTTCTGTAAATATCTGTTAACTTGTTAATGAGATTCAATGGAGAGAAAGCACAAAAATGCTGCTAACATCTTGCCATCTCACACTTTTTCATTTCCCCTTTTCTTAGTCAATAAGAATTAAGGAATAAAGGAATTGCATATCCATCTTTTTTGATTACTCACTTCCGCCTTTCACTTGGAGACTCGACCTGATGGTTAATGCTTTTATCCAAAGGGAGAGTTTTTGGCTTTACATCTTCTAAAATGTTCATTGGCGGGTTTGATAACTGCTGATTCTGTGATGGATCTGAGGCCAAAAAAAGAACATAAACTTAGTGCTCAGTAATGTCACCTTAATGCTTAGTTAGTCACCTTTCTTTAAAGTGCTAATGCCTACTGAGTCTCAAGGTGATTCTATGGAGACTCAGGGCATGTGGTGGTGGGAGTTTATTCACTGTGCTATTTACCTAAGGTAGAAGGGAAGCTCACAGCCAGAGAAGGTCATATCTGTCTGGACCATGAAGGGGTAAAGTCTTACAATAATTTAAATATCAGGGTTCACTTCTCCCGCCTTACCCTGAGCTAGCTGTGGGTTCACCTCACAGCGTGGGGCCCCAGCTTCTGTATCCAGCTGGTCATCCTGATAGTTTCCTTTCGATATGGGGTTCTCAGAATCGGTCAAGGCCCCTTGAATTAGGCTGTTAAAATAAATAAATATATTTCAGAACAGAGATAAAAACTGAACTAAACTTATTCCCTAGTATATGGAAATACCAACTTCAATATGAAAAAAATAAATGGGGCTAACTAAATGTTTATGTATTCTTTTTACTTTAAACTAGATTCAAAATGGATTTCAAATGATCTAGAATGCTACTCATTTTTATTACCCATAAATTTAACAAACTTGTGAAACCATCATTTCTGATGTCCTCCCCACCTCCCTGTCCACAAAGAAATTCATTCTAATAATCTCAAGGGATGCCAGAGCTAACTGGACTCTCCCAGATTTGCACAAGAGAGGATATATTGCAGAAATCATTTTGGGCCACATGGGGCTTTGGCAGCTCATGGTAATCCACTGGTCTTACAGGAGTTTCTGTGTGCAAAGAAAGGAGATATGGAAGAGATTTTTAAAAGTTCCTGGTGGCAATAGGAAACTAGCAAAAATTACATAAAATGCTTATCAGTGGTATTCAAATATTCTTGATGAGTGGCTTTCGTTTCATACAAGTGGAAAGTCCCTATAAACAGTGTAAACTAGAAACAGACTTGCTGTTCCAAAGGCTCTGCTGACTCCAGACTCGTGGCCTGAACTCCTATATCCTACAACTCACCCAGTCTTCTAGCTGATGAGCTCAGGAGGATTCTCAGAGCAAGTCCCACCAGAAGAGCTCAGCTTTCAGCTAACCTTTCAAATTGACCAGTCTTTGAAAATGACAGATAGCCTTTCATGCCTTAAGGTCCCTCTGAGGATGGTGTGTGCAGCGTAGCCCAGCATGCACACTTATCAATATCTATCTGGCATCTCAGATGCCCAGAGGCAAACATCTGTTTCATAAAGAACTTCCTGTTGCTAGAGCACTGCCAGCCTCCTGGGTTTCTGTGGGTTTCTTCTAGGTTAAGAGTGGGGTGGCATCAATAAACCCACTATAGCCCATAGCTACAACCAGATTCATCTCTCATCTGAGCTAGCTCTGAATGCTGCTTGGCTATCTGGATACCCTGTTCTGATCTCCCATGGAACGTACTGAAACCCATGAGTGGGGTGATTATCCACGACCAATCAATTTGTTGGTTATCTTTTTTATCATCACCCAGAGTAAACATGGCTTTTCACAGCTCAGAGGATACTAATAGTAAAGTTCAGGCCCACAATAAAACCACAGTGGGTGCAACCCCAAGGCATCATTTAATCTCTGTCCCTCGGGACATATTAACCATTTCGGGTGAGTGATATTTAGGATTGGGGCTCTGAACTAACAACATGCTCCTTTGATGATCTAAACTATCTCCTCTTATTTAAAAAAATGTTTTGCCTATTTTAAAAGAAGGCTATTTATATTCAATAGTATGAGGATGCTGACTTCAGTGTTATTAGAATGTGTTCAAGCAATATGTAATGTATTATTGGAATGATCTTTTCAAAGCCAAATATAATTTGCATTAGCAATGAGTACCCTTCCTGGGAGTGCACAGGCAGAGCCTGGTTTCATGCAATTAGACAGACAGCCTAGTATGGTTCATACCTGCCCTCTTCCTCCACTGGATCACTTTCTCTAGTCTTAAACAATAAGTCATTATTGTCCCCCTGGAATGATTTCTTCTGTCTTGTATCTTGTTCTTCTTGACAGTTTTCCAGGTCCATCTTATTCTAATGGAGGGGAAACAAGGATAATCTTGAATATAATTTTTTAAAACACTGGACAACACTCATCTCTGGCTATGGGATACTTGAAACTTTGTTTTTCAATTGCATTGCCTAGAATTTAAAGAACAGTTGTCCAAATTAACTGAATAGTAACTGAGTTCCAAAGATTTGAAATAACTGTGCACCTAGGTTAACACACCTTTGAAATAAGCCAAAGATTTGAAATAAATGTGCAATCTAGATCTCTCTCTAAATTTATAACGAAAGAGAATTAGTTAGAAAACTCACTTTTAAAAACTAAATAGTCATAGTACTGTTCATTTCAGGACAAATATCTCTGTAGTACCCACCAGTTATTACTTTTTTTAATGCAGATTATAGACTTTTGTCTACTACCTTCATGACCTTATTCAGGGGATATTGAGGTAGGTCAGCTTTTCTGGGTTCTCTCCAGATTTTGAATACACATGTAATTTCATGTGGAATTTTAAGAGTAGGAGAGAAGCAACTTTCATGGAGACTGGTGGAGAGCACAAAGGGATGTGTGTTATGGCAAAGAGGAATACATGTCTGTGGAATGAAAGAATAATGGGTATCAAGGACATTCCAGCACACAGCTTACTAATCAGGACCTTGCCAGCCAGCACAGAGAGACTTTGGTTGCCAGCCTGTGGGGGCAGATCTGGCCTCAGCAATGACTTCATTGTTCCTCAGGAAATGATTCTAGGGTTTGACAATGGCAGTGACAATTCCATGGGGTACAATGGCCTTGTAGTAGCTGTCATGATTCTAGAGATTTAAACTGGTAGAAAACTTGGCCTTGTGGTTTATACTTCTAGTTAGGTTTGTTTACATCACAATTTGCTTTTAATCTATGGTCTCACCACTGTTCCACTGCCTTCAGTCATAGAGAAGGATGTAGACAGCTGGTCTGCAGAACTTGAAGAAATAGTAAATGGAACCACAGTGTCTTCAATTATTTTGCGCTCCTAAGAGGAAGGACAAGAATTAATGAAAGAGAAAAGAGTAAAAAATCATATTTGTCAAGAGAAAAATTTCATTAAGGATCTCTGGGAAAAAAAACAGCAAACAAGCAAGGCATTGAAAGATGGTCTTATTTTCTAAAAACATGTAAATCAGATAACACTCTCTATGAGCAACAATTTAAAACTTAGCGTTTAATTTAATAGAAAAACAAAGTCTTTGCAAATTAATTAGTTAGTGTCATTCAAGAAGCCTAATTAGAAATGCTATTAGGAGTCAGATTATACACAAAAACTGTTGAAGATAAGATTCCCAACAATATTAATCATAAACAAATTTGAGATAATATACATAAAATATAGCTCTCTTCAAATTCTCTACTGTGGTCTGGTTTGTTTATCTAAAAAAAAGAAAAAAAAGAAAAAAACAAAACCAAATTCTCCTCCCATCTAAATCTCTTTAGTACCATATAGTGAACGTAGTGGTAAGAATTCATTTGGCCTCAATATCAAAATTATCCTCATAAAATTAATTCACTACTACCAAATATGCTTGATTCAAACAGATACACAAATAAATAAATTGATACTTTCATGTCATCTAAGACAAATCAAGAATCTGACTCTCTGACTAGAGAACAGATACAATTACATTGTCTCTCTTGACAATAACTCAATAACTCAAAACAAATCTGGGATAATTGAGGTCTTTTAGAGCCTATAGATATGACTCATTTAAAGAGGATGATGGGCTGTGCTATGAATAAAGAGAATCAGACAGAGCCACATGCATACACATATCACAGACACAGAAAGTATTGACGGACTTTGAGGAATTAGGACTGCAAGGTCAAATTCCTTTTCGGGAATTTCTTACCTCTTCATAGTATCTGCGTTCTTCCTCTTCCACTTCCTTTTGGGCCTTTTCCCACTCTTCTTTCAGCTTGTTCTGCTCTTTCTGGTATCTCTCCTGTTATGGAATTTGCATAGATGGTTCTGAATGAACGATTGCATGCATTATTGGGACTTCCTCTCCCTCCAAACCACCATGTACAATATTTTGCAAGACTACCTTCTTGTTGTAACATTCTGAATCTAATTCATTCATGCAACACAAAGAGAATACTATTTTGTGGTACTCAAATGTGTTAGGACCCTAAAAATCCAATGAGGTAGTATTTTCTGCTGTCGGTGTTTTATAGAATTGTCCTTCAGACATATGAGAAGACATTTGCTTATAGAAAGAAAAAAGATGAAAAGATTGAAAGATTCTAAAATATTCCTTAACTTTAAGGGCTTTGTCCTAGGAGGTAGCCTAAACCAATAGTTTGCTTTTACTGGGTCCTTCAGAGATGAGCTTTGCCATTCCACTAATAGAAATACATTGCTGCTGGGAGAGTTTAATAAAAGGTAAAATTAAAACAAAACAAAAAAATCCTGCAGAAAGGTCCAAAGTGGACAAGATGATAATTAGCTGAGTAGCTGAATTACTCTTTGCTTATAGCTATTCTACCAAAATGGAATCTTCCTAGCTTTAAGTAACTTCTGAATTAAGAGTAGCTTTTAAACAGCCTATTAGAAGGCTTCAATTTCAGAACTGCCATTACTGTTTTCAGAAACAGTACAGCACTAGTTACCACTTATGGGGGAAAAAAATAAAATACTCTGAGTAAGAATGGCTTTAAAAATGTGACTGGAGTCCCTGACAGCTGACTAGAAGAATTGGATAAATGGAGATTAAAATTAACGCCTAAAATGAGGACTGACACCCCTGGATGCCTTGGGACTGGCATCCCTGATGTGACAGAGACAAAGGAATCACTGAAGTGTATCACACACAGTCAAATATTTTAGGCTGATTGTCAATCATCTCTCTGAGGCTAAAACAAGTCTGTGCTTCTATCTTCTTGTACAAGGCACTGAAATTTCCTCCAGGTATTACCTGTTATGTCATTATTTTAGGAGCAAAAGGGTATTATTGGGATTGTCTGGAGCCTGGTGTTCTTATTAATGCCCTGGTCAACCCTCGGCAGGCTTTTAATTCCAGGCAAAAATTTTGTTATCAAAACCTAATATTGTAAAGTTTTAGAGAAGGACTTCAGGGGTTTTTCAGAATAAAGAAAATAGACCTCAAAACTTCACAAAAGCTTAAAAATAAGCCTAGCATTTTAGGTTTATTGGTTCTAGGAGTGCACATCCTAGAACGTGCTCCCCTCACTGACAGTATGAACTGATAATGGTAATGCAGGGAGTGAAAGATGTGTGTCTGCACTACCTCCTACTCCTAACCCTTTCTTCCCCACAAACACTTTGCCCCAAAGCCCACAATTCTACCACACTGGGTAACAATTTGGTGGGACAGGAACAATACATATGCCTACATCTGTAACCATGCCACATTTCAGAGTGTAACAGACAGAGTGCCACCATGGGAAAGCACACTTGCCTGTCATCTTTACTCAGTGAAATTTCTAACTCTTGGCTGTTCACTATTTAGCTGGAAAATGGGCATCTGATTTCCAAGAGAATAGCAGATGGCAGGGCTGGTCATCCCAATGGATCCCAATGGATCTAAAAATCATGGCAGCTCTGGGACTTTGCTGAATCCAGGTCTTATTAATATTTTGATATTGAAGGTTTACCTCTTTACAATTTTAAAAAGTGTCAAATTTAACTGGCAAGCCTAAAGCCAAAGGCCTAAAGGTTAGCTATCTAAACTGACCCCTGCTCTCTACCGCTGGGAATTAATCCAAAAGGATTAGAACAAAAAGATTTAGAAACATTTGCATTAAGCATTGCTTTCTACGCAGCAGCAGAAAGCCATCGAATTAATGAGATTTAAAATTCTTTTCATTTATGAACTTTTGGGTAAAACCAGTACTCTTGAGGGTATAGTGGAAAGAACATGAGTTTTAAAGTCATTCAGACTTGGATTTGAAATCAGGCTCAACCCTTGTTAGCTGTGTGACCTTGGGCAATTAATTTAACTTCTTTGAGCATTAGTTTCGCCGATGACAACCTGGGGCTAATCAGACATACTTTGAAGAGTTTTATGAGAACTGAACTGGAACATTCCAAGCGCTCAGCATAGATCGGGTTCTAAGGCTATTATGTTACTTTCTGAAGCCCCATTATTCCACAAAACTGGCATGAAATAAGAAGGAATGTGATAAATTTACTTCCAGAATTTTTCTGGAATTGAAGATTAGCAGCCATTACTCAAAGATGGAGCAAACATTTCTAGTTAAGGAACAAGACCCAGGCCTTGTTCGATAATTCAGTCCCACTGCTACTTGGATTGGTAACGAAGGAGGTAAAGAATGGGTTGGCTCTTAATCAACACTTGTAGAGTTTTATTTTTTTAAGTGACATGCTTTTTCCTTGTCTTCATCAGTATAACTTTTGGTAGGAGGAATTAGACACAGGGCGTTATGTTGCATGGACACAAAATGAACTGATTTAGACTCACTGATTTCTGGGAAGAATCCAATTCCATGTGTTTCCTGTGATAAAGTCTATTTAATACAACAGAAATTAGGAGAGAATCATCTAAAAGAAAAAAAAAAAAAAAGCAGCAAACCCAGCCCTACCTGGAGCAAACGCTCCTGCTCCTGCTGCCATTTTTCCTGTCGCCTGCGCTCCTCTTCCGGGTCCCATGCCCAGAACTTAAACTGCTTAGAAAATAAAAGCATAATCAGAATTGAGCCGTGTCTTCAACGCCAGACCAGGGCAAGGGACACGTTTGCCTACAACCTAGCACTCTAATGGACACGCAGAAGCAGAAGCCTTCAGGCTTCTAAAGGTTCTCTTTGTTGGCAGATAATGCTCTTTAATCTTAGTCCCTCTTTGGTTTATTTCCAAGAGGCTGATATGATTCTCTGAACCTTTTTGGAGCTAATGAAAACATGAAGTAATTAGCCCCTGGCATGGGAAGGCTTTCGCTTCATTTCTTTTAGAAGTGATTTCTTAAATGTATTCACGCTCTGGAGCGTAAGATACTCATTCTGCATATTGATCCTGGATCCGAGCAAATGAGAATGCTTATTTCAGCAGAACTGCATTTTGTAATAAGTGACGTTTGTTGCCCTATAGAACTAGGTAATCTTTTGTACTGTTATTGCTTTTCTACACCAGCTTTCTCTAAAGTGGGTCATTTAACTCACCAATGCCCACTAGCATCACTTGAGATCCAGGGAAGAGGCAGGGAAGAGTCCCTGCCCTGGCACCTGCATAACAGTCAAACGCAAAGACTTTTTTTTTCCTTTCAGAAAGGTTTTTGTGAGTTTGGGAACCAGGTGAGAGAATAGGAATAACGGGAGAAAGATGCATGAACTAAAGTGGGCACCCAGGCCACAGAATGTGAGATTGAGAGGGTCCGGGAACGGGTGGGGAGAAAAATCACAGCTGGTCCCTGGGAAACCAGCAAAAGGTGGGCCTGCTATATTTAAATAGTTTTTCCCCTGAATAACTTGTCAGAGTTACTGGCCTCCCCATCACCTGAGGCAAAGCAGGTTCCCTAATAACTTGTTGGCCTCCCCATCACCTGAGGCAAAGCAGGTTCCCCAATAACTGTGCTTCCCCTCTTCCCTCCGATGGGGTAGTTTTGGGAGACACTTAGAACTGGCTGGGAATCTTGAGAGAAAAAGTGAGGCAAGGGTGGAAGAGTTAGGGAGAAGGGGGAGAGCCTGGGGTAGGGTGAGGAGCAGGCAGAATTAACCTACCCTGGCTGTGTGGGAAGTTGGGCAGGGTCAGTCCTGTTCCAGGTTAGATGAGACCAGTTACTGCCCAAGATACCTGAGTCAGCCCACCTTTGCCCTGCCTGCCACGGATCTGTGCTGTCACCAAGGTGCGTGATCCCTGGGTTGGCCCAGAAAAGCATCTCCAGGCTGAGAATGCAAGAGAGGCCATGGGTGTTGCTGGATTTATAACTTTATAAATATTTATATCTTTAATATATTTTGACATATGAAATGTAGGTCTCAATTTATACTCTTGCTGTGGTTCCTGCAAATGGTTGAGATGGCCACAATGCCCACGAAAAGTCAAAGAAAGGGGAACGAATAAGTGAGGAAATGTACTTTCTATACGCCGCTCCTGGGATTCACATTGCATGTCAGCATACTAAAGGCTCTGACAAATTATTCAGGGGAAAAACTATTTAATTGCATGTAATCTAAAGTTTCCCACATTTTCTTGGATGACTAGAAAACATCCAAATGTGAATCCTAGATGGGAAAATCTATTGGATTAATAATGTTGGATGTTGGCTCCACACAGCATTTTCCAAAGACTTGCAAGCAGTTGAAATATTCAGAATCTCTCTCAGGAGGATGGCCCTTCTTTGTCTTTTGAGGAACAAGGGTGTAGTTATGTGAATAAAGCCACAGCAAGCTCAATGAGTAAAGTCCACTAGTAGAAAAATAAGAGCAACAATTAGAAATTATTTAATTTTCAGATTTCACTAGGTAGTATTTACAAGAATAAGTCAAGTAAGGAGTAAGCAGATAGGATAGGAGTAGGCTAGGAGAATAGAGCTCAGAAGAAAACATGGAATATTTGTTTGAAAGCAAGAGAGAAAAAAATGAGAACTTTCAGAAGAAGATAAAGAGGAAGATACCTGTGTGACAAACAAGAGGGAGAGAAAGAATGGTGATTGTGCTCCTTGGCAATTATTTGCTGAGCACTTAATAATAGAGGCCAGGTGGAGATACCAGATGGCTCAGAGTCCCAGCCTTGTTGAGTTTACAATGTACTGAGTGTGTGTGTATGTATGTGTATGTATGCATGTGCGGCAGGATGGGGGAGTATGTTGGGGGGCGACCAATATGTAAATGATCACCAGAGGACAGTGGGATAACTATCATCAAAGAGATATAAAAGGTGCTAGAGAAAGTCGGAATGGAGAGCATTTAGCCCACTTTGTTTATCTGTTTACAGATTTGTATCTTCTTTTGGCTTAGGGGTTCCTCAAGGATAGGTCGGGCCCTTTATCCATCTAAGTATCCTAAGACCTTGCATTTTTAGGCCTTCAATAAATGTTTGCTGAATAAATAAATGGACTTCATGCTGAGTAATACATCGCCTTCTTCACTCCCCTCCATAGACCCTGACCCTGTAGCTTAAGGCCACTCCAAGTCTGACCAAAAATGACCTGAGTCTATTGAGGTCAGCATATTCAAAGGATTGGTTCCTCTTCAAGCTGCTCTTATTTTCAAATTTCTTTTACTTTTCTATTCTATGAAGAGCTATTTATCACCAAAAAAATAACAAAATTGGGTGGGTATTTTCAGAGAATTCACTTATACAGGTCAGTAATATGTTTCTTTCTTGTTCTATTCCATAAATCAGATATAAGAGTGTATCTCTTTAGGGCGCCCTTCCTCTCTACCCCTGCCCAGGGGTACAAGAACAACGTGACATTGTTGTTCCATGTCATTTAAAATGGAAATCAATGGGTTCGGTTGTAGTCTTCAGATCTGTGCCATGAATGCCAGCTTTGGGGTCCTTCTGCGGGTTCCCATCCACTGTGAGTGTACTCAAGATTCCCAGAATTGGCTGAGGCAGCTTCCACAAATGGTTGCTAATTCTGGAAGATATTGAGGGTTATGTGGCATGATGGATCTCCCTTCTCCATTCTGCACTGGCACTTAGGAATTCTCAAAGTGAGACAATTTACTTATAGAT
Organism: Pteropus vampyrus; assembly: GCF_000151845.1. Classification (NCBI taxonomy): domain Eukaryota; kingdom Metazoa; phylum Chordata; class Mammalia; order Chiroptera; family Pteropodidae; genus Pteropus; species Pteropus vampyrus. The sequence continues at coordinate 2,083,797 of NW_011888860.1, read as the reverse complement.
AAGAATTGGTATTGGCCATGGTGGGCCTCTTGGATTAGCCACTGGGGAAGATTCGTTCATGCATCAGATGCTGCTGTGCTAGAGGCTTCCGAATAATTATTTCAATTAAGGCCCACAACACCCTGAAAAGAAGGTTTTATTATCGTATTGTACAGTCAAGAAAGACAAAGTTCAGAGAGCCTTCAGGGTATACAGTCAGTAAATCTGGAATCAAAGGTGTACCGGTGATTATGTGACTGCACTCGGGGGGCTCAGGGAAAATGGTACAGTTGATTGTGCCAGGCAGGAAGTCTACAAATCCAGTGGGAATTTTCGAGGGCAAACAAAAGGCTCAGCGCTGGAAAAACCCAATTTAGAAAGGAGTCAGGTCTGTAGAGATTGTTCAGATAAAACGCAGCAGCAAGGAATTTCCAGTGTCATGTCTTGACATTTTAATTAGCAAATGATTTTTTAAAATTCATTCAATTAAAAAATTAAAAACTAAATGTACAGTTACTTCAAGATATTGATTGTGATAAGGAGTGCAACAGATACAGCTTGGATATCTCAGAGAGATTGCAGGTTGGGGCCCTGTTGCCAAAATACACTATGTCGAAATATTGTTTTCATTAAAAAAAAAGATTTTGAATGCCTACAGAAGTCACATATTTTAATACTAATTCCTGTTGTCACACTCATTTTAATTGTTTCTTTTAGATTTTACTTTCTTGATTTACCATTTTGTTTCCAGACATGATCACAACTCTGCATAATGAAATCCATGTCTTTCTTCATAATTCACCTGACAGCATTATACCTGACTTTCAATTATTCTTTTACAATCAATTGTAATTGATTGTAAAGCCCATTTTTGACTGAATCTTCTTTAAGTGAATCAAATACCTTATAAATTAAAATCACACTAGATGTATAATGTTTTTCCTTAAATGGGTTACTTACAGGTGTAGTTACAGGTGACTTTTCATTGCTTGGAGAATCCACTGTACAGAAAGAAAGAAAAAAGAAAAGATCACAATGTGAGCAGCTTCTTACCATATTCTCTTTGATCCCTTCAGTGGAGTGTGGTTCCTATGTCAGCTTCAAAGCAATTTTTTTTGTTGTAAGCCAGAAGCATTAGAAAATCATAATAAAGCACACCCTTGAAGCAGTTTGTACCCATCACCAAAAAGGTTATAACCAGTATGATATGATTGTTCACATTAATTAGCACCAGATACTAGACTA
>NW_011888860.1:2063174-2082523 GCF_000151845.1 Pteropus vampyrus | reverse complement strand
AAATCAGATATAAGAGTGTATCTCTTTAGGGCGCCCTTCCTCTCTACCCCTGCCCAGGGGTACAAGAACAACGTGACATTGTTGTTCCATGTCATTTAAAATGGAAATCAATGGGTTCGGTTGTAGTCTTCAGATCTGTGCCATGAATGCCAGCTTTGGGGTCCTTCTGCGGGTTCCCATCCACTGTGAGTGTACTCAAGATTCCCAGAACTGGCTGAGGCAGCTTCCACAAATGGTTGCTAATTCTGGAAGATATTGAGGGTTATGTGGCATGATGGATCTCCCTTCTCCATTCTGCACTGGCACTTAGGAATTCTCAAAGTGAGACAATTTACTTATAGATAAGAATTGGTATTGGCCATGGCGGGCCTCTTGGATTAGCCACTGGGGAAGATTCGTTCATGCATCAGAGGCTGCTGTGCTAGAGGCTTCCGAATAATTATTTCAATTAAGGCCCACAACACCCTGAAAAGAAGGTTTTATTATCGTATTGTACAGTCAAGAAAGACAAAGTTCAGAGAGCCTTCAGGGTATACAGTCAGTAAATCTGGAATCAAAGGTGTACCGGTGATTATGTGACTGCACTCGGGGGGCTCAGGGAAAATGGTACAGTTGATTGTGCCAGGCAGGAAGTCTACAAATCCAGTGGGAATTTTCGAGGGCAAACAAAAGGCTCAGCGCTGGAAAAACCCAATTTAGAAAGGAGTCAGGTCTGTAGAGATTGTTCAGATAAAACGCAGCAGCAAGGAATTTCCAGTGTCATGTCTTGACATTTTAATTAGCAAATGATTTTTTAAAATTCATTCAATTAAAAAATTAAAAACTAAATGTACAGTTACTTCAAGATATTGATTGTGATAAGGAGTGCAACAGATACAGCTTGGATATCTCAGAGAGATTGCAGGTTGGGGCCCTGTTGCCAAAATACACTATGTCGAAATATTGTTTTCATTAAAAAAAAAGATTTTGAATGCCTACAGAAGTCACATATTTTAATACTAATTCCTGTTGTCACACTCATTTTAATTGTTTCTTTTAGATTTTACTTTCTTGATTTACCATTTTGTTTCCAGACATGATCACAACTCTGCATAATGAAATCCATGTCTTTCTTCATAATTCACCTGACAGCATTATACCTGACTTTCAATTATTCTTTTACAATCAATTGTAATTGATTGTAAAGCCCATTTTTGACTGAATCTTCTTTAAGTGAATCAAATACCTTATAAATTAAAATCACACTAGATGTATAATGTTTTTCCTTAAATGGGTTACTTACAGGTGTAGTTACAGGTGACTTTTCATTGCTTGGAGAATCCACTGTACAGAAAGAAAGAAAAAAGAAAAGATCACAATGTGAGCAGCTTCTTACCATATTCTCTTTGATCCCTTCAGTGGAGTGTGGTTCCTATGTCAGCTTCAAAGCAATTTTTTTTGTTGTAAGCCAGAAGCATTAGAAAATCATAATAAAGCACACCCTTGAAGCAGTTTGTACCCATCACCAAAAAGGTTATAACCAGTATGATATGATTGTTCACATTAATTAGCACCAGATACTAGACTACAGGAAGCAAAATATATTCCAATTAATACTTGTTTTTAATGCGCCTTGCATTCTGACTTGATTGACAGTTCCCTGATTGTCTGACTTGGAAAAGTATCATACATAGTGAGGCCAGATGTCATTCAAGAAGTAAAAAGAGTGACACAGTTAACAAGAGAACCATTACCAGTTCCTGGTAATTGTTTCTCATTTTTTGTTTAAAAAAAGAGAAGGAGACAATAAAAAAAGAGGTGAATATTATTATTTCTTTAGATTTTCAAAATCAAAATAAAATTCTGTGAACTTCCTCCCAATTTTAGTATAATTGGCACTTATATGAAAGAACTAGTTCTTTGCTAACTGTGTGCCAGAAACAAGCATTTTTTTTTCCTGAAATCAGAAATGAAGAAAAATACCAGATATTATTGGTTGCTCGCAACATGGATTTTTTGCACAAAAGAAATATAGCTATCCAGTATGCATTTTACCTGACTGGGAGAAAAACTGGGAACGTCGCCAAGAGTTTTGAACTCTAAGCGGAACACTGGCAGTGCCAGGCGACTCTAGATCAGACAGTAGAACAGAACAAACAGAAAATCATGAAAACAAGGTAAGAGTTGAACAGAACCATGCTTCCAAGTCTCAAGTCCAGGTTTGGCTGCACAAGAATTATAGTGAGAGAATCTAAAGTATAAAATATTTCAATAAAAAAAATTCAAAACCCAAAGACACGGACAAAAGTCAATAGAAATGAGACAGTTTATGCCACTGTCTGTCTTCTTTGGTGTTAGGTGAAATTTTATAGCCTCATACTTAATGGTGATATTCTTAAAATGTTGAATCTCAAAATAATATGATATACTATGAAAGAGCAAAATGCGCAGTTCACGTTGCTTTTAAAGAACACTAGGAAAGTATTAAAGACAGCAGAGATGAGTTCAATTATTATTTGATACACTTTATAAAGGTTATGTATGGAAGTCTGTGGCAGGAGTTATATATGTCTGTAACAAAAGATGTGTATATGTCTATCTGTAATGTGATGGCATCAAGCAGACACAGCAGCTCATTTGCATCCTTAAACTAGCGCTGTGCTCATCTGTCATCATTCTCAATGCAAATAAAGACATCAGTTTTTAAAATGTGCACATATTTCCTGAAACGCCAATTTGAGAAATCTTTCTACTGCTGGGAGACAGTTTAGAAAAGGAAATATGTCATCTTTAAATGTGTTTTATGAATGTTTTCAGAGTAAAGACTCTCTCTGCATGTATGTACCTTTAAGAGGAGTCTGTGGAACATCAGTAGGGCCTACCAGCAGATCTGCAGTGGCCTGTAGGATCAGTCTGTAAGTAGGTGGCTTTATGGAAATGGAGGAGGTAGCACTGTCTCAATGAGAGGAAGTACTAGGTATGGTTCCAGGATTTTGGATCCTAACTATAGCTTCTTTGGACTTGAGTGAGACCAAAGACTAGTCACTTAAACATGCACTGACTTTATATCTGGCAAAGCCCTATACTTTCCCTGTCTCCCTCAATTAAAGACAAATCATGTCTAATACAGTTACATTTTTTAGAGGCCTTTTGCCTCTTGAAAGATAGGAATTTACACGCTCCAAACAAGTATTACTGTTATTTTTATATCTATCGGCCATGTTTTCAGTGCATGATTTAAACACATACTTAAAGTTAGTGGTTTTCAGAGAGTGATCCCTGGATCTGCAGCATTAGTATCCCTTTGGGAGCTTTTTAGTAATGCAAATACTGTGTCCCCCCTTCCCCCCAGTGAGACATTGCAGGAGTGGGGCCCAGTGATTTGCGTTTTAACCCATCTTGCAGGCAACCCTGGCATATACTCATGTTTGAAAATTACTGCTTAAAGCCCTATCTCCACAATATAGACACCCTTATTTTTAAAAAAGCACTTACGAATAGTTTATTTCTGCCTGGCACCTTGCTCTGTACTCCTATGCCTACTGCTACTATTCTGCAACTATTAGATTATAATATTAGTGCTTATTCTAAGCCAGGTATTAAGCTAAACACTTTTTTGGTTTACCTCATTTAATTCTTCCAATACCCCTAGGAAGTTGGTACTATTATTATTTCCAGTTTACAGATGACGATTAGTGATTAGGGAGAACTTGGTGGGTAAGGTTGCATAGGTTAAGAACTAAATGAGTATGAATCAAACCCAGGTGTTCTGTCTCCAGAGCTTGCACCTGTAATTACAGCTTCCATGAACCAGACAAGAGTATAGAACAGGCGTATGCCAAATATAATTCTATCCTAAAGAATGTTTTTGAAATGCTCTACTGCTACTAAATTTTATTTTTTAATCATTCAATTTAGGTAAAGATAAGTAAAGTCTCTTATTCAACTGCACATTTTATAATTGAAATGTCTTATAACAGGTAATGAGATATAAAAAAATGTAAGATAATAAAACCAATTAATATGGTTTAAAATACCTATTTCCTCTCTACATTACTTATCTGCACAATTACAAAGTGCTAGAAATAGGGCAGAATTAAAATCTTCTAAATATGGCCAATTGCTGACCCAGTTATGAGACTTTATTTTTGTCAATTCCTTTCAGGACAGTAGGGCTGACAAACGTAAAACAAATGTTTTGAAGATAGTATTGAACTTGTTTCCACATTAAGAAATTAGTGATCATCCATGCATGCACCAATTAATTCCCTCCCAGGTACTCCGTTATACAGAAAGAGCCCAACATCTCTGTCAGCCAGAAGCCAACTCAGGATCCAGCCCAAATAGCTGCCCATCCTTGAAAAGAAAAGTAAACATAAATTCCCAGTCACAATGACCCTGTACCATCCTCTCTTTGTCTGTGGACTGATAAATCTATAAAATGTACCAGGGAAAGTACATTAAAAACAAAAAACAAGAAACTTTATGGTTCTTCCATCCCGAACTTAAGCTGTTTTCACACCTAGAAAGAGAACAATCATACCAGTAAAGCCCAGTGGTCTGTGTGATTTTTTTAAATTTAATTTTTTTTCAATTACAGTTGACATTCGTTATACTAGTTTCAGGTGTACAGAATAGTGGTTAGACATTTATATAACTTACAAACTGATCCCTCCGATAAGTCTAGTACCTAGCTTGCACCACACAGTTATTACAATATTATTGACTATATTCCCTATGCTGTACTTTACATTCCCTTGACTATTTTATAACTGCCAATCTGTATTTCTTAATCCCTCCACCTTTTTCACTTAGCCCTCCAACCTCCCTTCCATCTGGCAATTATCAGTTTGTCCTCTATCTATGAATCTATTTCTGTTCTGTTTGTTTCTTTCTTTTTTAGATTCCATCTACAAGTGAAATTATATGGTATTTGTCTTTCTCTGTCTGACTTATCTCACTTAGCATTATATTCTCTAGGTCCGTCCATGTTGTAGTAAATGGTAAGATTTCATTCTTTTTTATGGCCAAATAATATTCTATTTTAGCAATGGAAGATTACAATATTAGGTATGGTTCCCAAAAGTTCCCAAAGGGATGATAAGCTGCAGATCCAGGGACCAAGCTCTGAAAACCACTGACTTCAAGTTTGTGTTTACATTGTGCACTGAAGACATGGCCGATAAGACATAAAAATAACAATAATACTTGTTTAGAGTGTATGGCTCTTTATCTAGTTATCTATTGATCGCCACTTGAGTTGCTTCCGTATCATGGCTATTGTAAGTAGCACTGCAATGAACATATTTTGGATTTCTTTGGATAAATATCCAGAAGTAGAATTGCTGGCTCATAAGGTAGTTCTATTTTTAATTTTTTGAGGCATCTCCATACTGTTTTAAACAGTGGCTGCACCAATTTACAATCTCACCAACAGCGCACAAAGGCGCCCTTTTCTCTACAACCTCATCAACACCTGTTCGTTTGGTCTGTGTGTGTTTTGAAGAATCAGTAGTCCCTATAGATCCTGAACTCTCCCACTTCACATGCCCTAGGTTCTTTCCTGGTGGTTGTGGGTGGCTGGTTTCTCACTAGGATAAAGGGATTCGAGTTGGGCTCTTAAAGAGTCAAGGGGCAATTCACAACCTATACGTGGCCTGAAAGGTACCTGGGAGTTTGCAGTGGTCAGCGCCACTTTAAAGATCTTCAGAGGCCTAAATTCCCATATTTTCAGAGGCCATCTCTCGCCACATTACATAAAACATGTTAAAATGTACCAAATATATGAAACATGTTAAAATATATTCTCAGCATATAAATGTTTGTAGTATAGCTATAAAGAATTTTTGAAAGATTAAAGTTTTTGGTTAAGAGTAACACATTTAATCTATGATCGTGAATTTCTCAGTAATCATTGTGTACACATGGGAATTATTATGGAGTAAGAAAATGTGACTTTCTTCCAAAATCATTGTCAAATTAAATGGATATTGTATAAAGTTAGGTAATTAACAATTAATGAAGTTGACATAATATTAAGGTTATACATATTTTATTGAAGTTATTGATTTTTTATTTTGCAAATTTTTTTCTACATTTTGGAGCCAATAAAATTATTTTAAGATATCAAACACTTGTATAGGCTCTATGGTGCCTATAGTGCCTGGCTGATGAAATGGCTCTGGATAGGCCAAATAGAGAACGCGGCCCCAGATTTCTATTCTGAAATTATTAATTCAGCCATCATGGATTCTGGCAAACACCATGGCTAAAGGAACATCAACATAAATGCAGTAATCTTCCTTTAAATAGGGAATATTTTACTTTAGATGGGCCCAGTAGAACATGTAGAACAAAAATAAAACATTTCCTTCTCTTTACCTTGAGAATTGAGATTTGGCAAATGTAACTGGTTGGTTTCAGGCATTTTGTCCAGAAATGGAAACATCAGGGTTGCTTCTGGTTCTGGAGATTTTGGCTTTACCACCTGGGTCATGAGCAACAGACAGAAACATGAGTTTATATAAGTTATAAGTTCCTCATGTCAAACTCATATAAACTTCTATGTGAGTATAAATTTATATAAACATAAACAAACATAAGTATTGTCCATTAATAAATGCATAGGCAAAATAAAATTAAAGAATCCATGGCTATTACATGTCAATAAGCCTAAACATTTAACTCTTAAATGGACATTCTGGTCACTTCTCCTAGCCCCTTTTGTGCTTTTCTAAATTAATGAGGCCAATTTTTCAGAGAAATCAAATGAGAGCATGCAAATTTAATGACCATTTTTCTCCAAATCCAAAAAATAATATTCCGTCTTTGGGATTATACACCACTTTGTCTCATTTTCTTATTGCTCAGTCCCATTTTCTCTTCCTGGTACTTCATAATACTGAATTTGTAATCTCAGGATGTGAGATGTTCTACCTAAGATAAACTAAAAATCTTACTATGTAAGTGCTAAATACTAAAATAATATTACCTCTTAATGGGCATTATCCTTGAGAAGCAACTCAATGCCCCAACAAATTTATGCAAAGTACGCTAAAGACAATATGCTTTGGCTGTTAACAAAAAAGCATCATTACAAATAGCCATTATCAAACAACACAATAACAATGAGGCCCTTAGAGGATTTTTGAGGCATGTGAGATCATTTGTCTATATGGTAAATACTTCTAAAATTACAGGCTTTAAAACTTCTTGTATTAGCTTTGTAAAAATAGATTTTTCTTATTACTGCTATTTAATTTTGTTTCTCCTCAATCTGAATGGCCTTTGCTAGAATTACCCTCTTTCCGATTTGTTGCTTCTAACCAACTGCTGAAAGACTAGATTACCAAACTAATATCTAAAATAAAAGTTAGTAGACTTTGAGCAAAGATCTAAATGAAGAGCACAGCTGTATCAGTTATTGTCCTTCCAGCTGCTTACAGGATTTCCTCTGATTCACTCTGGCTGTTGGCTGTGTTCTCAACAGATTAATTTGATAACCAATAAGGCAAGCGTGGCTATAGAGCACTTGTTTCATTATAAGCTGATCTATGATTTGGTCCTCAGGCTGATTTAATGTCTAGAATTTCTTCTTGGTAGGACTTTATTTTTCCGTATGAGTAATATATTCAACCCTAATGGAATCCTGAAGAAAATAGTTAATCACTTCATTCTGCGTTACAGAGGTCAACCAGATGTCCAACTGAACTTCAGTGTTAAACATGCAAAAAAGGTAAGGCCTAGACTTATCAAAGTTAACAACCCTCAAATCTTAATCTAATTTCCTTCATAGCAGAGTCTAATAAAAACATATTTCTGATAATGCCCAGTTGTAAATGAAACAGTTAATAGCAGAAATGCTCAAAATGACCACTGTGTAAAAAGGTCAGTCTGTGTACATGAGCACTTTGTTTTAAAAAGGTAAGACTCTCAAGTGAAGTCAGAAAATAAAATCTTTTGCAACCACTGTAATCACCTTTCTCCCTTTTTCTAACAGCTAACTGTACAGCAGGGAAAGGAAAAAGGGAGACATTCACATGATGTGAGAAAAGCACTGGGTTCAAAGACCATTATTGCATTTGCTAATCAATCAGCAGAAATTCTTAACCTGGAGTCTACAGAACATTATTGAGGGGGTATATATAGTTAGTACGCCTTGATACCAAGGAAAACTTAAGAATTCTGTGTATTTTATGCTTTAAATAATATTATTCTGAGAATAATGTTTACAAGATGGCTAAACATGTTGTGTATGCAGGTGCGTGCAAGCATGCATGCATGCATGCACACACATGAACACACAATATTAAGAACCCCTGAAAACTCTTTTTTCCAAAAAAAGGGAAAAAAGAAAACGGGGGGCCAAAAAAGGAACAAAAAAAAAGGTAAACAAAAGAAAGAAGCAAAATGAATACTTTTTAGTTATGATATTCATTTTACTTGATTTAAAAAAATTCTAGCAATGAAATAGAGTTTTCCTTTCAATTTAGATTTAAGTGGAACAAAAAGTCAATTTGGAAGAATAAAAAATAATGGTTGCAAGTGTAATGTGGATAAGGCAAAAACTGCAAAGACAGGACATTCTGCCTGCCCCCAAATATTTTTCCTACAGTTTAGTTCCTACTTTCAAACTTTCAGACCATTCTTTAATTCTCTATGTATAAAAATGGGGAATAGCTAGAGTCTGAAATTTCCAAAAAGCATCAAGGCAATAGGCATTTTTGAGGCTCTACCAAGGACACAGCACTCTCAGCTCCTTAAAGCCAGGGCTGTGTCTTGTTCACTGTTGAATATCCAGTGTCTAGTACAGTGCCTGGCATGTAGTAGGTGCCCAGTCAATACTGATTGACTACATTATGGAGGAGCCAGAAGTAGAAGTGGTAATTTTTTTACTCGAAAGTCAAATCCAATTTAGGGTTAATTTTTAAAGTTAAAATATCACCATATGTGGTATGCCAGTATGCCAATCGGTGGTATCTCTATCTTGGTGGCCAATCACTAGAATTATCTGGGGAGCTGCTGCCTTGATCTTGGAATTCCCAGTCTCCATAACTGTGAGAAATAAATTTCTGTTGTTTGTAAGCTACCCAGTCTATGGTATTCTGTTACAGCAGTCCAAATGGACTAATACTTACATCTTTCTATCTGTAAATTATTTCCAGTGAACATGTAGTATATTTTTATTTAAAAAAAAACATATCAAAGATAAGAAAAAAGAGTAGGAGAGAAAATAAATCTTCATTATGAACAAGTGCCACAGTAGCAGCCAGCTGCAATACGAAGCCACACTAATTTTGGATTTAACTGCTTTAACCCACTATGTACTTCACCTTTTGTGACAGCACCAACTCCACCTTTCCGCTCATTTCATTTTCTGGTTTCTTCTGGTTTTCTTCTTCTGGCACATCGCTCTTCAGCTTGGGACTGGAGGAAAACTCCACAAAGGCCACAGTTGGGCTGGATCGAGTCACAGTTGTTGTAAAATGCTGTGGCTCTGAAAAAAAGTTACATTCAGAAACATAAAGAAGAAGAAGACCATATAAAAGCACATTTAAGCCATGAAGTACATTGAGTCCATATCCTGTTCTGCGCAATAAGAAGTTGGGTTACCACGTGATGAGAAGTATAAATGAGCTTAAGGTACCATAATTCTCTAGGATCTTCCATAATATTATACAAAGAAATCAAGCAACATAGAACACATTAAAGAACCCCACTATAAAAAACTCAAGTTCTTAATAAGAGTCAGAGTTCACATATAAACAACACTACATGAAACAAAATGTTGACAAGAAATATTATGATAGGTGGTTTGGATGGGAGAACATCTACAGATAATTTCCACCCAAATGACTGACTCTTCTTTTTGTATTTCAATACTCCTTTTTAACATCATATTTTCAGAACTGGAATGTGTTAAGGATTGTGAGGTATTTATAATGCAATGAAAATAAAGTGTTTTCTGATATATAAAGAAGAATTAGGTAAACTTTAGAGTGGGTGAAAAAGTTAACACCTGAGGGGGCATATCAAAATGAGGTGCAATCTAGTTTGAAAAAGCATATGCTTAAGTTTTTTGTAATGACATTGAATATCTTTTGAAATGCCATTTAAAAATAATTTGGTATGAGAAGAGGGTGAGAGGTTTTTATCAAAAGAAAAAATGTGTTAAAAATATTGAGAAACATTACTTTAGGGAACAGGGGATCTCTATTCATACTCGCTGTCCATATTTGTGGCATTACTTTATTCTTTCAAACTTCACCAACTTCATCATTTCAGTGTCTATTTTTATGATATATTTTTGTCTTATCTATTGCTGTTATAGTGTCTTAAAATATGACCCTTATTTTTTAGCATTATTTATTTGTGGAAATATAATCTTCTCTAAGATAATGGAAATAAACTTTAAAAAAACCGAAAAAAAGGTAGCAAAAAATCATGGGTGCTTGTTTTTACAGAAAGATAAATCATAGTGTCAGAACTTCCCCAGTAAGCCTCTAGGTGGCAGCACAACCACACCTGTTACAGAGCTTAACTGTTATTGCTCAGCAGGAGATGATGCTTATTTCCATTATATCTTAACAGTTATCATGATTTACCTTAAAATTAGACTATTATAAAACAAACCTGATGAGGCAAGTTCTGTATTCCCTTTTTCTGGCTTTTCACCACCATTCTCATCTTCTTGACCGTTTGGTTCAGTTTCTTCAATTGTTGCCTGAAAAAAAAGATTTTTCCCCCCTTGAAAAAATTATCCCTTTGAAAGTTCTAAAGAGTAAAGAATTTCTTTCTTCCTTTCTTTCTTTTTTCTTTTTTCAAATAGGCTAACAGGGTGAGTTGCTTATATGAATTCATTCTTTTCTATTTCTTAGGCAGCTTTATGGTGAAGGGCTGGATTTGCTGGAAGGAGACATTCTGTGAAGAACAGAGGTGCTGAAGTAGCATTACATCATGAGGGCAGGCACACATGCATCCACTGCCTAACTCCCCAACTCCTCTGACTACCTCAGAGGTACATCCCCACTTTTCCCTTCCTTTCACCACCAAATTTTCAAAATCATAGTTACCACCCACTTGCTCTTGAATGCCTTTAAAATTGGTTTAGGGTCATATTGCCAAGTGGAATAGAAATTTTCTTTAAGGTTACAATTTATCTCTCAGTAGCTTATCTTCAGCATAAAGGCCTGTGGTTCTTAGCACTGTGAAATTTACTTTAAAAATAATTTTTAAAAATTTTCTATTACAGTTGACATACAATATCATATTGGTTTAAGTTATACAACATAGCGATTAGACATTTCTATAACCTACAAAGTGATCACATTGATTAGTCTAGTACGTATCTCACACCATATACAGTTATTACAATATTATTGACTATATTCCTTATGCTATACTTTATGGCCTCATGACTATTTTGTAACTACCAATTTGTATTTCTTAATTCCTTCCCCTTTTTCACCCATCCCCACCCTCCAGTCTGGCAATCATCAAAATGTTCTCTGTATCTATGAGTTTGTTTCTGCTGTTTATTTTTATGGTTTGTTCTTAAGATTCCATATATAAGTGAAATCATATGGCATTTGTCTTTCTTGGTCTGACTTACTCCACTCAGCATAATACCCTCTAGGTCCATGCATGTTATTGCAGATGGCAGGATTTCACTCTTTTTGATGTCTGAGTAACATTCCACTGTATATTTGTACCATTTCTTCTTTATCCATTCATCCACCGATGAACACTCAGATTGCCTCCATATCTTGGCTATTGTAAATAATGCTGCAATAAATATATGGGTGCACATGTCCCTTCAGAGTAGTGTTTTGGATTTCTTCAGATAAATACCCAAAAGTGGGATTATTAGGTCCTTTTTTGTCTTGTTACAGCTTTTTTTGTGAAGTCTATTTTGTCTGGTATAACTACTGCTACTTTTTTTTTTTCATTTCCATTTTTATGAACTGTCTTTTTCCATCCCTCTACTATCAGTCTCTGTGTGTCTTGTGATCTGAAGTGAGTCTCTTATAGACAGCATATGTAAGGGTGTTGCTTTCTTATCGATTCAGTCACCCTATCTTTGGACCAGAACATTTAATTCAATTACATTTAAAGTAATTGTTGATATGTAATTATTGCCATCTCATTATTCATATTTTTTATCTTTTTTTTTTCCTTCTTAAAGAAGTTTCTCTAATACCACTTGTAATAATGGTTTGGAGTTGATGAACTCCGTTAGCCTTTTCTTGTCTGGGATGCTCTTTATCTGGCCTTTGATTCTAAATGATAGCTTTGCTGGGTACAGTAATCTTAGTTGTAGGCCCTTGGTTTTCATCATGTTGATTATTTCATGCCAATCCCTTCTGGCCTGAAAAGTTTCTGTTGAGAAATCAGCTGACAGTCTTATGGGAGCTCCCTTGTTGGTAACTACCTGCTTTTCTCTTGCTGCTTTTTTTAAGAAAAAAATCTTTCCCGGCTTTATTGACATTTAATAGACTATTAGTTGTTCATATTTACACCATACGATTCAGTGAATTTTCTCAATTATAGTTGGCATACAATAATATACAGTTTCAGTTGTACAACTTATTAATCAGAGATCCACATAACTTGCAAAGTGGTCACCCCACTAAATCTAGTACCCCTCTTCCCCTTACATAATTATTACATTATTAACCATCTTCCCCATGCTACACTCTATATCTCTATGTCTATTCTGAAACTATCCATTTGCATCTCTTAATCCCTTTGCATTTTTCTCCCACCCCCAAACCCCTCCCATCCAGTAGCCCTCAAAATATTCTCTGTATCTATGAGTTTATTACTGTTTTTGTTATTGTGGTTTATTTGTTCTTTAGATTCCACATGGACATGGAATAATGTGAAATCTCCCTTTCTCTATCTGACCCATTTCATCAGTGCAATGCTCTCCAGGTCCATCAAGGCAATAACTTTCTCCATCCCCTTCCTTTTAGTGTGTGTGTGTCTTTTAATCTGAAGTGAATCTCTTGTTGGCAGCATATATAGGGGTCTTGTTTTCTTATCCATTCAGTCACTCTATCTTTTGGTTGGAGCACCTAATTCTTTTCCATTTGAAGTACTTATTGATAGGAATGCAGTTATTACCATTTTGTATGTATGTTTTTGATACATGTCTTTTCTTCTTAAAGAAGTCCCTCCAACATTTCCTGTAATACTGGCTGGGTGGTGATGAACTCCTTTAGCTTATTTTTGTCTGGGAACCCCTTTACCTGTCCTTCGACTCTAAATGATATCTTTGCTGGATAAAGTATTCTTGATTATAGATCCTGGGTTTTCATCACATTGAATATTTTGTGCCAAGCCCTTCTGTCCTGCATGGTTTGAGAAATCAGCTGCCAGTCTTATGGGTGCTCCCTTGTAGGTAACTAACTGCTTTTCTCTTGCTGCTTTTAAGAATCTCTCTTTGTATTTAACCTTTGGCATTTTGATTATGATGTGTCTTGGTGTGAACTTCCTTGGGTTCCTCTTTCTTGAGATTCTCTGAGCTTCCTGGAGTTGTATGTCTACTTCCTTCACCAGATTAGGGAAGTTTTCCATCATTATTTCTTCAAATAGCTCTTCAGTCTTGTTTTCCTTCAGGTACTCCTATGACATATATATTTTTACATTTAATAGTGTCCCATAGGCTCCTTATTATAGTCTTGGCTTCTTTTTTCTCGTCATTCTGGTCGAGTGTCCCCAGTTTCCCCATCCTCTATATTGGTGGTTCAATCCTCTTCTTTATCCACTCTGTTTTTCCATCTAATATACTTCTCATTTCAGATAATGTGTTCTTCATTTCTGACTGGTTCCTTTATAATTTCCATTTCCATTTTAATGTTTTTTA
The DNA here is from genome assembly GCF_000151845.1 of Pteropus vampyrus. Lineage (NCBI taxonomy): Eukaryota > Metazoa > Chordata > Mammalia > Chiroptera > Pteropodidae > Pteropus > Pteropus vampyrus. The sequence goes on along the minus strand of NW_011888860.1, from coordinate 2,068,677 downwards.
TCTCTCTGTTAAAGTTCTCACTGAGTTCATCTACACATCACCTAAGTTCATTGAGCATCCTTATAACCAGTGTTTTCCACTCTGCATCTGTTAGATTGCTTGACTCCATTATTCCTGGATCTCTGTTCTGTTCTCTCATATGGTTTCTGCTTCTTTGTCTTTCCATTTTGGCTGCTTTTCTGTGTCTGTTTCTATGTACTAGGCAAAACTCTTAAGTCTCCCAGTCTTATCAGCATGGGAAACTTAGTTGGTGTCCAGTGGCACAGTCCTGAGAGGGGCTCCACTGCAGGTCAAGTTTATCCCCAGCCTGTGCCTCTTCGGGGCCACCTGTTAAGATTCAGCAAGCAATATACAGATGCTGTGCTTATAGCTGCCTCAAGAAACCACACCAGAAACCGAGGCCAGCTGCCACCAGTGTGGGTCTTGGCTCTGTTCAGCAAGGAGCACCTGACTCACTGAGGATACATCTGGATGTGGCTTGGGAGGAGCCATGACTTGGGAGAGGTGGAGTTTCAGGGACTCCTCTGGGCAGAATGACCTCTGTTATCCAGGTCAATGACGTCTCCGCTATGGCGGTGCTGCGGTCTGCACACTGGGAGGCAGAAGGCTTAACAGAGGAACAATGGATTCCACCAGCACTTCTGTTGGGAGAGACCCTAACCTCTGGCCCTCACTCCGACAACTCAGTGTCCCCTATAAGTCCCTGGTGTCCTCCGCCCAGCCGAACAAGTGCTGGTGCTCAGAGGAGCAGGTCTGACACTGTGAAGGTCAGTTTGCGGACACGGACACCATCCCACTCAGCTGCTCATACCTGGCAGCCTCACATCCTCGCCCCGTCCTACCTTCTCCCATTGCAGGGTGATTTCTTAGTTCTCTTCCTAGTTTATGGCTTATTCATCCAGATCCCAGGTGATTTTCCTTGATGTTTGCTCCTTTTTTTTCTGTCACAAATTTGATTTGGTTGCCAGAGGGATGAACAGAGCCTCTATCATCTATGCCATTTTTTTTTCTCCTCTTTTCTCTTGCTGCTTTTAAGATCTTTTGTCTTTAACTTTTGGAATTTTAATTTTGATGTGTCTTGGTGTGGACCTCTTTGGACTTATCTTGTTTGAAACTCCCTGTGCTTCCTGGGTTTGTATGTCTATTTCCTTCGCCAGGTCAGGGAAGTTTTCTGTCATTATTTCTTCAAATAGGTTTCGATTCCTTGCTCTCTCTCTTCTTTCTGGTACCCCTGTGATGCAAATGTTGTTATATTTAATATTGTCCCAGAGGCCCTTGAAACTATCCTTATTTTTACTTGATTCTTTTTTCTTTTTGTTGTTCTTATTGGGTGTTTTCAGGTACCTTATCTTTCAAATCTTTGATTCTATCCTCTGCTTCATCCAATCTCTTTTTGATCCCCCCTAATGTATTCTTTATTTGTTATTCTTCATTTCTGACTGGTTCTTTTTTTGTGTTTTTTATCTCTTGTTAAAGTTCTCACTGAGATCATTGAGCACGTTTATAACCAGTGTTTTGAAATCTGTATCTGGTAGATTGCTCGTCTACATTTTGTTTAGTTTTTTTTTTTTTCTGGAGCATTGTTCTGTTCTTTTGTTTGGGACATGTTTCTTTGCCTCCCCATTTTGGCTGCTTCCCTGTGTTTATTTCTATGTTATTAGGTAGAGCTGTTATGTCTTGGTCTTAGGAGAGTAGCTTTATGTAGTAGGTGTCTTATGGGGCCCAGTAGTACACTCTTCTTGGTCACCTGAGCCAGTGCTGCAGGTGTATCTTTTGTATAGATTGTGTGTACCCTCCGGCTGTGGATGAGCCTTGGTTGCTGTTGACACATCAATGGGAGGAACTGATCCTCAGGCTGATTAGATGTAAGTACTGTCTGTGACTACAGTGGTGGAGCTGTTGTGCAGGGGCTGACCCTACGAAGAAGGGTTCACTTTAGAAGGGCTCTGGTGCCAGCCTAGTCTGCCTTTTGGTTATGTTACCTGCAGAGGTGGCCGGGTGGTGTTCTGAAGTAGGCCGAAGCAGGCCAGCGGGTGTGCTGGCCCCAGGGCTTCCTGAGAGGGACCCTGCTAAAGGCCAAGTTCAGCCACTGCCTGTGCCCTGATCAGGGCCACCTGGCATGAGCCACCAAGCAATCTGCAGATGGCTATCAACCTAGTTGGGATTGGAAGTTCCTGGGAGAGGCCTAGCCGTGAACTGTGGCCAGCTGCTACCAATGTCAGGCTTGAGGCTGCTCAGCAAGAGGTATGGGAAATGCCAAAGCCAGATACTGCTTGTTTGGATATTGTGAACCTTGAGAGAGTTTAGAAAAGTTCGCAAATGGGCCAAGACAGGCCATGTGTATGGAAAAGCCACTAGAAGTGACTTTGGTGGGCCTGTAAGTTGGGTGGGGCAGACTCTCTGGGAATCACCAGGGCAGGGCAAATGGTGTTAGCCAGGTTGATGGAGACTCAGACATGGCAGCCATTTACATGCTGGGAGCGGGGAGGGCTCAACAAAGAGACAATGGATTCTACCAGCACTTCTGTCTGGGAGAAAGCTGCCCCTCCAGCTCTCACCCTGAAGCCAAACAATTTGGTTCTTCCTTGTATATCCTCAGTGCCTTTTAAGCTGCTTCCCCAGTGCTGGAGCTCAGAGCAAGGAAGTCTGTATGTCCATATGTGAGCCCTTTAATTGGAACACCTGGCATTCCAGCACCCTCCGTGTCACTCAGCCACAATCTCTGCTAGTGTTCACAGAGTTATGGGGACTTCTCTCTCCAGCATTGGAACCCTGGGCTGGGGAGCCTGGTATGGGGCTGGGAGCCCTCACTCCTCAGGTGGACCATTGTAGTCAATATATCCCTTCTGATTTTTAACCATCACACAAGGGTGTTGGCCTGCTGGTCCATGTTCCCTCCCCTCCTACCAGTCTCTATGTGGCTTCTTTTGTATATCTTAAGTTATAGGACTTCCGTATAGCTAGTCTTCCGGTGATTCTCAACGATGGTTGTTCTGTAGTTTAGTTGTGCTTTTGGTGTGGTTGTGGGAGGATGCGAGCACAGCATTTACTTACTCCCATCTTGACCAGAATGTGCAATTTATTCTTGCCATTCTCTTCCTTCCTGGATTTTAACAACTCTGTTACCCAAGTTCTCATTCCACCTTCCTCTTCTTTTAATGGTTCTTATTGCTTTCTTTTCACAAAAAATATGGGTCATTCCTTAAAACTTCAACCATTTTCCTCCACCTGTGCTGAATTGCCCTCAAATATAACAATTATTCCTATAGGTTTGCCAGTGTGGTCTCTATCCATTTATGACCTGTATTTTCATCTCTAATCCTAAGAGTTCATCAAAGCTTCAGTTCAGCTGAGCTGACCATTACTGTCATGGTAAATGGCTCAACATGCTAAAAGTTACCTTTAGACAAGCCCCTCCTCCAAATCCAATACTCTCTGTTCACGGCATTAGTTTTCCCCATCACATAAATTAACTCTGAAGTATTTCTTGACTCATACCTCATAAGTATCCATCTATTTCCAGGTCCTGCCAATGTTCTAACACAATAGTTTTCATGTCTATCTTCCCTTTTCTTTCTACAGCTAGGGCCAAGTTTCACCTTTATTCCCTTGTTCTTCAACTAAGGGGTCTCTCTGATTTGAATCTTGCTCTCTAATCTCCTTGGCACATCACCATGATGTTCATCTCTCTCAGTAGTACTTCAGTTTATCACTTTAATGTTTGTTTCTCTCCCTCAGTAGTACCTCAATTGTATCGGTTTTATGCTTGACAGAATTTATAATATTAAAAGAATTTGGAGCAATCTAAATGTCCTACAATTAAGGAATTGCCCTCAAAGTAACAATTATTCCCAAGGACTGCAGTGTGTCCATAAAAGGAAATATTATGCAGTAATAAAAAGGGTGTTGAACAATAGTTAATAATGTAAAAATATTTATTATCTAATATCTTAAGTTAAAAAAATGTATACTGTATATATAATATAATGCCTACATATAATATAATGCCTACATATACTACACAAATTCACAAATATTCCTGTTAATACATATACAAAAATGCATATAAAAAACAGTAAGAAAATACATTACAATGTTAATAGTGATTATTTTTAATGTGCTTAAATTTTGGATGTCCGTTTTCTTATTTTTAAACATATTTTCTGTATTCCAAAATGTTCTACAATGGCTATGTATTGCTTCTGTAATCAAAAAACAAAATCAATGTCATTTTACATTAGTTGGGAGCCACTTGACTTGAGAGTGAATTCCAAAATTTTCCCACTGTTATTATAGCATTTGCTTTATAAAAATAAATGATAGGTTGAATTAAATACTCGCTAGACTATATATACTTCAAAAACCAACGAGAACAAGTTAATGACTATTGTGTTTGTTAGCAATGGTGTCTTATTGTAAAGGGTTAAAGTTGAATTTTAAAGTGTGTATGAAATATTATTTTAAAAGGTTTTAAGACAAAGACTAAAATTGGTTTCAGGAAAGTCATTATTAAATACTTTATAAAATATCCCTATAGGTTTTCAAAAAGCTATGAATTTATTGATCTCTCATAAGTATATACATTTTACCCATAAAAAAAACTGGCCTTTAAAGTAACCCAAATGAAAGCCCTTTATAGCAATGCATTGGTGGAAATGGTCACTGAATTCTTTTAAAAAATAATCTTATGCAAGATAAAAGAATGGTTCAACAAATGCAAATCAATAAATGTGATATACCACATTGATAGGATGAAGGATAAAAATTATATGATCATCTCAATAGATGCAGAAAAGGCATTTGACAAACCTTAATATCGTTTCATGTAAAAACTCTCAATGAACTTGGTATAGAATATACCTTAAAATAATAAAGGCCATATTTGACAAGCTCACAACTAACATCATACTTATTGATGAAAAGTTGGTAATGTTTCTTCTAAGATCAAGAACAAGACAAGGGTGCCCACTCTCATCATTTCTATTCAACATAGTACTGTAAGTCTTAGCCAGAGCAATTAGGCAAGAAAAAGAAATAAAAGGTATCCAAATTGGAAAGGAAGAAGTTTCTGTTTACAGATGACATGATCTTACATGTAGAATACTGTAAAAAACTCCACCAAAAATACTATTGAAATTAATAAATGAATTCTTTAAAGTTGTAGGATATAACATCAATATACAACTATCTGAAAAAGAAATTAAGAAAACAATCTCATTTACAATAGTAAATCAAAAATAATAAAATTGAAAATAATAAATACTTAGGAATAAGTTTAACCAGGGAGGTGAAAGATCTGTACACTGAAAACTACAAAATGGTGATGAAAGAAATTGAAGAAGATACAAATAAATGGAAATACATCTTGTGTTCATGGATTGGAAGAATTAATTTTGTTAAAATGTCCAAACTACCCAGAGAAATCCAAAGATTCAGTGCAAGAAGAACAAAGCTGGAAGCATCATACTTCTGGATTTCAAACTATATTACCAAGGTGTAGTAA
>NW_011888860.1:2054235-2062654 GCF_000151845.1 Pteropus vampyrus | reverse complement strand
GGCATTAGTTTTCCCCATCACATAAATTAACTCTGAAGTATTTCTTGACTCATACCTCATAAGTATCCATCTATTTCCAGGTCCTGCCAATGTTCTAACACAATAGTTTTCATGTCTATCTTCCCTTTTCTTTCTACAGCTAGGGCCAAGTTTCACCTTTATTCCCTTGTTCTTCAACTAAGGGGTCTCTCTGATTTGAATCTTGCTCTCTAATCTCCTTGGCACATCACCATGATGTTCATCTCTCTCAGTAGTACTTCAGTTTATCACTTTAATGTTTGTTTCTCTCCCTCAGTAGTACCTCAATTGTATCGGTTTTATGCTTGACAGAATTTATAATATTAAAAGAATTTGGAGCAATCTAAATGTCCTACAATTAAGGAATTGCCCTCAAAGTAACAATTATTCCCAAGGACTGCAGTGTGTCCATAAAAGGAAATATTATGCAGTAATAAAAAGGGTGTTGAACAATAGTTAATAATGTAAAAATATTTATTATCTAATATCTTAAGTTAAAAAAATGTATACTGTATATATAATATAATGCCTACATATAATATAATGCCTACATATACTACACAAATTCACAAATATTCCTGTTAATACATATACAAAAATGCATATAAAAAACAGTAAGAAAATACATTACAATGTTAATAGTGATTATTTTTAATGTGCTTAAATTTTGGATGTCCGTTTTCTTATTTTTAAACATATTTTCTGTATTCCAAAATGTTCTACAATGGCTATGTATTGCTTCTGTAATCAAAAAACAAAATCAATGTCATTTTACATTAGTTGGGAGCCACTTGACTTGAGAGTGAATTCCAAAATTTTCCCACTGTTATTATAGCATTTGCTTTATAAAAATAAATGATAGGTTGAATTAAATACTCGCTAGACTATATATACTTCAAAAACCAACGAGAACAAGTTAATGACTATTGTGTTTGTTAGCAATGGTGTCTTATTGTAAAGGGTTAAAGTTGAATTTTAAAGTGTGTATGAAATATTATTTTAAAAGGTTTTAAGACAAAGACTAAAATTGGTTTCAGGAAAGTCATTATTAAATACTTTATAAAATATCCCTATAGGTTTTCAAAAAGCTATGAATTTATTGATCTCTCATAAGTATATACATTTTACCCATAAAAAAAACTGGCCTTTAAAGTAACCCAAATGAAAGCCCTTTATAGCAATGCATTGGTGGAAATGGTCACTGAATTCTTTTAAAAAATAATCTTATGCAAGATAAAAGAATGGTTCAACAAATGCAAATCAATAAATGTGATATACCACATTGATAGGATGAAGGATAAAAATTATATGATCATCTCAATAGATGCAGAAAAGGCATTTGACAAACCTTAATATCGTTTCATGTAAAAACTCTCAATGAACTTGGTATAGAATATACCTTAAAATAATAAAGGCCATATTTGACAAGCTCACAACTAACATCATACTTATTGATGAAAAGTTGGTAATGTTTCTTCTAAGATCAAGAACAAGACAAGGGTGCCCACTCTCATCATTTCTATTCAACATAGTACTGTAAGTCTTAGCCAGAGCAATTAGGCAAGAAAAAGAAATAAAAGGTATCCAAATTGGAAAGGAAGAAGTTTCTGTTTACAGATGACATGATCTTACATGTAGAATACTGTAAAAAACTCCACCAAAAATACTATTGAAATTAATAAATGAATTCTTTAAAGTTGTAGGATATAACATCAATATACAACTATCTGAAAAAGAAATTAAGAAAACAATCTCATTTACAATAGTAAATCAAAAATAATAAAATTGAAAATAATAAATACTTAGGAATAAGTTTAACCAGGGAGGTGAAAGATCTGTACACTGAAAACTACAAAATGGTGATGAAAGAAATTGAAGAAGATACAAATAAATGGAAATACATCTTGTGTTCATGGATTGGAAGAATTAATTTTGTTAAAATGTCCAAACTACCCAGAGAAATCCAAAGATTCAGTGCAAGAAGAACAAAGCTGGAAGCATCATACTTCTGGATTTCAAACTATATTACCAAGGTGTAGTAACCAAAGCAGTATGGTACTAACATAAAAAGACACATAGATCAATGGAACAGAATAGAGAGCCTAGAACAACCCATACTTTTACAGCTATCTATTTTCAACAAAGGCACCAAGGAATACAAAATGATAAGGGACAGTCTCTTCAATAAATGGTGGTGGGAAAGCTGGATATCTACTTGCAAGAGAATAAAATTGGACTCTTATGTTACACCACACACAAAAGTCAATGTCTAAATGAAGTAAAGACTTAAATGTAAGACCTGAAACCATAAAACTCCTAAAAGAATACAAGGGTACACTCCTTAGTATTGGTCTTGGCAATGATTTTTGGATTTGACACCAAAAACAAAGACAACAAAAAAAAGCAAAAATAAACAAATGGGACTATATCAAACTAAAAAGTTTCTGCACAGCAAAGTAGATAATTAGCAAAATAAAACACAATCTACAGAATAGGAAAAAATATTTGCAAACTATGCATCTGATAAAGGTTGACTTCACAGATTGCAAGGACCTTGTCGGCTTATAATCTCTTTTTATTTTTTTAATTTTTTACGCCTACAGCACCTGGTTTTCCTAGGTGGTCTCCCATCCAAGTACTAACCAGGCTCGATCCTGCTTAGCTTCCAAGATTAGACAGGATCAGGCTTGTTCAGGGTAGCATGGCTGTAGACTAGATGAGAATTTTCTAATGATGGATAACCATGTATAAATTCTGGGAGAACATAATGTTAACTTAAAATGCACTTTTAAAACCCTAGGCAGGAAAGAAGCATCACATTTATATTATTTAATGAATTTTTAAAACTTTTTAATATATCAACAAGCCTGAATTGAATTCTTTTAAGAAATTTAATGAGTGGAAATATTTAAATAAACTGAAGTCTCTTTTATTGTATTTATGTTGTGTGTGTGTTTATATTGTTATATTAAGGACTGATATGATAGTAGCACTTGAAGATCAACCAACCAGTCTAGTATTACAAAAGAATAAGCTGGGTTTTATAAAGTACTACCCCCACACACATAGAAATATTAATATATGACAGTATTTTTTGTTTTATAATGTTAATATATAAAACATTGTCAGAGATACTGATTTTTAGGGTTTTCCCCAAATGTATTAGGTTATAAAACATTTATATTGGGAAACAAATTTGCAGTTAAATATTGATGAACAATGCTCTTGAGAACACTAGTGTTTCCAATTACTAGAAATAAAATTACTACGAAAACAGGCCAAAGCCTCCCCAGCCCCAAAGTGAACAAAGAAATGGACAGATTTTACTAAATCTCAGATGCCATCAATTTCAAGTTGTATTATTTTAAGTACTACTAAAAAAGAAAACACACTGTTAAATATGACACACTACTGACTGTAAGATATATCCTGATTTAGAGATGTTCAAACGTGGAAAGTGTGCCACTTTGAATCAAAGAAATAAGACAATTCATTAAGTTTTTAGAAATAACTTATAATGCAAAGGAGACAAAATCCTCAAGCACTACTTCACTAAGAATTATTCTACTAGCACACCACAGTAATATTTACTTACACATGACTAATAGAGAATTTTCATTTTCAAGAATTCTCACATTTCCAAATGCATGTTTATATGGCTTACATATACCGAGCTCCCAGATGACGCAATTTATCTTCCCTCTAAATGATGCTTTAAAGGTTACATACTGAGGTTACTCCATTAGCCACAATCAATATTTACTGCCAGTGCCGCTGGGGTACTTAACATGGGTTATCTCACTTAATCCTTGGAGCTAGCTTATAAAAATATGTATCAGTATGATTCCCTTTATACAGGTGAGGAAACTGAGGCCAGGAGGCTAAGTGACTTAAACCAGGGTCACACTGTTAGCAGGTAGGGGAGGTGGGAACTCTGCCCTGTGCTGGCACCTCAGTGCTCCATTATCTAGGCTGGGAGTCACACCCAGCACCAAGCTGTTGCCAGGGATTTAACGGTTTTGATATGTGAAAAGCCGTCTAGAACCTGAGAATCCTAACTTTATCGTTGAAATGATTCAAACCTTTTCCATTTCATTCATTCTCATCCATTCTACTTCATTCTTTCCATTCTATCTCTCATTCACTTATTCTGTACTCTCTGATGAGACCTCTCCAGAATCCCTCATGACAGGAGGCAATTTAGCTAAGTTTCCACTTTCCAGGGAGGCTCAAGACCAGCCTGCTCCGAGCCATCACCCCGTCTCAGGGCTTTCAGTCCAGTCCAGGTTCCGGCCGGAGGCGGGGACAGGAGGGGGGTGGGGTGGGGGGCGCAGTGGCCCAGCACAGTTTCTGGCATAGAGCAGATAAGAAAATGTTATTTGCGTTATTTATGGACTTCATACTCTCAGGCATAGTTTAAATGTATACTAGTCATCAAAATCAGCTGATTACTAGCAAAATAGTCAAGATAAAGAGAAAAAGCAAGCTTTAATTTGAATGACATGGGCCCATTTAAAAAAAATTTTATATGCACTGAGAAAAAGAGGAGGATGCATATTTTTAAAAAATAGTATTTGCGCTGCCTTTGAGCCCCTGCTGTGCCTGCCCAGGCACATGGGGGGGGAGGGTTTGGGGGGTTGTCAGCCGACAGCTCCAGAGCGCATGCTTGCGCATAACTGAGGCCCTCTGTTCCCCTTTAAACCACAAACAAGGCAGCACCTCTCTTCCTAGGGTGGGTTTCCCCAGGAGGTTGTGAAAAAAAATCTTAGTATTAAACTTCTGATTGGCTGGAGTAATAGGTAGCTTATATTTGCTTTATAATTTTCTGTATTCTCTAGTATCTATAAACTATATAAATAATAACAAACTATAAATAAATATAAACTATAGGTAATCAAAGGAAATGCCCAAAACCACTTTAATGAACTTGTGTCTGGATCCTTAATCCCGAAGGCTTGTTACTTTTGAACTCTCATCTTTATTTAAAAAGCACCGAGTTCAAAATTGGCAGTTTTAACCAGTCCTGATAGACACAGAGATTTGCCTTGCTGGAAAATTCACTTTCGGACCCATACTTTCCTTTGGTTACAGGTAAACAGAAGAGGGGCCTTCCCTTCTCCAACTGATAACAGTCTCAAGAATGAAAACAAGTAAATAAAAACAGATCCCTGGACAGGAACGAATGACAGCAAAGAAAGGTTACAGAGGCCTAAGCCGGGAGTTGGCTTCCCCTTGATGACAAGGCGACCCAAACTGGCTCTGATACCAGAGTTAGCCCTGAGGCCACGGGTAGGAGGTGGCAGTTTCCTGGCTTGAGAGGGACATGATCTAGCCACAGAATTCACTTGGCCTCTGGCTGCTCATTTTAACAAAACTCTTATTGGTGGACTGGTCCAGCAAGAGACATTGGAGAATGATCTGGAAATATAAAGCAGTAGACCAAGAATAGGCCTGATAACTAGGGATTGGGTGGTCTCATGTCCAAAGCAGAGAAACTGAGAACTCAGACTGGTCATTTAATCTCTTGGGAAGATGTGATATCCATTCTATGACTCTACTATTTTATGTTTACCATTCTATGACTCTGAGTGATTTCCTGGCTCCAGTCTTGACTAACTTACCTGGACACGAGCCTGGAAAATTAGTCTACTTAGGTCTTGGCACCATGATCCAGGTGCCATATGCGCCATGCATGTGTTTCCCCTTTCACTTTTATACCTCCAAGTATATACCTATTTTCACTGGATAAAAGAGGGTCTACACAAAGAATCAGCCTCCCCATTCCTTAAATTTTTTCTTTTTGCCTAAAACTTTTTAAACCAATAATGTGAGATTCTGATCCAGGTAAGATGGGCTGAGTTTGATTTTTTATTGTCCCTCATGTATACTTTCTTGAAGTCTATAAATGCTTCTGTATCTAAAAAACTTTAATGACCTTTAAAGAGAATTAAATCTAATACTCTTACAATTACTTCTAGATGGAGAAAAACAGTTGCTAAAGAAATGTCTGTTGACATTTGACATTTAGAAGGAATTTTCAGTTGGTTTCAGTTATAAGGAAAACAGCACCTACTCAAATTCTTTCATGCTGCTCTCAGCGCAGAATGAAATGTTTCAAAAAAGACCTGCTTGTCTGTTTTCCTGGCTCAGAAAACATTAGGTAAGTACTAAATTTTCAGCAGAAAGGCCTAGAGTTTTATCAAGGTGGAGGGAAAAAAAACAAACAAAAACCCCCCCAAAAAACCAGACCTGCCTTGTCACTTAGTTTGAGAAAAGCAGATGAAGTAGTTTAGGTACCTAACAGCTGAGTTTTTCCCTTGATCAATAAGGGAGAATTGCCAAAAACCAGGTGGGAAGGTGCTAGCTAGCAGGGAGGGAGCACACAACATCATTTGGGATGCGTTGGCAAGAGAACTGATTAATGGTCATGGAATGGAGTTATGGAGAGGTCAATGGGTGGGTCCTGAGGGTCTAGGTGGCAGAGGGAAGACAAATTGGGGAAAAGTGAACAATAAGAGAAGCAAAAAGAGCTGCAGGAAGAATCATGTGAACATCTGCAAGGGCAATCATCTTTTGGAAAAAGCTGTTCATTCTGTATGTTTCTTAGAGAATTACGACTGGAATGGCTGACAAGCTGAGCTGGAAGACGACAAGGAATTCCTCCCATTTGTATGAAATTCACATCTGTTCAAGAGGGTAATTTTGACAATCATACCTTAACCCAAAAAACTTTACACCTATCACCTTTTCAGGCTTCTGAAAAATATACTGTAACTTTCCTTCATTGGTTGTATGACAATATAAAAAGTAACTTAAGGGCATCTCTGTCTATGAGTCGCCTTAATATCATGTTAAGTGCTTAATACATGAATTCTCACAATAACCACTGATGCATATACTGTTGTTGTCCTTAGTTTAAATATAAACTGAGGCTCAGGCAGTCTAACTTGCTCAGATGGGGTTTGATCTTTGACTTAGTGCATGGGGTATTTTAGGAAAAGGTCATTTTTGGTACCATCAGGGAGAGATTCAAATACAAATATAACTTACAGTAGATCAAGAACATACTGGAATAGCTTTGAGGGAGACATAAAATGTCTTTCCATAGGTCACTAAACAAGATAAACTAGTCCTCAGATTACAAGACCTTCCAAATTCTCTTCCAATCCTGGAGTCTGTGTTTGCATTATGAGATGATTTTCTTACGGAAGCCAATATTTTAAATGTAAAAAAAAAGCATTATGTTTCCACTTGGAAACATCAGGGATACCAGGAGGGGACAGGGCAAACCTGTTCCTCTACTTGGGATGGACAGCATTCCAGTCACCCTCCTCACCTCTTAGCCCCATGATCCCCTCTGGGGGTCTTCTTGTGGCCTACTTACCACTGTCCATGGCTTTGTTTCTGCCACGCCCAACATGTGGGATATGGGGATATTCCCAACATGTGCAATACCTAATTTCCTCTTCCATTTCAATCCCACACTTAAGAACAAGTTTCAAAGTCCACATCTTACACAACACCTTCTCGATTAACCTTAACCTATAATGCTCTTACTAGTTCTTTTCAATCTTACATTCTTCTAGTCTTCTGACCCTATTAACTAGCACTTAATTATAGTTTTTTTACTTTCCTAATTGCTTTATGAAAATTGCTTTCCCAGAAAATTTGAGGTTTTTTTTCTATTTCAAAAATGGAGCACAAAGTTGGTCCTTAATTCATGCTTATCTGTTAATAGGCAACCAGTGGCAAAGCAACTGCCATCACAATCTCATTACTTAGAGATGATTCAATGGAGGCTGCTCTGAAGTTACTGGTATCAGTAGATATAGCCAGAGTATTAAAAAATAATAAAAGCAAGCCTAACTTAATTTAGGATCTATTTCTAAAGTAACAGAACCATGGTCCCAAGAGTTTCAAATGAGAAAAGTGAGGGAGAAGGAAACTGGAGATGACATACTATTGCACAAAAGTGGTTATGTTGGCCCAAGAGGCTGATACTCCAACCTCCTTCTGTCCCCCACTGGAGTCTTGTGGCCATCCTTCTCTGCTATTCTGCATCACAGTTTGAATTCATTCCCCTGCCTACTGTTGCTGTGCCCTTTGAACAGTTCCAGCTCTCCCTGAAGGAACTGTGACATTTTAGTGGTGGGTGAGGCTACTCCTCTGTAAAAAGTGTATCTGTTGGGAGTGCAGTTTTTGGAAGAAAGACACTATTTAAAAAGAAGAACACTATTCCTTTGACAGCTCCACAGAATGGAGCAAATAAATAAGAAACAGCAAATCAGGTCTAATCTGCTATCAAGCTCTGACAGGCTCTGAAGTGCAGCCCCACGTTTTAAGCTGGTCACTATACTTTGCCATCACCAATTAATTCCACTGTTTCCATAGGACCACACTG
>NW_011888860.1:2039675-2053335 GCF_000151845.1 Pteropus vampyrus | reverse complement strand
GTTTTACGAGTCTTGTACTTAATGCCATAGGTCTCCACATAGAGTGAGTAAAGCTTTTTTCTCTAAAGGTTAAAAGCATAGAACAAGAGAGATTAAATAGTTAGTTTATGAAGTTTAGGCTTTATGCCATCTGTTCTCTTCATTTATTACTTTAACTACTGTCACAAATAAAATCTGTTCAGCCAAGGGCAGGGTTTTCTCCAAATTCAAACTACGAAGGGGTCAGAGGGCAGACCAGATGAGAGGTAAAGAGTACGGAGTATCTGCCTAACGGCAGAGCCCTTAGGGCTGGTTCTTACAAGTAATCTGGGCTGAGTAAACGCCGTATTCCTGTAGTACGTGGCAAACGTGGGACGAATGTCACACTTATACTGTTGCTTTTTCAAAGTACAATGAGAAAGAGCTGTGCTCAGGTATGTGCAAAGAGCCTGCCACCTGACAGAGTAACCAAACTGAGGAATGGAGAGGTGTTTATGATGGGAACTTAGAAAACACTCATCATTAAGTGTGGCAAAAGAGAAATAAGAACAGAATTACTAACTCCCAGAAAAGCAATTCCACCACTGCAATGTCTAATTAATTTTGGGAACTTCTAATTTAAATTTAAGAGCATAACTTAATGTTGACTCTACCAGTAAAGTTCTCACACTACTAGCTGAATTCAATATTCTATCACACGATAATATGTAAGAACTTTTCAGAGATGGTAACGTTTATGTAAATGAAAAGTGAAATTAAATTCCTGGTCGACTCAGCATTTCCCTGGGTCACAAAACTTTCCTTCTGGAGACCAGCAAACTTGCTACCCTGGTGAGGAAATTATTTTTTGTCTATTCCAATCTGAGTCTCTTTCATAGGGCTTGAGCACTGCGGGAGAGAATTATATCCTCTCAAAAAACATATTTTATTCTTCAAAAGACAAATCCCAGAGATAAGAGAAAGAATATCCAGTCCCCCGGTGGATTTAGCTGGCTGGGTCACTTAACTCGGCCCTGGAACTAGGAGACAAGTTTTCCTCTGGACCGAACCATTCTAGGTATTGGGGAAAAATCCTGACAGTTTTCCTTTAAAATTCCAACCCAAATGCTATGAATTAAAACTACAGACCTCAGCCTCTAGTGAGAACAAATGGGGTTGAACAGAGTCCAGTTTGCACCCTGAAAGCTGGGCTGTATCTGTGGTAGTGAAACTTCGAGTTTGATGAGCAAAACCAGCACAAGCCTTTCTGGTGTAAGATTTAAGAATGCGTAATCTTCCCGATGATATTTTATACTTCACAGAGGCAAATATAATGTTCTTTTGAGTATTCTTTTTTGCTGTTCTTGAATTATCCTACATTTTGCAGCTTGGCCATTTAATGGTGTTTGCAATTACTTTGAATTTAAGGGGGTAAGCTAATAAAAAATTGGTTTGATTTTCGATTTTTTTTTTTTTAACTAATAAGAAAGATACCCTTTTATAAATATTGATGAAAAGATGAAAAGCCATCCTGGTTCTGATGGCACCAGTTATTTTCAAATTGTATTAAAGAGTCTGATGTGGTCCTGAACAAACAACAGAAAAAAATATTTTTGAGACTTATTTATTTTTCCATAACACTAGATACCAATAATGTGAAGACAAGAAAAAAATTTTCTTATTCATAATTTATATTACATGTTAGACCCACTTTTAGGGTTAAATCATGTGCCACCACTCCAAATTTATATGTTGATGTCATAACCCTTCGACCCTCAGAATGTGGCCTTATTTGGAAATAGGATTGTTACAAATGTAGTTAAGGTGAAATCATACTGGAATGGAGTGGGTCCCTAATCAGTATGACTTGTATCCTTATAAAAAGGGGAAATTTCAAAACAGACAAGCTCTTAATAAGAGTGTCATGTGAAGATGAAGTTACAGTTCAGGGAGATGGATCTACAAGCCAAGGAACACAAAGATTGCTAGCAACCATCAGAAGCTAGCAGGGAGGCCTGGAACAGATTCTCCCTCACATCCAATAGAAGTAACTAATCTTGCCAACACCTCGATTCTGGACTTTTGGCCAACAGGATGGTGAGATGATTAATTTCTATTGTTTAAGCCATTAGTTTGTGGTACTTTGTTATGGAAGCCCTAGCAAACTAATACACCTACTTAGAAAGACATAATCATTATCAAGACCTACTTATTTTTAAAAGCAGATTCTTTGAATTATCCCGAAGAGGAAAAAAGTTTGGTTCTTACCGTCAGTGCTTGGGGGACTGAATTTGGCTTCTTTATGTTGATCTCAATGCTATTGTTGTCTTGTTCCAACTCCATGGAGGACCCATGCACTCTGGCCACACCTTCAAACATCTGAGATTTGGTTAATGAGGGCGCAAGTATCGCTGCGGGACACTCTCTTTCCTTTTCCTCATCACCATGAACTGTTTTGCCATTCATGCTGACTTTCCCATCTACCTATAAAAATCAGAATGCAAAAAAAAAAAAAAAAAATATGCTATTCCCTAAAGAAAGATGAACAAAATAACACATTCAGAATCGTCTTAAAATATTATCATTTAATAATCATAGTCCAACAAAGAAGAAGCCTTTCATATGCTTCAATCGGTTTTAGAAATTAAGGCTCCTATAAATGCCATCTTTAGGGTCACCTTAAAAAGTAGTTGGCCTTCTTAGGCCACTTCACTTTAGATTACATTCCATGTTCACCTTATATAGGCTGTACTTTCATTTTAAAGTATAGAAAATAAAGGAATCTTACATATAAATGCATGCTACATACTTGGGTTCCCATTATTTTTCATTTAAGTTCTGACTGTTGTTCCATAATCTTGAAGTTTTGTTTTTCTGGTTAGTATATAAATTAGGTGGAACCACCTCAGATGAGGAAATTTTACAGGTTATCCTGGAGGAAGTAGGAGGGAATGGGTCCTTATTTTTGATGCTATCATGGAAGGTCTGGAACCTGATGCTATACTATGTTACAGTAAATCTCTATTTCTAGTTAATTTTACAGTCCTAACTTTTTCAAGAAAAAAGGCCAAGCATATCAAGATATTTTTTGTTTTGCATCCATGTCTAAGGAAGGTTGTAAGAGCAACAAAGGAGGAGCTGAGAGGGTGGTCAGTCTGGCTTATGAAAGGCATCTAGAAATCTCTGTCTTGTAGTCTGAGGCACTATATATAGAATGGTTATGAGAAGAAGCTCTGCAGTTAGACGCCTAAGATTGAGTCCTGGCTCCATCATACAATAGCTCTGTAATCTTCGAGCTCGGTTTCCTCATCTGCAAAATATATAGTAATAGCATCTCCCTGATATGGCAATTTTATGGATTAATATAGGTACAGAGTTTAGTACAGTACCTGGCTCATTTTTAAGTATCTAAATATTACTTATTATTATTACTATGCCTTCTAAAATCTGTAATCCATAAGAAATTTAAATCACAACTGAGCACATACACATAAATATAACTGAAATTAGAGTTTCTCAAAATATTTACCTTTATTATGTGTAATGCACTAGGCTGTTTTTTTTTTTATTGTATTCTAGTCTACTTCATTTTGTTCAAAATGATGCTTCCAAATCACTAAATTGATTTTATAACCTAGCAACAGGTGGCAGCTCTCAGTCTGGAAAACACTCTGTTAAACTATTTCACTTGATTTCCTTTACTCAATTATGTTGCACTGGGAATCGAAGCCTGTATTCTCTGCTTTGCCCCCGCCACACCAACACACACATCCCGTAGCTTATGTCCTGGCATTATCTGGTAACGTCTGTTGATTTATGTTTTATCTTGGACCACAAGTGTGTCCGCCCACTCAGTGGTGGGGCTATGAATAGGGTTGATAGTCATCAAGGCCTACAATGAGTCAAGGGCTCATTGGTGGTTAAGAGTGAGCCCCAGCTCTAAAGGACCTCTACTCAAGCTCCTCACCACCCTTCATGAATGATCTTCCTGAGGCCTCTACAATGTCATGCCACAGTGGTCAGGAACTGGGTTTTCTCAGGGCCAAAGTCTTGCAATTAAGTCATTTATCTGAATTCTTCCGTTTAAATGATCATATTGTACTGTTTATATAAAGGAGGGGAAGTGGACATCTAGATGATCTGATCAGATGCCTTGGATGCCAACTTAAATAAATGTATTCCCTACCCCCGGTCTGAGTCACCTCAACATCAAACCTTCCTTCGTGAATGATGACAGCTCATCATGGGCCCGAGCTGAAGGAGAGTTGTGCAGCACTTGGGTGGGCTGTCAAGCATGTATATCTGTGCGAACAAGAGTCTGCATGATGAATAGCTCATCTTCTCAGGAAAAAATTCATGTATTTATTCAATAAATATTTGCTTAATGCCTACTGTGTCCTAGCCACCTATGCCAGGCTTTCAGGACAAAGCTGTGAACAACAAAGACACTGCCCCTGTCCTTCAAGGGTCAAACATCTCAATTCAAGCAGGGGAAACAGCCGCAACATTTTTCTTTTGTTCTGCCAAAGCCTAAAGCACAGATTTAAAAGACACATTCAGAGTTATTTAAGTAAAGATCAGCAAGTGTGGTTTGGTTCCCTCTGAAATTCAACAGAAAGATACCTGGCATAACATCGCTCAATTAGTTTAGTAAAGCAAACTTTGATTACGGTCACATGCCTGCTAGTGACGAATTCCACCTCTGTCTACTATTACAAACTCATGTGGTATGCAGGGACAATGAGAACCGATATATATATTTTTTGTAGTGAATAGAGTTTAAAACAGAGAATGAGTGCCTCCTTATAATGTGAGGGAAAATACTGGAATTTGAGAAAGTGAAAAGATGTTTGGTTGTCATAGGTTCTTTGCTTCTGGAACATTATTTTACACATTCTTTGGTTAAAAAAACAACCTAGTTTCTTTCTACTTAAAAATATTTTAAAAATTTGTTTCATTTGAGGACCAAGAACATCCCATAATTCCATGTGTTCCTTGTATTATTACTCTTTTCAGCTCTAGCATCTTTTTGGATATAATGTCAATTACTTCCTAAAAGAGAGATAGCTGTCTACATTTCTATGTAAACCAAAAGCAATTAAAATTTTATTTTAAGGAGTTTGCAGTAACAGCAGATTAATTGGAGATATGTAGGATGTTACTAAATTAGGTTTTGTGACCACCATATAGAGAGACCACGCCATTACATCAAATTAGAAAATAGACTTTGCTCACAGAAATGACACTACCATCAATCTCAGCAGAGCCCATGAATATTAACAGCAGGAACCGAGGGGAACCATCTAGCCCTTCACCATTTGCAAACCAAATCTTGGAGAGATACAAACTTTGCAATTGTAAATGTTAACACATTTTGCTTTTGTTTGCATTTTCTTTTGAAACCAAAAGAAAATAATTGTACTTCCATGAGACGAGATACTTCTTTTCATTGACTGCCTGGGGTTCAGTTTTAGTTCTACTCTTAAGGAACTTATCCTACCTTAAAGGTCTTCAGAACCTCTTGAGAGTTTTTGGGCTGGGAGTAAGGCTTGGGCGTCAGCATAGGCACTGCTTTGGGAGTGACAGTTTTGCTTGGAGACCCACTGCCTGCTGACATGCTTGTATCCAGAATGCTGGTATGAGCGATGGTGGTTTCCACAGTGGCAGTGAATTTGGGTGGAGGCAGTGACTGTTGTCGCAGGTATTTCATGGGGTTGGGGTCATTCAGGAAGGAGGATGTGTTTGGCTCTGTTGAATGGCTTCTTTCCAGGATTTTTGGCATTTCCAAGCGTTCAAGAACAGCCTCACTGATGGTGAATCTCTCTATGTACTGCTGAAGGATCCCCTCTGCCTCCTCCTGGGACTGTGCATTCTTATACGCCTCATGCAACTCCCTCTCTCTCCGCTCTCTAAGGGATGTGCATGGGAGAGACAAATAATAACAAAGTCAACAGTAGTCACAAAAATTGCAAAGAAGACCTTGGTAAAAATCAAGGTACAGCTGAAGGGACAGCACAAGGAGGGTATAATATTGACGTCAGAGCTTTTGTGCTAACCAACAAGTTTTAGAAAAAGTACATCTAGCTAATATTGTACATTAAACAACAACAGAATGAACCTACTTTTCTTGAACAATTTCTCTGTAGGTTTTGATGCTTTTCCTTCGTTCACTTGTCCCATCCTCTCCAGCCAGTAACTTCTCCATCTTTTTCCTTTCTTCCTCTTTCTTGATTAAGTCCTGCGAAGCACTTCTTCTACGGCTCTTCCAACGAGCCAGGTCCTATGGGGGGGTGGATTCGGTGTAGATAGAACATACTTTTTCAGACTTGCACATGATTTCATTTTTACTCTTCAGAGTTTTTTGAGCACTGACTGTGGGCAGGCACTATGCTAGGGCATTCCCACACAATCCAAGGTAAGTCTGTTTGGAAAAGGAATGAATGCCTCGAAGGCAGGAAGCCTTCGGCTATATCTACACTATCTATAGCAGGGCAGCGCATTTATTTAAACATGGCAATGTGAAATTTGCAATCATATTCCATGTCAGTTGCCAGATTTTAAAGTACTGCCTCACAGGGGATTATAAGAAAGTTCATTTCTTGCTATTTATGATCTCTGTATTGTGGATGGACTTGCTGACAATACAATGGTAGGAATTAATCAAAGACCTACATGATGTTCTCAGGGAAGGACAAAAAGGCAGAAAAAATTGGCTTTGGGGTCTTATAGAACCAATGATTCTATATGTATTAATTCTTCTGATTCTTACAACAATCTCACCACAAATCCTACAGTCAGTTGCAGCATAATGACGAAGTGAGGATCCTGGAGTCAGGTGGGTGAAATTTCAGCTGTGGGAAATAATCCTAGCTCTCTCTCTTCCATGCTTTGGAATCTCAGGCCTCTGTACCTCAGTTTCCTTATCTCTAAAATAGGGATGATAATAACTCCTACTCTTACAAGCCTGTTGTGGGGGTTAAATGAGAATATATATAAGTTGCCAGACACATAGTAACTGCTCAATATATTGTAGACATAAATATTACTACATTTCGTTGACTGTGAAGTTAACTTTTTTTAACATTTATTTTTTAATTTAACTTTTATAGTTTTTAAAAATTTCTAATTAATTAATTAATTAATTTTATGGTGACATTGGTTAATAAAATCCAATAAGTTTCAGCTATACACCTTAAAGGTAAGGCATATATATATATTTACACTGTGTTCACCTCCCATAGTTAGATTTCTTTCTATCACCACATATTTGAATCCCTTTACCCCGTCTACCTCCCTCTCCCCCCATCAGAAATTAACTTTTTTGACTAATGGTAAAGTTTGCAATAGCCATCTCAGAGTGCTCTGTGAGGATTAAATGAAATAATCCACTCTCCCACCTCTCCTGCCTACTGCCAAGCTCTTCCCCTGACCTGGCTCTTTGCTCTCAGTACAAAGGAAACCTCGAGGCTCTCGTCAGGCTCTGAAGCCTTCCTTCCCTGGTTCTAATCCTGGCTCTCTCACTGACTAACTGTGTGACTTTGGGCAAGTTACTTAGCTGGTCTGGGACTCATCTGTGGAACTGAGGATGATAACAGTTGCTAGCTCATTGAGTCACTAAGAGGATTAAAGCATTACAAGCAAGGCACTTAGAACAGTGCCTGTCACTGGTATGCTTTCAATACCAGCAATTATTGTCATCATCATCATCAATTTCAAACACATAATCTCGAAAGACACAGTGCATTTTTACTTCCCATGGCAGTGGCTTCCCTTCAGTTCCCCTCTCTTTTGTGGCCAAGCGTCTAGCAAGGGTACTTGCCTGTGTCACTCACACCTCACTCTCCATGTTTCTATTAACCTGCCTTTAATTCTCACATTTATTGTGTCACTGTTTGAAATCCTCCAGGGGCTCCCTTCCCCTGCATGGCTTTCAAGTCCAATCCACCCACCCCACCTGATTTTCTGCTCCAAAGGGCCTCTAACTCTTCATGCTAGGTAGCCTCCCCACTGTTGCCCGTGGCCTTGGTGGGCACTCACATCTTGCCATTTGTCGTCCTCTTCCCGCAGCTGGTTATTTATCAGCTGCAGCTGCTCCTGGCGGGCCCTGCTGTGCGGCTGCACTGTGGCTTCCTCTTCACACCGCATGTCAAACATACTCGTGCTCCTGAGTGCAGACAGAGCAGAGAAAAATGGACCGGGATCAGAACCCGCACGAATCCGCGCGTTCTGGGACGTTCTGCCGCGTGAGGGCGCCACCGCGTTTGGAAAACCGTCCCTTCTCCCTCAATAATTTAAGACAGCTGCGTGATCGCAGTCTGTTCCTTCAGCCAGTAGCGAGCATGCCAGCACCCCCACCTCTTCTTTTACAGCAAAAGCCCAAATGTGACCATCTTTGTCTTCAGTGGTGGCTGCATCAGGTCAATGTAATTTTTTATGTAGGTGACAAAATATGCTTTAATAAGAGATAGGAAAAGGTATATGAAGCTCTGGGCTCCTATCATTTGGAAATGCATTAGAAAATAAGAGAACTAAAAGATATAACGTGGGGAGAATTTGTGGAGGAGGGTGGCGTTCCATAAAATGAAACACTATTACAGTAAATGCTCTTTTGTGTAAAAGACCTGGCTTCTTCATTTTCAAAAAAATCATATGGCCTTAAAGCCGCATTGTACTATTTTCTGAATTTTGGAAGCATGTAACAACTATGCATTAGTGATACATGTTTGATGTGGTTCTTTCTATTTCCTGTGAAATTATCTATAAATCAATAGTGCAGTTCTTGGTATCTTGGAATCAAGAAAATAAGGTAGTTTATAGTAAGATTAAGGGATATATAAATCAGTATATATTTTGTATCCTAATACTCTCACAATCATTTTACTTTATTTTTGTCAGGTTCGCTCTAAATTTATTCTTTTAAAAGAAAAAATATAGGGAAAATGATTTTTAAAAGCCCTCAAGCTGTACATTAATTGATATATTCTGTAGAAGCTTATTAAATAGTGGGCAAGACCATAGGGCCTTTTCTATGATGCTTACTTAGACCTTTGTTACAACAAAAGTTGAATCATCAAGATGAAAGCAGAAATGAAAACCAAAGCAAAATCTTCCCTTTTTTTTCCTCTCAAAGAAACAATGAACTCTGAGACCAAGTGGGTTATACAGTCCCAAAATGAAGAAATGGAGGGCCCTTTAAAGTTCACCTCTAAGAAGAGAAGACTGTGATAGTCCATTTTTGAAGCCAGTTTAACACAAAAAGAAAAGCCATGCACTTAGACACCACCTAACTCCAGACATCATCGATGATGTCCATAATAGTTATTGCCATGGCCAGACAATGAACAATAGCAGCATCACTGGATGCTAGTGGGTTATTTAGCAGGCAGCTCTCTGGAAGGAAAATGACCTCCAAGGCAGTGGCTGCTCACCTTCATTTCAGACCACTCAAATGAATTTGCAAGGGTGCGTAGGTGCCTCTCACGTCTCTCTAGATGTTGGACAATTTAAGTCTGACCTAAGAGAGCTGAAATTGAAGACTGTACTTGTAATCTCTTCCCCAAGAATATCGATAATCTGACTGCACAGAAGGACTTTTATCTGAGGCTTCTCCTCTTAGCTCAGATATGACAAACCACTGTGTGAAGCTGCCTTCACATACTCAGTAGATGTTAATTGTGGCAGCTGTGTCTTCCTGAAAGCTAAACTGTAGTCCTCAAGAGGCAGGAGGGGCTGTCATTTTTCACTTATTTTATACTATTTATTAATGTTGTTTAGGAAAGATTTAGGAATTCGCAGAGTTAGGTAGAAAAGTCTAACCCATGTTTTTTAAACTTCATGGATCAAAATTCCCTTAAGTAGGCTTTCCAGAAAGAAAATGAAATTCATCCCAGTCCTCAGAGTTAAAAAAAAAAAAAAATCTTACCTTTAAATTTATTCAATTCAGTCAGTTCATCTTTTAAGGCAATTCGCAGTCTTTGCGAAGATCTTAGAAGATATAAACCTCTCTGAGCTGGGACTCTCTCACAAATCACTCAGTAGTTAGCCAATTGTTGGAGAGAAAGTCTTTTCTTTCTACTTTGCCATCTATAGTTTCTAAAGAGCAGAATATTGGTGTAGGCTACAGTGGCTGGCCATATAGTCGGGTCTTATTCTACGACCCCAGGAAGAAAATAGCAGGCTTCTCCAGGATTGAGAATAGGTTATCTCACTCCACCGGCATGGAGAGGGCAGGAGCAAGGCCTTCAGAGCCGCCTTCTTCTGTCCTGGGTTCCTATTTGTTCCCACCATGAAGTTCTAATTACCTCAGCCCAAATGTAGCCAAAAGCTGGTTAGTGAAATAAAAAGAGAAACTCTTATTTGCTCTCTCTCATATCAGGAAGTACTATTTTTTCCCAGAGTTGTATTTTTTTTTTTTTAAGAAATATAAGAAAATTGACCAAAAAAGAAATAAAATTATGAGCAATACCTTTACACCATTTCAAAAAAAGGAACTAAGCAACTTGAAAATTGATAATACTAGACAGAAAATGGGCTGAGTCACCCAATCAGAAAATGCTCTCTAATTCAGAGGTTGGACTCAACCTCCAAAATGGGGTGTGTGTCTAGGGATCCTAGAGAAGTCCAGATTCGAAAATGTGAATTTGACTTCCACTAAACCTGTGCTTTTCAGCACAATAAGCTCTGCCCTTGGGCTACTGAGACAAGGGACACTGGCTGCAGAGCCCAGGAGTATCTCTCTTGGTGATGGGTTGGCATGTTTGAGGGCCAGCATTAATTTACCTCAAGGGGCACCTGGAAATCATTTCTGGGCCAAGTCTAAGGTAAGGGAATTAAGAATAAAATGGCCTATGGCTCTCACAGGCTCTGTTGGTGGGGAGAGTGTTGGGAGAGAAGGAGTGTGGAAACAAAGACGAGGGCAAGAAGGTGAAACTAAATCTACGGAAACATTCTTGGCTTGCCAGGAGGCGGAAATTTCTGTTTGCCTGTGTGGTAGGTCTACCCCTGACCTGCATTTTCCTTAAAGGGCACATCTTTTTTTGATTGGGATGTATTTTAAGAATGTGTCAATTATAAATAAATAGAGTCTGTGCCAATATTTGCCCTTAAAGATTTGAAAAAAGGGAGATGGTAAGAGAATAAACTAAATATATTATGAATTTCTATTTAAAAAATAAACTTCCAGTATAAACTTTTCATTTTTTTCCCCACATGGTTTCCTGTAAATTGTATCTACTCCAAGAAGGAAATTTGGGCTTTTGATATTCCTAGCTAAGATGCCTGGAAAAGAAGCTCCTTTTACCCTTCTTATTCCATAAGGCTGCTTTCTGTAAATTTAGAGGTGAGACAGGAGTCCCCAGCCTCCACTCCTTAAAAAAAATCGTTAACTTCTCCTGGGGGTAAGCTTTCATATCCAGGTACAGGCAAAGTCTGAAAGCTCTTTAATAAAGTTCTTTTCTTTCAACTTTTAGGGTTTCCCAGAGATCCATCTTAGGCAAATTACCTAGAGGCTTCACACTGATGAAGAATAAATCTATTCTATCAAAATATTTTTGCTAACCAAATCAAAGTAGTGTTTTGCCTATCAATCTTATGTAATCCTCTTTTCAATGAATGCTAAATATTGCCACTACAGATTTTAAAAGCAATAATTACCAGGGCTCAATTTTATAGACTACTTAACTCTGTGCAGTTAGTTAAGCTCATGCACTAGTTGGTTTTGGTTTTAGAAATGAATGTTCTGTATGTCAGGCTACAAAACAATCAGAGATTGCACATTGGAAAGTGGTATCCTTGGTGCTAGAGTCAGACTGCTTAGAGCTAAGACCAACTAAGCTGACTTCTTGAACATAGACACGGAAAAAGCACAATTTGAAAACTGAAGTTTTTGCTAGCTCTCATTGTCACTGGTGGAGACAATATTTGTGTGTTCTACACTCCTCTTTAGAATCCTCATTATATGACTTGGAACTATGGCTCAGAACAGGAAGATGGAGAAAGAATGCTGGTGCTCACTCTTCTGATGGCCCGGACTCCCACGAGGCCACAAAATGCCGCTCACAGAGAAGAGACATCAAGCTAAGCAGGCAACTGATATTGGAACTGGATATTAATCATGTTTCTTAAAAATCAAATTACTCAAATTGAGGAAGCTAGTGTTCAGCTAAGAAAACTTTTGCATTGGATATTTGTTTCGGAATACTGTGTATGGAAAATTCATTTTCGAAATGGAGTTATTAATGTGGTAACGAATGGGAGGGTGTGGATTCTTCTCAAATTTGGAGGTGAGGTGGGGGATGGAGAATGAGTCTCTGAGAAGATTAGAAACCAAGTAGCAGAGAGGGGAAGCCCAAGTCCTGTTTTACATCTTGACCCCTTGCTATGCCACAGAACTTGACCAAAACCCAACGTTTCGGTTTCAAGCGTCCCATAGTTTATGTTGCTCCAACCTAGGAGGAACTTGGGCTTCTGAATCTATAATTAGTGGTTTAGGATTTATTTTCTTAGCTTAAAATACGTGACTATGAGAATGACTGCTTCTTTGTTAACTCCAAGCCCTAACATATCAAGGATTAAATGCAAAAAGCAGAATACCTTTTTAATAATTCTGTGGTTCAAAAGGGGTACCAACATTCAAATGGTAACGAGAACAACTTAAACATGCCCCATCTATGAAAAGCAAATGTTAAGTTTTAAGCAGCAGCTGCATATTAGAATCATGCTTCAGTTGCTTTTTCATTCATCTCTGCTGCACAGAACATATGTTCTGCATTCCAACTTCAAGTGCTTTTCTGAGGCTGCACAAGTCAGTTAGCTGTTCAGTTCACTGTTGCATCCATTGCATATCCATTAGTGGTAAGTATTGAAGGCATGCAGTTTAGGCTATAGTAATTAATGTATTCCTATGAATACAAGACAACTTACTCTGCGTCATCAGACACAGGAGTTCTCGGACCGTATCTATAAGACCAAATACAAAATTAGACGATTGGCAAGATGGAAGGTTAATGCTGTAACCAAGCTGAAAAGAAAAACTGCCAGTGAACTGTATGTGTACCAAACCTGTTTTGCTGATCATACTGGAAGAGAAGTGTCATTATAAATTAGCAATATTCGTTAAATGCTCAAAGTGAAATAAAAGTCTTGACAGTTCCGAAGAATGCAAAATTTGTATTAAAATGCAGAGGAGAAATGAAAATAATCCCCACACTACCCACAAAAAAAGAATCTTCAACATAAACAGGAAAAGACTTTAGTGCAACCCACAATGTTTAGAGAAAGCAGCTTATAAACACCCAAACCTGTATTATGGTTGTTCACAAACAGCTAACCCATTCATGCCTTTACACTCAGCTGTAATGGGCTGTCATGGACACTCAACATGGAAGCACGCACTTACTGACCCTTTCCCTGATGTGTTAATGCATTTGCACAATGACATCAAAGAGCATTTCTGCAGCTTTCTGAAAGCAAACCAGAACTCCAACCAGAACCCCAATCAGTGCCTTCCTCATGCATTTGACAAAAACCACAATTCCTAGAAAACTGGCAGCCTTAATCCAAACCAGATTTGGATATTCTATCACTTGAAAAACAAGTTTTTTACACTCTTTTATATTCTTCTGATTATTTTGATCTACAAAGTTGTACCCGCTACGATATAGGCACAAGTTTTAATGGGTCTGATAGAGCAAAGAAAAAGGTC
>NW_011888860.1:2009248-2039460 GCF_000151845.1 Pteropus vampyrus | reverse complement strand
TTTTTTTAGCAGAAATTATCTGATCCCATGTTTAGTTTCATAAGTTTACTATAGGGAAAAGAGTAATTTCTAAAGGGTTTTTCCTATATAATCTTAGAAAAAACACCCCAGAATGCATGAGTGTACACACCCCTACCCCTTTCTCTCTTATGCTTTTGTTATTCTGAAAGTTTGCATTCATTAATAATTAGTTTTATTCACAGTGAAGTCAATCACACCAGTGCAAAATCCAAAATCTCTGCTGAAATGGCAAAAACAAACAGACAAACAAAACAACAACAGCAACGACAACGACAAGGAAAGGGTTTGTGGATGTTTCTCTTCTGGCAGTAAGACTCTTTTTTTGTTTCTCTAGGAGATGGTTTCATACGGTGTTAAAGTTTAACTTAATACACCCAATTTTCTAAAAACACCACTACATTGAAGCAGATGGCCAGTGGATTCCTGCATATTGAGAGAGTGCATAAGCGGCATTCATGCTGAAGATTTGATATATGCTTCCCAGTTAATTAATAGGCCTACTGGAATGGATTTATTCATATATAGTGTTTTCTAAATTATCTATGAAGGGGAGCTGAGAAGTTATTCCTAATGAATGATTAATCTAGAAATGACAAATTAATAGTTGGTGTTTTTGTCTCTATTTAAATATTTTTGTTAATGATTGAGTGAAGAGTGACATACATAAAGTATATGTAGCATACACATACACCTCAATGAATTTTCACAAACCAAACACACCCATAGATTAGTGCTAAGTGTTTTGTACTCTATAAACTGACCCATATAATGTGTACTCTTTTGAGTTTGGCTTTAACACATTTTGTTTGAGGTGCAACTATGTTGTTGCATGTAGGATATATTTAAATTCACAATGCTTCTACACATAATACAGCATTTTGTGGACATCACTGCCAACAAATGTAGATTTACTCTAAAACGTTAAGATCCATCAGGCTAGGAATTTTTCTGAGGTTCACTGAATAGTGACCAGACTAGGCCCTCAGTAAGTATTTATTGAGTACTTACTGGATGGTCTGAAAATTGGGGGCGGGGGGAAGCACAGCTTCTGAAGGTAAACTTCATTTATCCCTTTTATACACTTAAAGATTTAAGAAATTTCCTTGCAGACTCATTTATTAGCTTTAGGGGCGCATCGATTTAAGCAGAACTGTCTTTGCTGTTAAGAAGATAATTAGAGCTTGGGCTTCAAATGGGTTTCTCAGTTGTCCTATGGGAAATCAAAAAGTAAATTGGCATTTATGTAACTCCCAGCACTAATAAAGCACTTCGGGATCAATAATTAGCTGGTTATATATTTCCATACTGTGAACTAGCTTCATTTGAAGTGAGGGGAAAAGTGGGTTTACTGCTCATTTAAGATTCTCTCCTAACACCTAGCACATGTTTTATACATAGTAATTACTCAATGAATACTTTCTGAAAGGACAATAAATTCCAAAGGTGTGTGCTTGCTCTATTTCTCAACTGTGTCATACAGTGAATCTGACTCTAACTCCTTATGCTCAAACTAGCTATTCATTCTCACATGAATATTAAGAGGACTCTTTCTGGATCATAAATGCAGGGACAGATAGAAGTGACAGGGAATTCATCAGACTTCCACAGTTTCCTTAGCAACTTGTGTAAACAACAAGTTGGAGTGGGACAGTGGCTTTCCATTCAGACAGAGCTGGATTTGAATCTTGGATCTGTAATCACGAGCTGTGTGGATGTAGACCTCAGGTTCCAAACTGCAAAATGCAGGTGAAAATTTTTACTCTCAAAGTTTGTATGAGGAGTAAGTAAGTGGGAAAGCACCTAGAATGTATCTAGTAGGCAGCTGTAGGCCTCACTTCCTTTTTTCCTTTCATTCTAACTTGCTTTACAGTAGCCCTAGCCCACTGATCCAGGGCCAAACTACAGCAGGGCATCTGAACTGAGTGATTCTGGTAGACCATCCAGACCAGTTAGTCCTTCCTTCTGTCACTAGCCAGCCTGAACAAATCCTAACCATCTGATGTCCAGGTGTGATCCATTCACTTAAGTTTTCTCTACACCAGGCTTCCCATTTGTGAAACAGAGTTAACAATTTGATCTGCTTGTGAATTCCCAGGAGAAGGCGAGCTGGAGGGAGCAGATACACCTTGAAAGGGCTACAGAGCACTCTATGGCTCTAAAGCAGAGTATGAATATTACCCTTACTCCCTGAAACTGGTGTTATAGAAAGGCTCTACTGCAGTATTATTATTATGATTCAGAAGAACGTAAAGCAGATTAAATCCAGATGATAAAGATGGCTAGGATATTAATTTTAAAATCTGAGAATTACTTAAGGTTCTCCTTGCTCTCCACTCTGCCTGCCCTCTGTCCACTACCATCAAGATCCTTTGTGAAGCAGAACTGCATCACTTACTGTTTTACAGTGGATCTTGCAATTATGCAAAAGCACTCCCCACTCCTCTGCCCTACACTGATCATGCAGACCACACTATTAACAAAAATATATCACTCATCAAATTACAACAGAGGCATCAACATATAGGGCCTTAAACCACACCATGAAACCCAAGATTTATAATTTCCCTAATTCTTTACTTTAAATCAAGTCACCGTACAGAACAGAAATTCTACCTCTAGGAAACACGGTTCACTAATGTTGAAATTAAATTAAATTACACGTTTTATAAGTGGTATACATGTTCTTTGGACTGGATGTCCCTCCTAGAATCAAAGTCAGGTCAAAAAGAAGTTCAACCCCTTTATTGAAAGGCTTCCATGCGAGCTAGAAGAAAAAAAAGAGTTTCCTATTTAGGCTGCCCACAAGATGAGAGTCAGAGAGAATGTTTAACAAGAAAATCCATCAACTTATCTACTCTTTCCACACCTGCTTATGTGCAAAAAGAGAAAATAAATTCTTAGCACACTGGGCCAATTTTTATCATTCCATTTTTGTAAGCAATAGCAGGTAAGTGGCACTGATGTAATATAATGCATTAATAACATATTCAAAACATGTGTCAGGGTTTAGGCTGGAGAAACAAAGTCATAAGGGCATAGGATAATCTTCTAACCTCTTATCTTTCATCGGTGGACCCTTGGAAGCTTCTTCCACATCTCGTTGCTTTGCAAATGGGACTGGAAGGAACTGGTTTGGGTTGGGTCCAATGTGTCTAAGAGACATCCCAGTTCTCCTGGCCATCATGTCATCTTTTTGTGAATCATACAACTTCCTTTGGCTTTTCAGTCCACTGCTACTCCAGGCAGCAGCTGTCATCTTCTCCAAGCTCTCTTCTTTCCCCAGAGCCTCCCATTTAGAGGCCAGAGGACATGAACTAGGGCAACATTTAGTCTAGCTAGTCAAAGTCCACTTATTGCTAAAGATATTTTCAGTAGTACCACACACTTGGCGTTAACTCAAGACAGAAGGAGCCAATGTCCATAGAGGCAGCAGCACACACAGCAACTGAGTATTAATACCATGGACCTCCATCATGCAACTGGTACTCACATGGGAAGGGATTTCCCTTTCCGGTTTTCATGATTTCTGGGAATGAAATTTGGCCAGCATCCAACCACATGCAAAGGCTAAAAGCTCTACCCAGAGGGGGCACTGAAAGCAGAACTTTAACACTGGGATGGGCGCATTCCTTTAAGTGACTTAACTCCACACCACATCAGTCACCAAAGTGCATACTGTGGCTCTAAGCTGCTTTTTGGGAAGACAACAGCCATACACAGCAGAGGTAGAACATCCTGGAAAGCAGGCAAGGTGCTCACAGTGGCTGGCCACTCTCCTTCGATCTTTCAGCCTTTGGCGGCCTCTCAGAATCAATTTGGGTGACTACTTCTTTCTCTTCTTTGCCATCCTCTGGCAGCTGTTTGGAAGTGACTAAAGCCAGACAGGACAGCTTTACTACTAGGAAAGAATTCACACCAGAGGCCTTTACCTCACCTGCCATCTTTCACCTGTTGGGGAGGGAGGAAACGTTGCTCCTCACCTTCCTCTGTCCTCTTTGAGCACGTGCCCGAACTGCAGACATGTTCCTCCTGAGACTCTAGCACGGAAGTCAGCTGCGAGACACTTTGGCAATTGTCATCTATGCCAGAACTCACTATTCTGTTGATAATCAATTAGCATTGGTGTCAAGAGAGAAGAGGAAAAAGAGTTATGAAAGGAGACAACTAAAATGATAGAAGCTTAAAGATTAAGAGAGTTCAGTTGCTCTCATTCCAGAAGCCAGTTAGTAGGGGTGACATATTCAGACTGAAATAATGGAATGTGAACCCTGGCAAGGGCCTGAGAAAAGTCAAAGAAAGCTGGCATGACCATCACCATGGGACTGAATGATGGCCCCCTCGGTATTCAAGGATTCAAGGATGCATTTCTCATTAATTACTCCCATCTCTTCCATCCTAGGTCCCCATCAGCCTCTGAAAGCCCAACTGTGTATTTCTGGTATACTAGGGTTATTTCTACCTATAGTCTGCTCTTCTTTGTGGTATTACCCACAGTATAGAACCAAAGAAACCCCTCTGTATGTCACAGACCATCTACAATTTCGTTTGGGTTTCAAAAGAGAATGTCGTGAGCGTTTCCTCCTGTCATGGAGAGCTTCGCTTTGCTCCTGCCGTGCAGGTGGAATAGAGGTTCACAGGAGAATCCAGTCTTATCAATGTCCTCTACCTACGTGATGGAAGAGAGACTGGCCCACAGAACTGAATCCCCAAAAGAGAGCTTGAGAATTTAAACCTAAAAGGCCTCCAGAGAAGATGAGAACTGGTGACAGGCCTATAAGGACTTTTCCCAGGTCATCCCTCACCAATTTGGATGGTGATTCATCCAAGGAAACTCTTGACTCATTGGAACCCCCAAGAGAGAAGTCTTTTTTTCACTCAAGATTTCACTCAAGATTAAGAGGGAGGAGAATGTAACTTTTTGTGTGTCTACTTAGATGTCCAAATTTTAACTTATGATATTAATAACCATCTTTTCCTCCCTTTGTGGGATAGGAAAGAGAGAAGTTATAGGTAAACCTGATTTTTATCAAATATCTTTGGAAGAAACACCAGAGATATCATTAAAATATTCCACCTAGTTGATTCAGTGTTTCCAACTAATAAAATAGTGCTTAACACAGCTGAAGGAAAAGGATCACTTGCCAAGATTACTGGAACTCCCAAGTAATAATTCTGGTGACAACAGAATCAAAATGGATGCTTGCCACTTAACTTCATACACATGCTTCCCCTAAGGGGGACATGTTAACATTACTTTTCTGCTAACCAGCAAAAGAGCCTGTTGAAACCATGTCATCTCTGGAGGTTTCTTTAGTGTGCTTCGGCAAACTCTTTACAAGCAGCAGTGACTCCCATGCAGATCTTCTTGCACATGTTTGGTGAAAAATACCTGCAGTCATTTTGTGGATTAAGCATTTGGTCCTCCTCTAAGCTGGACGTGGCCGCTGAGGCAGAGGACACAGAGTAAGTTTGAATCTTGCCGCTATGGCTGATGACTTCTTCTACATCCTCCCTAGGCCCAGCTTTGCCAATGCTGAGCCGCTTCCATTTCTGCTGATCTATCTCTGTCACTGGTCCAAAGTGCACAAACTTTTGCCTAGGGCCAGAAGGTTTCTTATAGGCCCTTGCTTTGCGGCTGGCAAAGTCATCACGGATGGCAGTTTCTGCTTTAATTTCTGGCGAAGGCTCAGGGGCACAGATGTGCTCAACATCTCCATCCCTAGTCAGAACCAGAAATAAGTTCCAAAGGTTTCTAAGGCAAGTACAAATCAACAAGAGGCATTTTTTA
The DNA here is from genome assembly GCF_000151845.1 of Pteropus vampyrus. Taxonomy (NCBI): domain Eukaryota; kingdom Metazoa; phylum Chordata; class Mammalia; order Chiroptera; family Pteropodidae; genus Pteropus; species Pteropus vampyrus. The sequence continues at coordinate 2,033,651 of NW_011888860.1, read as the reverse complement.
AAATACTAGATATATAAAAAATACTTCTATGGCTAGAGCAGAACTGCTTTCCCATTAATCAATTGAATGAAAATGATTACTGTCTCGCCTAGGTGCTTTAAATTTCCATAGCTTTCAAGACATGACTTCCAACATCACAAATGATGAAAATCTTAGGTACAATGAAATAATTTAAATTATTTAAAAATCAAGTTTAAATTCCTTACAGTAAACATGCCTATTAAAATAACCATTCACAATAAGTTGGTTGAATTAAAGAGGTTTTCCATCCATGTGGCTTGTAACTTTTAGTATTAATAAGTTTCCACTCATGAAGAATATACTCTGTCTTTGAGGGGCATTTTTTCTGGCCATGAAAATAAAAAATGATAGAAGAATAAGCTTTTGATTCCCTCAGTTATATAACACCACTACCAGGGAAAAACCAATGGAAAACATGACACACCTCGTCTTTCCTGATACCTTCAGTCTCTCCCACGTTTCCAAGTCAGCTTCCGTTATGTTGCAGACGGTGACAAAGCTTGGAGCCTCACGGTGAGGGGCTAGGCGGCCCTGAATTCTCCGCTGCGCCAGGTCATCTTTGTAAATATCTGGCACCTTCCTGAGTCCCTCTTCCTCAGGTGCACTCTCCTGAGCCCTCATAATACAGGTCACCATTGACTTCACATCTTCTGTTTGGCCCTGGTTTCTGTCAGTTTGATTCAGACCCCCACATCATGGGAAAAATCAGGTTCAGGGAAGGGGAGCAGACAAACAGAATGTCAAGCATAGTAATCCAGAGGCTGAGGACAGAATGCAATGAGGGAAGCACCTTTCCCTTTCTCAAAAAATATGCAGTCAATTAGAGCCCTGATTACTTTTGTCTATGTTACCCTTTTGACACTGTAATGAGAAGGAGTTTTTTCCACCAGATGACAGTTTCTAATTTAGGAAGAGAAGCCAGGGCTCCCTGAAAGCCGTTAAGAATGGTAATGAGATTTTGGTTTGATGGTAACAATGCCCAATTCCCACACTATTCAGGTTACTATAATGAATTCAAGTTTTCTGATTGAATCCCTGAGCCCTCTTGGAAGGTCTTTTATTGCACCAGTAAAACGTTAGTAACAAGCTCTGCCTGATCCAAATTCTAGGATTAGTTTGGAGATAGCTGGAATGTTATTCACATACTAAAACATCTCAACCATAAACCCACAACTGCCAGAAAGTACGTTTAAGTCAATCCCGAACAGAAAGTTTCGATGTTCAAATTCAGTCTCTACTTCCTGATAGCATTAGGTGGAATCGGCTAGTGTAAACTTGAAGAACAAACAGAGTATATCCTCTTTTCCTGGATCCACAGAGTCAATGCCCATTTGTTTCTTGTGTTAATAACTATTTACCTTTATCGATGTTAAAACTGATATTTTCAATTGTTCTACTAAGCAGTGAATGTTAGATAGCTAATGTTGACAATGTTGTAATTTAAACCAAAGCTGTGGCATCTATATGTATAAACATTCTATCACATTAAATGTCAATTTCTAATTAAATATTCTCCTTGAGATACAAAGTCTCAAAAATATACATAAATAGGGCTGTTTTTTTTCCAAAATACATCATCCAAGCCAGAAAACCAAGAGGTATTCTTTTGTTACCTAGATGACTTTGTGTATTTGCAGAGCCTATGCAAATAAAAAAGCTGCAGAATTTTCTTTTAGTTTGGGGAAAGGGATCAAGGAAGGGCATAGCAACGGGACACTAGGGAGCCGTCTTTTTTTTCCCATCAGTTTTCTGATGTTCTCTAGAGAGATCATGGGCTGTCCCAGACCCAGAACTGTGTCTCCAAACAGAGTCAGGTGACAATGACAAATGAAGCTGGAAATATCAGAAATTAAAATTGCATGCAGGAGAAATGAAAAAGGGAGATACAAAAGCTACTCCTTCTCCTAACTCAAGTTGCTGATCTCCATCAATATGTCTTGATGCTAGCCAGTTATCCAGAAGTCTTTGTTTCACTTACAACAACTGATCCCTCCCACAAGGGCCTCTTAGAATGGTTTGTTACAAGGCATGCCAATAAGCACCACAAAGACCGAGCCTCCTAAAGCTATAATGTGTCCTACAAAAACACTCGTGCCAGGACTTTTGTGCTCTAATCCCTGTTCTACATCCAGGAATATTTCGTGTGTTTTATGCCTGGTAATTCATAAAACAAAACAAAACAAAACGACAAAAACACAAACTATTCCACTGAGCTCAATGACTGCCCAAAGAACCATTTTCATTGTGTAAAACACAGCTGAGATATTTATATTCTTAGTTTAATAGTTACAAACCTCTTAAGTGATAGGTAAAAAGATGACAATTAAATAATGAAGATATAAACTCTGATTATGATATAAGAAAAAATACAAAAATGATCAACTTTGCATGATGAAATTTAGCAAGCTAACACCTTAAATGAAATCACATCCCTCTCAGGATAAAAGTCACTGGCCAAATCTCATTTTACTACAATTTCCCTTTCCCAAATTAAGAGGATGGGAGAAAAGATAGGAGAAGGAAACATTTAAAAACAATTTCCATGATAGAACAAATAGAAGTGTCTTATATGTCTGAGAAGTCTTTTTAATGAAAAATATCGATTATCTAATACCTAGGTGATCTTGATGGTGTGGGGGGAAGAAAGAGCAGGCCTCATTTTATTCCCTTCCAATATCTGCAAGCAGTGGGTAAGAGAAGAACTTATAGCTAAGGAATATCTATGTTTTCTGCCTCTTATGAATGGACTGGAGCAGCCTTGAGCGGTGGCTATTCCTTGATAGGCAATGGCACATATTTGTGCCAATAATGCCAATCTATGACACCAGCATCCATTTGTAGTGAAGTGCCCAAATATGGCATATCAAAGTTTATTTGGGAAATTCAGCCCTATTTTAGACATGGCCTTTCTACTCTCTGCCAAAGTATTCGAGGAGATTGGTTATCTGGAGTTCCACTTCAAAATAAACCACAATTCCCAATTAAATGTATTGGGGCAGGAAAGAGAAGAATAAGGTGGGGGATATGAGACAAATCACCTTCACTTAATTATGTCCCCTCTCTCTTTTGTGCGCACACACACAAACACACAGAGTGCACACCTTTTATATTCTAGGCTTTTCTTTTCTGAGATTTTCTTTGAGAGTTGTTTGCTGCTATCTGATTTCTCTGCTTCTTTTTTTCGGTAAGGCCCATAGAGGAGTTGACTCAGTGGCACCACTGGCTTGGTCTGGTTCATCCTTGTTCTCCTTGCAGCAAAGTCATCTTTTTCAAGATCAGGCAGTCGACATGCAACTTCATCTTCTGACTCTGAATCTTTGCTATGTTGGTAGGTCAGGAAAGGGTTTTCTTTGCGAAGGATAATATCGCAAACGGCTTCTTTCTCATCACTTAATTGCTTTTGACTGACAGAGCAAAGTTAAATGGAACTCCACATGTGATCAGATCAAAAAAATTTTTTTAAATCCCCATCTCCAGATGGCAACAATGTTGTTAGTAAAAGGCCTTCTCGATATCATTAGTTCAGATGACATCTGTTTATTATTTTAGTCCAGAGTTGCAGCATAGTTAGGGTGGGTTTTAAAACCTTGAATTTAGCCAGCTACTAGCAATACTAAGAATTCATTTAATTTACAGGGCTTCATCAGTGTCAGAAAGGCAGGATCCTAAATGGCTCTGAAAGTGACAATCCAAATTCTTTTCATTAAATTTGGAAGAGAAGAAAGCTTTTTGTTGTTCTTTTTTCTTTCTTTGGCACATAGTAATGTACCCAATAGGTACTCAATTGGTTTTTGACTGACAGGGCAAAGATTTGAGCCACCAAGACTCTATCTGGTGGAAGGCTAATGAATGCAGCTATGTGACAGCACATCTGGAATGTGCACCAGACTGCAAAATGTAAGGAAGACCTTTCTGTAGAGCTGAGATGACCTGAAATATCTGGAAGTGCTTATGACTATTCAGAGTGGACCCAAGATGTAGCAGATGATCCTGCCCTGCACCTTCCTTCCATCTTCTACTCTCTTGCCTCTCCACCTTCCACCTCTTCTTCTCTGTCATATGCTAGATATCAAGTAAATTGTGGTAAGACATTCCGGCACAATGGCTTAAAGATAATTACTTGGGGCTATTTTCATTTTCAAAGAGCTCTTGAAGTCCTCAAACTTTAAGATCCTAGAGGAATGCAGTTTAATGGTAAAATACCAGGGCTTTTTCACTTTGTTTTGTTTTTTGTTTTTGTTGGTAATGGGTGGGGTGGGAACACAGTTGATTGCGTCTATCTGGTATTCATACAGACTCCTCTTCCCTTCCTCATAAGAACAGGCTTGATTCTAAGTAATTATAAAATATTAAAACTTTCAAAAAATCTTTTATCTTCTCAGTTCATAAAGTCGGTAAGTAAATAAAATACCTTGACTTCTAAAGAAACTTCACCTACTTTGTATCCAATTTCTGAGTGAGGATTCAGAGTAAATTCTTCATCCTCAAAGGACAATTCATCTCAGAAATAAAGACAATTCATCTCAGGAATTAGCCTGGCTAACAGTAAAATGAGTAAGGACTCTCCGTTCTCTGGTCACCCAGGTGGTCCACTGTCTACTGTTCTGCCCACACTGCTCCAGAGGAGTCATCACCTTAACACCATAGCAGGCCCTGACCCTGTCTGACTTTTGGAATATCAAATCATCATTAGTTCATGCCCAGAAAACTCCTCACTGCTGACCACTGTTCTCAATAAAATTTTAAAACACATTATTTGGAGGTGGTTGGTGGTACTTTGCTCCCTGAATAAATTTATTTCTTAAAATATGAAATTTTTAAGAAATGACTTTTGTGTTGCACATCTGACTCTCAATGTCCTACCTGGCAACTCCCGGACTGTGCTTATGCTCCTCTCTGCCTCCTTAGCCAATGTGTCCAGCAAGTATCAACTGGACAGGAATGGTCAGGGGGAAATGATAGGCCAATGAATTAATCTCCTCAAAAAGCACACTGATGCAGATAAAGAAGGTGGCTAATAGTTACTGATGCATACTATGTGCTAGAATTTTTTCTGTGTTAATTCATCAAACTCTAATACTAACCCTGCAATGTTAATGGTATTAGCACCTTCATTTTACAGAGTGGAAACTCAGATTAAGAAATTTCTTAGGTTAAGAAATTTGCCCCAGGTCAAAGCGCCAGTGCTTAAGATAAAATTTAAACCCAGCAGTCTGGCTCCAGAGGTCCTGTTCTTAACCACTGCGCTATTCATTAAACAAAAGACCAGGTCAAGAACCATATTGAAAGCAGAGAATCATACAAAAAATAAGGCATTATCATTACTATAGAAGTAGAAGAAAGAGAAGTATTTTGGTTACTAAATAAAAGGATCCTGTGAGTTGTACTTAGAATGGAGCTGAGATTTGCATTGCTGGTTACAGAGAGCAATGTTCTGCCAGGATTAACAACAGCAGAATGCTAACTAGACATATCTTACAATGCTTGCACAGCACTTTACAGTATACAAAGCCCTTTCACACTCATTATCTCATCTCAGCTGTTCCAACTCCAATTCCACTATGGGAGTAGACCCCTAGTTTGAATCCCTTAATTCCAAGAGTGGCATTCTTTCTATTTTATGACCAGGGGTCCTGGGTTTCAATCTCCCCTAACTCAGGCAGCATTCTGTGAAATAAAACGTGTGCATTTATGCAAATGCCCATGCCAATTTGTGATGCCAATTTGAGCAGAGAGAATCTGGTGCCTTATGTGTCAAGTGATCTCAATTTAGATATGTGGACTTTAAAAAGGCGGGGGTGGGGTGAAGAAAACTTTCCGTATCATTGGCCACTTAAAGCCACTCTCTGCTCACTTGAAAAACCGGTCACAATGACTGATTTTCTGCTAACTGTTTGAATCCTATAAATTCAGAGCTTCAAGGCAGACTCAGAGAAAGAAAAAAAAAAAAAACAAATTCTGAGCTGGCATTGTTGGCCATAAAGTAATAAATCACACATATAACGCAGATATGCAGGATTGTGCTCACAGGTGTCTAGTTACCAAAGTATTTAAATGATTTTTTTATAAGATGCTTTTCTTTTTTCCTTGAAGGACCCTAGGAGCAGTCTATTATGAAGCTTCAATACAATCTACTTTATTTTTCAATAATTACATCTCTCTGAGCAGTTAGTGCCTTCCAGATATAGTAACTTTCATGACAACCCTGCAAGATAGGAATTTTGATGCTCACTTTGCAGAGGTGGATGTTGAGGTTTCTGATTTTAGTCATCTGAACTTAAGTAAATTAAATAAATTTAAGGGGGCAGACCCAGGCTCTCTCGCTTGATATTCATGGGGTGGTTTGGCACTTTTATTTTTTCCAAGTCATTCATAAATGAGTTGCTTTGAGAAGAAGGGGTTGCTCTCTGAGCACAGCTTGATGCTTCACTTAGAAGGAATCAGTCCAATGCGAAACGAGAAATGCCAGGCCCTGCCTCCAACCTGGCAACCCTGTCCAGCCTCATCTAAAACATGTAAGGCTATCTTTGTAGCAGAGATTATTGGCGCAAAGCAGGTGAGGGGGAAGAAAAAAACTCCTGTCTCAATGTTTCTAAGGCTTATATATTTCAAAGTGAATGAGATAACTAAGGAAGAGCTGGCATTTTCTTTCGCCCCCTTTTACTTGGCAACACACAAGCAACCAGCTCAGATTGGCAGTCAGTTTGTTCTATTGAAAGAAACTGGGCTCTCCAGAAAAGCCTGTTAGGCCTCCTGGGAATGTCATGGGCAACACCAGAAACATCCTTGTTTCACTCAGTGTCCAAACAGGGCAGCTACATCCAGAATCACAAAAGTTCGTGCAAGTTATCTGTCTGCCTGGTCCCTGATCCCCAAGGATCTGTTCAGCAACAGCTAGTGACACAGGCATCTGGTAAGGAGGGATGTAGAGAAATACATGTCTGGCACTTAGCTGCATCTGCTCTTCCTCTAAAAATTTCTAAAATGTCTATTGTTCCTCAGAGGTATTTTTCCCCACTCTGTAATTAATTACTATGTGGCTGAGAAGATCCACAGACTAGCAGAAAATACTGAGTACTGAAACATATGAAAACAATTAGAAAAGAAGTACAATCATGTGAAACCTATAATTCAGTTTTAAAAAAAAGTTTACTTCTCCAATGGGAAACAACAATTCAGAGAAACTCAGTATTCTACAGTATTTTAATTCAGGGGAAGTGAATTTTGATTCTTATTTTATCCTCTTAAAAACAGAAATCTTGGCTTCTTTGGCAGAGTCTCATATTTGAGGTATTTGAGATAACTTAATCACAAACTAAAATAGAACAAAAAGTAGGTTCTATGCTTTTTACTTCGATGGCAACTCTAATAAATATTAAACTCCACACATTTATTAAGAAGTCCTAGTTTCTGTCCCTTGATGCTAAGATACCTCCTAATATATTGTTTGGCAGGAAGCTTGGGACGTCTAGGCTTCTAAATTCGTGTGAAAATAAAACAACATGCACCTTTGCTCCTTTTTTATATATTGCATTAAAAATAATACAAGGAGGTGTTTGATAATACTTGGGAAAGAATGACATCAACAACAAAAACAGTCTAAAAAGTAAAGCCTTGTTCTTCATCTACAAGCCTCCTTCCCTCACCCATGCCTCCACACTCTCACCCATCTCTGCAAACACACACTTTCCCAGCTAAGAAATGGGAGAGAAAAGTTTTTTGGACATCTTATTGGGTCCAAAGATGTGGTGGCTAGAATTCATCTGGATGGCAAAGACAGGAGACCGAGGTCACAATGTTTGAAGAGACATCAGCATATTTAAATATTTTATATTTTTATTTTTTAGACACTAAGAACCTTTTTATTCTTCATGATATTCTTTTCATTCCAGTTAAGCTACTTTCTGCCACATTAAAAGCAGGATCCCAAATGTGGATAAACTTAGAATGACTCTCAACTCTGTTATGGGCTGCAAAAAGTAAGTGACAAAGACACAAACATGCCAGGCTTGCGGCACAGTCTGTAAAAAACCTTGATGAGAGAGCTAGCAGCTGAAAAATTTGTTTAACAAATGAATTCTGGGTGTTTGGAACATCTGTGTCATACTACTATTGGGGACATTCTCTGGGAATATGCATAATTTTCCTGAACCCAATTTTAAATGTGAAGTCAGAAGATCCAGGGAGTGATGACATTATCTGACCTGAAAATTTCTGTGTAATAGAGCTAAGTTAAACAAAATACGTAAAAATTAAGCCAGATAACAAGAAACATGGACAGAAGCAAAAATTACCACATAAATATAATATTCATCAATCAGAATTACATTTGTAAACTAACCACTATTCTAGGTTTGTATACAGAATACGAATTGTGATAAAAGGTTTCAATGTTTTATTAGAAATCTCCCAGTTACTGAAGTGGCAGAATACACTGATAAAATTTCCAGCCTTTGCTCAAACACTTGTCCCCTATATCACCAAGATTCTTGGGTGTGCTGAGTTAGCTTAATGTAGCTCCCCACTCATCTCCCCTTGCTCTTTTGTATACTCTAAAGATGATACAGAGGTTCCTCAAAAAATTAAAAAATAGAACTACCATATGATCCCATAATCCCACTTTTGGGTATTTATCCAAAAGAACCGAAATCAGGATCCAAAGAGGTATTAGCATTCCCATGTTCATTGCAACACTTTTCTGATACGAGAAGATGCTCAAATTGGAGAAAAAAATATATGTGTCTGACAAGCTTTCTGAGCCCAAATTTGAAGAATATCTGGATTTGTTTTTGTTTTTAAGATTCTACTACATTACTCTTCATCATTTTAGAAACCGGGAGAGATCCTTTTAACACAAGTATGACTCTATGTTGGAGTTTTCTGGAAGCATATACATGTTTAGGATAGACATACTTATCTGGGGTATACCACAGACAGAAAAGAAGTATATCCTTGGTTTTAAAAATCAATACAAAGCTACTCTAAGATTAAATCCAAAGAAGTCAATGCTGGAACTTTCAGTTAAGACCTAGACCACAGCAGTAAGTGGATAGGGAATTGTACAGAGATATGGAAAATGTTCCATTAAATATGTGGAAGGCCGAAGAGGTTCTGTGGTCAGAACATCTAAAACTGGCCAGCAGGTCAGCAATAACCAGCTCTGAGACCGGCAAGTCACTTACTATCACTGATCCTCAGTTTACTCTTCTTGAAAACTGGTATGTCACCTATCTCTGAGGATTAAATGGAATAGCAAGTGGCAAAGGAATTTCAATTGTCAAATTGTTATCGATTTTAATTTGTCAAATAAATTTTGGTTTCACTATTTGTTATGATCTTTGTGGTTACTATGTGAGAAACATTAAACAGCTCAAAACACTAAATAAAACTGTAGACCTACAGTTTTCTGTGACCATCTCACATGTAATATGAAGCCATAAGGACCTATACTAGTGCCTTTGTTACAATTAAGAGAAATAATTACTCCATTCTTTGTTTTTGAATCAACATGCTTTAGAAAAAGGAATCGAATAAACCCAGTCTTTCTTACTATTCCCTTGGGACAAAGGAAGTAAGTGGATTTTTGTAAGCCAGCCACTCTCTAAAGTGAGTACTCCTCATTTCAAAGGAACTATTTTCCAGTGATGTATAAAGTAAGATAAGAGCCATTTAGGAGTAGAGTAAAAATTAACAGTCCATAACCATTGAAAACTAAAATGTTATTGCCAGGTAAATTCTACAGCCCACAGATGACTGACCAGGATACTTGACAAGGACAAGGTCTAATCAAGCAGCAAGAAACTCACTCTTCACCTCCATTTAAAATAACCAACTACTTAAGCAACGACATGCCCCAGGACAGAGACTATTAGCTATTTCTACTTGCTCCAAGTAGGGAATAGTGATGCAACGGAAAAGCAGGAAGTGGGAAAACAAGATGTAAACTCCAACACTCCAGACAGATTCCAAACCCCAGGCATGCACGAAGCCAGCCAGGTCAGCCCTCAGCCTGCTGAGCTGACCTGGCAAAGCGCTGTGCTGCTGGCATGACCTTGATTCCAGCTTGCTCTAGCCTCCTGCGCTTCTGGATTTCAGCAGCGTCTTTTTCTTCGAACTTGGGCACTTGTGCCACCACAGCGCCCTCTGGAGGAGGCTGTTCCTTACCACTGCAGATGGGTAATTCCAACCCACCATCAGAAGGCTTCCCACCAGGATCCATTTGGCCGACTGGGTCATCTTCACAAGGAGACCCCACTTCACTTCCCTCTTCCTCTATTGTTTCAGGATTGCTAGTGAGTTGAACAATATGGTTTACCAAACTAACAGACTAGGCTGGGGAGCAGACCACATGCTATCTCCTAGTCATTCTGATATTACTTTCTACTTAAAAAAAAAAAAAAAAAAGTCATAGCATGCAATATAATCCTGCTAATGAGAAGAAAATTAAATGTAATCATTTGTTAATTAATACAATGCATCATAATCTCAACACTGATTAAGAGCTATTTCAAATTGATATTGAAAGGCAAAAACCTTTTCTGCTGGAAAGGTAAAATTCATGTTTCGTTCAATAATTAAAACTTTTAATAAAACTCTTGTTCAATGGACAGTCATAGATAATAAAGGTAGACTATTAGAAATAACCATGCAATGATCAGGGTGGTTTTGCTGAAAGTATTAGACTGCACTGTAAGTTTCTTTTATTGGACAATAAGGTTCTTGAAGGCAGGGACTCTATCTTATTTACTAATGGGTGCCCAATGTCTAAAAGACAGCTCCTAGCCTGTAGTAGATGCTCAATAAATTATCACTGCATGAATAAATACAAAAACATAATCAGAGATTAGAGAAAACACTGATTGTTTCTTTAAAGAGATTAGTAGTCCAGCGCATCTTGCATTTATTAAGAGTTTCTACACGTGTTTCTGAAGCATGGCCCATGCATCCCTTACATACTTGAGCTTGTATCCAGATAAGTATGCATCTCAATAAAAAAAAAGTATTTTCGCATAAAGATAAATCTTTCTGCACCTAAGATAAGAGAAGTGGAGTCAGGCAGTCTCCACAGAAGAACATGGATGACAGATGTGTCCTCGATGTTCTGCCAATAGTACCTGTTTCAAAAATCTGCTCATTAGACAAGTATTTGTTGAATACCTACTATGTGCCAGGCACTGTTCTAGGTGACTTCGTGATGCTTAAATTCTATAATATCTCTCCAAAGGTCTATTCTGCCACCTCCATTTGTAATCTTGCATCCAAGTTCTGAAAGAAGTATTTGAGCTCATTTGTGTCCAGAAGCTATAGGTCTCCTATACCACCCATGTTCAAACCAGGATGGGAGTAGCATAGTTCAAGACTTACCTAAAGGGCCTCTCCCCACCCAGGGGGGAGGTGGCAGTGCTCCAGCTCTTTCGATATTCTTCTCGCTCTACTTTCTTCTTTCTCAGAGGAGCAGGGACATAAGCTGTCTGATTGCTTTTGTTGGGGAGGTACTGGTTAAAAGGCACTGCTGATTTCGGCTCACCATGGGAAGTCCGCCTGGCAGACATGTCATCTTTCTTCACATCTGGCAGCTTCCGATGTGGCAAGTCAGATTCAGAGTCACTTCCTCTCCCTAGGGAAGAGAGGATGGGTGCTGAGAATCCTGTTAGGCTAGCAGGAAAGTTCCCAATGGCAAGTATACAGTGTTAGGGATGTGGTCAAATCTATGGGTTCTGGGGATTCTTCAAATTCTTCGCTTAACGAATCTAAACTATCACTTTAAATTAGTCTACTCTGTAAAAAGCTCTCAACTCTAATCAGAAAAAAAAGTCAAATAAAAAAAAATAGAGGTAAGCCTAACTGTATCTGAGAATTAAAATTAGCGATATATTTTCAATAGTACTATATGCCTACTCAGATTCTGCACCTCTCAAAAGAAAAAAAAAAGTAGCCAATGGAGTTTTTACTGAGCACCTATTGTTCAATGTCTTACACTGTGCTAGATATTCTGACAAATAAAAATTATAAAGGATTTTATCTTTGAGGTACCTTTAACCAACCCATGAAACACCTGGAGAATATTAGTTATAACTAAGAAGCACAAACATGTAGGAACTATAGGAATTCAGAAAAGTGGCTGATTTGGATTATAATTAAGGGTTTGCCTTCCGGGAAATGGTTTGAGCTATAATAAATGCATATTCCTCTATATCAGAGCCCTTCCTGGTACCCACTGCTGAAAGCAATCTTTTTTCCTGTGAACCTTATGGCCCGATGACCTATTCTTTTCTTTTGGCATGTTTTACTTTCGATCTCGTATTTTGAGAACAAGGGCTGTACGTCATCCACAGGACTTATCACAGTGTCTTTTGCACACAGTGGGCATCCTCAAATTGTTTGATGAATAAATGTATTGGTTTGGTTTACAGAGTGTTTTAGATAATGCAACAGAATTCAATGTTGCCAACATCAGTCTTGAGAAAGCCCCAATAATTAATTATATTGTATCCTTGTTTCCTAAGTCTCATATCACTAAATTTCTAAGATCTATAGAGTCAAGCCGTCATTAAAACAAACTACTCTTTATAGGTAACCCCCATTTTAATACCGGTTTGAAACTCTTAAGCAATGAGAGTATTATGAGGCAATTCAACTCCTAATAGAAAATTGCCTATTTACAGTTGCGAAAAGAGTCTTAAACTGAGTCAAGATGAGAGATGTGGCGGCCTAACAGAGTGAGTTGTGCATGTATAGAGTGTTAAGTCAGGTCCACTTCATGCTGAGTTCTGCTGCTCAGTAGCTATGAGACTCTGCATTTGTTACTTCATCACTTTAAGCCTCAGTTTTCCAATCTGTTGAGTGAAGATAATAAAAACATCTACTTCATAGGACTGTTGGGAGGATCAGATACATGGAAAACTGTTGGTACAGTACTCAGCCCACAGTAAGTGCTTAATAAATGGTGACTACTCTTTATGTCATAATAGTTCTGGATTTGTCAGTAAAGAGCTTTGGGATTCTAGGCTTATCTCTAACACACTTGACTGTCTTTTTCTATAAAATAGGAAAGAAATGATTTGCCCTGGAGATGAAATGATTTAGTAGCCTTAAAAGACTGCAAAAGTTAAAAGCATTGACCATAAACAAGTTGTTCATTGTTGAAGATAAAATATTCAGTTTATGAATTATTCATGCCACTTGCTTTCAGTCTTCCTCTGAAGATTTGACCATTTCATTACTTGTTAGTTTTTAATTTGTAACTTAGCTTCCTTTGTATCCCAAGTCTTTTATCAAGTATTGTATATCTGTCTCAGTGTCATAATAAAATGTCTAGAGCTCCGTGGATTGCTTTATAAACAGACACTAATACTACCTTACCTTGCCAAACTCTTAGATTTGTTTCCCTATTCAATATTATCCCCATTCTAAAGAAGGGGAAACAGAGACTCAGAGAGGCCAAGAGAGCCCTTCCTCCATGGCTAGTTAGGCACAGTTAGGGATTCTAATTTCTGTTCTTCAGACTCCCAGCCCAGAGTTCTTTCCTCTGGGGCACAGTCTTCTTGGAGAAATGTCCAAATGCTTAAAGTATCTGAACTAGGGAAAGCACTGCATTTTGTTGAATAAATGAATGAAAGACAATGATTCTTCAGTCAACTACGAAGGTTTAATAATGGATTAGAATTGTCTCAATTCTAAAATCCTATAATCTATGAACATTATTTCTGTACAATATCTAAAATAAATACATTATCTACAATATACGGAATGAAAGTCAAAACAGGTTGTTTAACACATAAAGATATCACCCTTTTTATTTATTTAAAAAAGTTTTAAAAACTTTATCAAAGTTCTATCCTTCCTTTCCACAGGGCTCCATTTCTTTCCCTTGCAGCGAATAGGGGTCTTTCTTTGTTTTACACATCTTTTCCATACACACCCAAACCCTCTGCTTTTTAATATTCCTCTAGTACTTTAACTTCTCTCATTCCTTATTTCTCTCCCTGAACTCATCTTTTATACAAAAGATAAGAGTATTCATTTAACAAAATACAATATATTTATAAAATATGTTCTTAATTTTAAAAGTACCTAAGTGGAAGTTTTTGTATTTCCTCTTCGATGAAATGAAGGCCTCAGAAGGAACGATGATGAAGGTAAGGGAGAAACTGACACCTAGCTAAGCCACACAGATTGGCTGTTTCGATGCTAGGGACCCACAGCATCCCTTCCAGGTAGCTCTGTGTCCAACCCACAGAACATGACACCTCTAATGAGTGTGGCTCTTGACTGTTCCTATTGAATGGGTGAGTGGGCCTCAATAACAATAAAACAGAGGCTCTTCAAATTGACCCAATATAGTGTTGGAGGATTTTATGGTTAAGACATTCTCTAATTGATTTTGAGTCCTAGGAAATAAATTTTCAAGACTCAAATAGAAAATTCTTCTAAATTTGAAAGTGTTTATTAGGACTAGCAATATTCTTGATTAGCATCATTTAAAAATATACCATAAATTTTAAGGAAATACAACATCTATTTGAATAAAATTATACTAAATTTTTTTAGGCAGATAAAAAACGTGTTGATTTTCTTTAAAACCCTCATTAAGTCTTGATTAGTTTACAAGAACATAAGCCTGAAGGTATCAGGCTGATTGGTGAAGTTTGTGTGTAAAATGTTTTTCATGGATGCTATTTTGTGAAGCTCAATTTCATGTTATTCTTTAGATGGAAAAAAACATTTATAAAATGTTTTTAAGACTCTAGCTTATCAATCTTAATTGCTGCAAACAAAATCATGCCTCTGCACAACTACAATATTAGTAACCAACATCTCAAATCCCTTCGAGATGCAGCTCATTACAAACTCTGAACCCCTGGAAGCTGGCGACAGACTAAATAAAGGATTTATGTTACCAGTTATAAAAAACCAAGATGAGAAAAATCACAATTTTTAAAATAACAATCAGAATAATACGGATAAAATAGTTTACAGGTTTGTTAAAGTAAATCTACCTTCTAGTTAGGTTAAAGCTCAATTAGATCATGCTCTTGGTATTATAACTTCTAAAACTGTGGGTGGTACTAAAAGGGCATATAAAATTTTAGAAATGTTTTTCAAGCCACTCACAATGCACCATGGAATTCTTTAGGAGTCAGACTATGTGGCCCTGAGGCTAATCTATTTGTTGGAAAGTTTAAGTGCTAAACAAAAGCAGTAGTTCAGACGTTCTAGAATTTAAAAAAATCTATTAGGCAAATAAAGCAGTGTAGATAAATTAACCTTAAAAATATAAGTTTTGGACTCATAGTTCTTGAGGCTAACATTGTTACACCACTTATTGACAGTGATTTTTGTCATTTACCAATGTTAGGAGGAAAACTTAACCTCCTTAAGGTTCATCTGTAAAATATGAATAAGGAGCATCACACAGCCCTGTGAGAGGACTAAGTGAGACACTATGTGAGTAGCTCATACTCTGTGCCGAGGACTAAATGAGATACTAGGAGTCGAGTAATTAGCTCAGGACCTGGACATGTAAAGTATCCACATATTTAGTAACATAGAATTTTATAGCTGAGAAGAATCTTTTGGCTATATAAGATAATATTTATCTCGGAGAGTAGGCTTAAGTCTCTAGACTTAATGTTAGCATCAAGAGATACATTTAAAAGAATACAAACAAAAAATTCCCCACCAGCATTAGTGTCTTTCTGCAAGTTTATACATGCAGAACCAGGCCATCTTCCCTTCCTAAAAGTAGAAAGGTACAAGATACCAAGGTAAACAGCTTCTGGAGAATATGCATTAAATTTATATCAGGTTGCATGTCCATATATTTTTGTAAAGAAAAATGATCATTCCTTACAGGTGATATAAAATCCATGGGATTTAAATCAAATCCAGCCTCAGAACAGGCAATCTGGGTTGTGTACTACACATTAACAGCCACCCACATCATGATCAGGTATCACATGAGTCAAACAGATTGCCAAAACCGTGCCAATTAAGTTTCGCAAACCTAGGCTTCAGAATTTTCCTACTTAGGTGTCGTGTGTCGTGTGTTTCCAGTTTGCTGGAAGTTGATCCATTTTCACTTACATAGTGTGGTACTCACTTAAACATTTCCCTTCCTCAGACCGGAGTACATAAAACTTCGGCACGCTTTATGAGCTAACAGTCTGCACAGCGTCTTGACTCACTGAGACCAAGGAAGGAATGATGTCACACATTTTCCAACAAAAGATATGCTTACTGAGGCAATGTTCAAACAAACTGTTGGCAAAGCCAACCAAAATTCTAAGGACAATGAAAAACAACATTAGAAGACTTTTCTTCTACCAGTTTAGAGTTATTAGGTTCCGCCTTCCCAGGGCCAATCCCTCCAGCGGTCACAAGGCAGCCCTTGTTAACGTTTAATTCCGAGATGTGCAGTTTACTAAGGTTCCAACCTACCATCGCTGCTTCCCCTGAGCACTACATCTGGCGAAGGTGTCTGCCGGGAACGGGAGCCAAAGGAATCCAGGCTGTCGAAGGAGTCATCTCTGCCGTGTCGAGGGGGAGAAAGAGAGTCGCTGCGCTCAGAATCCCAGCAGTCAATGTAGCCACTGTCTCGGATGCTACGTTTAGGGCTCTCAATGTCATCAGTCTCCTATCCAAAAATAAAACGAAAGGATTACAGACATTACAGCAACAGATGTTGAACCTACAATATCAGGAAAATAAGTCTCCAGTGGTCTCCAAAAAATTCCTGTATCTAGCATTAGTATGGACAGGTTATGACAACCAGCTATCGAATCAATTATCATCTATAAGCCAATATTTCATTCTTCAACCCTTCCCTGCTGCAACTTTCCCAATGAGAAAATTACACATATTTAAAAAAACAAAACAAAACAAAGAAAACAAACCAGTAACTCTTACTCGACAATGTTAAAAAAAAAAAAAAAAAGAAATCAAAGGAATTAAGAATAAAATATCATCAAGTTTGGATTTACAAGAATACAATGACAGATGAGAACAAAAACAAAAACTAAAACTTTAAACCTTGACCCGTCTTTCGGAATCCATAACTGCATATCTGTTCTGGGATGGAGCCCCTAGTTTAGCGGTGCAACTGCTCCTGTTTATGAGATCTGGCAAATGCATACAGCATTTGTTTTTGCAACAAAATCAAATCCACAAAATCCTGGAGCAGCATGCTTCCATCTCCTGCTACCTTGAAGGGAAATTCCTGCTCTGAAAGGGAGCTGTCTTTCTGAGGCAAAAAGTTAAAAAAAAAAAAAAAAAAAGCAATGAAAAATATGCAAAATGCTTTTCCTGATGCCTCAGAAGAATCCAAGCATGCTTTAGCTCTCGGCCAGCTCTTGGCGCTGGGGGAGCTGAAAGCACTTGTGGCTGACCCACATGTTCAGAGCAGTGAGAACAATGGCTGTCTTTGACAGCCCGTGATTATAAATTCTTTCCAGCGCAAGCAGCACATACTAAAACACTGAAACTCCAGCAGGAGAAAGGTCAGTCAAAGCCATCCTCACCCTCATATTATAATAAAAGCCTTGTTCCTGCCAGTGTCTTAGCATTAATTACAATAGTCCAGGCTGATGAAAACAAAAATAACTCCAGTCACTCAAAGATAAACCTCAATTTAATCTCCCCCAGACTGTCGCTTGAATTCGGGGCTGTGGATGACATTGGCAGAGGGGCATGTTCTCATCTGCAAAGACTGGAATGTCACACTGTGGATTTCCTGGGAAGCTCAGGAAAGTCCCCTTCACATTTCAATATGGAAAGAAAATAATAAATATTCTCTATGTTTAAGATTTTGGAAACTGTCTATACTGGCTAATATGCCCACTGTAGCCAATGCCTTGGTAGGAAGCACCTTTGCTGCCTGCTTCTATCAATTATAACCAGATCCTCTGCCATAATCCCCAGCAGAGACACTTTGAGGGGATGCAGTGGCTGGAATTTACAAGGCACATGCGGGTTTTGCATCAGGAGAAGGGAGTTGGAGAGAGGAGATGGGCAAGGTTGAGAGGAGCACCCTGTGATCTCCACACTGAGGACTCGATTAGTGTCTCTGAAGAACAGGCTATCAAGTGGCCTGGGTGAGTACAGCCAACATGACTCTCAGGAGGAAGGCAGAAATTCCAGTTATGGAAATTAAGATAATTTACTTGTAGGTCAGAAGTTAAACAGGACTTGAACAAAAGCCACGCCTGACTAGCTAGAAATGGAAAAACTCATGACTAACAGAAAAGTATAGATCTAAACTGGATATGGTTTCATATTTAATTTCTTTGGAAAGGCAAGTAATTATCTTGGATTATTTATCCACTGAGAATAGGCCAAATGCTTAAAAATAAAGGTCACTTTTATTGAATACTTACTATTATGTCCGAGACTATGCTTGATGCTCTTTATACATTATATTATTTAATCCTCACACACCCTAACTCCAATGATGTAATTAGTATTGTCCTTATTTTACAGAAAAAAAAAAAATAAGACTCAGAGAGGATAAGTAACCTAAGTAAGCAGCAAAGCTGTGATTCCAACACAGGCCTCTGTCTCCAAATCCATATGTAAAACCTAACGTTTATTAGCTTTGGTGTATTTACAACTGCCGTCACCGGCATCATCGCCTCTTTCGATTGCTGGCCACTGCCTCTTAACTTGGTGGATGATGCTAACTTACATAATGTCCCTTTGCTAAATGCTCTTTATGCCTAGAATACCAAACTATAAATATTGGAAAAGAGAGGTAGTTTAGAGTAGGTTAAGAGCATGTATTGGAAGTTGGACTGACTGGGTTTAAATCCTGGCTCCACCCCTTGTCAGCTGTATGATATTAGCTAAGTTATTTTACCTTACCCAATCTCAGTTTTTTTTCATCTGTAAAATAGAGCTAATAATTACATCTATTTCACAAGATTGCCGGGAGAGTTAAGTGTTACTACATGGGAAGCTTTCAGAAAAATGCCTGACCTATATAGCAAGCGCTCAAAAAGTGTTAGCTATGGTTATTATTACTATGTATTTATTTGGGTATGTAAATATCAATATGTAAATCATACAAAATTTATATATGTAATTAAGGACACAACCTTATATACACACTGATACTCTTCTATCCATTTCTCCATTTACATCTCATATCTAGATGCCTGGGGCCCAATTTCCTAATAGGGAGGGCAGACACTCAGAGAGTTGAGCCACTGGTCACATCGAGAAATGACACAATTTTACAAGCTGGTTGGTGCGCATTACAAAACTGGATTTTCAAGAAAATAATATCAGAAAGACTCTCCCAAAGACCCAAATGTTTTCCCCAGCCCTACTCTACAACACCATAGGAGAACAGAAAGGAAGAAAGAGAAAGTATGCTTCTTGGACTTCAGCTGCTGTCTCATAGCTAGTTATGAGAAAGAAAAACAGAAAGTCCATTCTGTTCATGACTATGTAGAAAGCCAAGAATAAACCCTGGATCAAGTGAGAGCTGGATGCTGAATGGCATGGCCAGTTTGAAAACTAAAAGCCAGGCCACCCGTGGCCATCCTTGGCCAAGCTGGTCCCTGGGAACCTTGGAGTGAAGCAGGAAGCTGCTTCAGCCAGGTATAAAGATGGATAGAGAATTGTACTGGACTCCATCAAGTCACCTAAAGTTAAAGTTTTGGAGGAAAGTAGAAGATATAAACCAACATAAAGGATAGCACCGCCTAAATTCTCCTTTACTTAGTGTCTAGTTATGTCATCTATGTTTTTCACCCAGGAACCCAGCAGCTTTCTGTCTTCTATAGCGAGCACTCCAGGGAAGGGAAAAAAGACTCAAATCTGTCTGCTGTGCTAATTGCTAGTTGTTCCAGTAAAAGTGTGTTAATGAATGGGGTGAGAACAACCAGCTCATCCATGCAACATTTCTGAATTATTTCACTCATCTGTCCTCTTCTCATTCCCTTTTGTCAGAGATAATGAGAACCAGCAAGGATTGGTGGATGACTTATGGTATCTGAGAAACTCCAGATGTCTCTGTTTTACCACTCAACATTTTCTGCTTCCTTTGTGATTTATAAGGTGGCTAAATCCTATTCTGGAGGGTTTTGGGGTTCTACTTTTCAAGCCTAATGACCCATGTCCACCTACCACACTCTGGCTAGGGAAGCTATTTGTTCCACAGATATTTACTGAGCATCTTCTATGTGCCAGGCACTGTCCTAGTGCTGGCGACACAACATTAGGCAAAAATGATAAATACCCTGTCCTCATGGGCCTTATATTCTAGTAAGGAAGATAAAATATAAACAGAAAAACAAATAAATAAATTCAAAGTTAGGTGGTAAATATCACTGAAAAGTAAGGCTGGTTAAGGGAAGAGAATTTGATGGCAGCTGCTATTTGGGCAGAGGTCTGTGCTTGTCCATCACACTCCCCGCTCTTTACTCCCTCGTTCTAGTTAACACTCCTCACCTCCTGAACTGGTAGTGGCTTAGGCCAATCATGATACCCCTTGTCCCTGGTCACAGTGGCTAGTTCAGTGATAGGACTCACACTGGGCCAGAGGACACCCCTAGGAGCTTTACAGCTGGGACAGGGGGGAGAATTCCCTTGCCTTTGTAATCCTGGGGATGCTATTGGCCATGTTCCCTGATGTGAGGGAATGTTAGCCTATTGGAGGAGAGAATGAATTCAAGGAGAGAAAGACATAAAGAGGAAGAATCTAGACTGTTGACTTTGCAATTCCAGTCTCTGAGATCTCTAGAGCCATGCTTGTCCCCATGGTTCTCCATTCAATCTCAGTGTACTCATAATAATTCCCCTTTGTTCAGTTTCAGTGTTCCCTCCTTTGGAAGACCTCCTCTGACATACCCAGGTTCAGTGAAAGGCCACTGTCACTATGTTTTCAGAGGCCTTTTTTGAATATAGCAATAACAACCTCCTATGAATATCCACTACATGCCAGACACTTATGCTAAGGGCTGTACATGTGCTACTTGTATTATGGAACTTAACTTGCACCACGGTTAATAATTTTTATGCATATTTCTCCCACTAGAAAAATGAATATAAAAATTTCTGGCCAGTCTCTTCTGTGAAAGGAAAAATGTTAATTTCAAATTTATTTCTGTCTGTATACGTGCAGAAGAAATGACTGTAGTTCTGCAATACCTGGTCTCCATTTCTTTTCCAGTGAAAATACCCACAATTTTTTGCTGAAATAAAATCTGTTTTCCCCAAGCCTTTCCTTGCAGCTAGTTATGGATATGTGACTAAGTTTATTAGGTCAATAAGATGAGAGCAGAGGTGTAGTGTGTGACTTCCCAGAAGTGTATTTAAAGGGAAGGCATAGGCTCTTCTTCTCTTCATCCCTCCTTCCTCCTGACTCAGATGTGAACATGATGGCTGAAGCTTGTGCAGCCACCTTGGACCAGCAGGTGAGAAGCCATACATTGAGGATGGTGTAGCAAAAAGATAGAAGGAGCCTGGGTCCCTGATTATCGCCAGCCCACACCAGCTCTGCACTGCTCATGTCCAGACTTCACTTATGTGACTTTGAAATAAAATTCTATCTTACTGAAGCCACTGTTAGAGTTTTCTGCATTTCTTAGCGAAACCCAATCCTAACTGATAAAACAAAATAATATATATTCTAGATAAACTAATATTTCCAGGTTTTGGATAGACCTGTGAAGTTTAGGTCAATTATTCTCTATTTTATATAGAAATATGGGACAGTTGGCCAGATTAGTTTAGTTATGCTTTGTCCAGCGATACTAATTACTTTCCCATGGCCTGTGACATTACCCACAATCATTGAAAAAGCCAACAGCTATTCATAACAGGCCATTTCAAGGCAGTTGAAATAATCAACTGTCTCAATAGAAAGGAAAGCTGAGAGAGCTGAAGAAACCAACAGCTACCCAGAAGAGCTGGACTAGTGGTAAGAAATGTCAATAACAAGAATAAATCAGATTCCAAGAGAATCCAGCAGGGGAACTGTGAGGCCTAGCTTTGAAATATATAGTTTAAAAAAGCTGACCGATCTATCATTATTCAAGTCCAAATTTAATATAAAGAAGTTTAGATTTCACAAATACAGACTAGATCTGTACAAGATTTGTACTTTCTCTAACAATAGAGTTAGGTGAAAAATTAGAGGACAAGTAAGAGTTAAGACTAAGAAACAACATGTTATATTTAATGGAGCAGTATGTTTATTTTATTTTTAAAAGAACTTAGCTTTAAAAACTTTGTTTATATGTATTATGTCCAATATGAAAGATTTGTCCATTAATAAATATGTGAGCCAGACTGGCTCAAGCAAAGGAGAAGAACTATGAGGGCTATTAGCTTTAATTTAAGGAAAGAAGAATAAATTAGTAGAAAGTTGGAACAAATTCTTACTTTCAATATTAAAAGAAAAAACGTAAAGCATGGAATGTCTCTCAATGAGGTCTATTTAATGCATTTAGTTTGCATGTTAGAGAAAAAAGGAAGAACAAAGCCTTAACTGATTTGTGCCACAACATGGGCCTTATCCAAAACCTATGGGTGCCACTCATTATAAATGAGCCTTACCTATTCACTAAGGCTGGTTGGGTAGGGCTTCCCCCTGGTAATACTGTATCCTAGTACTTTGAATTAGTTAATTTGTATGGCTGAACCTTAAAAAGGAACACACAGGCATGCGCATGTGAAACATCCCACTGTTTCCTTCACAAATTCCTACCATAGGTCAGTCTTTCCCATAATCAAGTAAACAAATAAAGCTTTAAATATTGTGGAAAATGTTTTCCAAATTTCCAGTTCATTCAAATACAATGGCTATGAAATATCTGTCTTAGAAGAGAATGTGTCTAAGTATCAGAGCCTGTCCAGGGCAGATGCCCAGACAAGAACTTGGCTGACGTTACCTCACCCACACCAAGGCCCTGACGGACAAGCAAAGTGACCTTTAGGATGAAAAAGCAGAGCAAGTCTTCATTTTTGTATAATGCTGTATTGTTTAATTCAGGCATTATACCACCTCCACCCCCACCCCACCCCCCAGGAAAATAAGCACTTAGCTCTCTGGCATACAAGGCATATACTGACAAATTGAATTTGCTCTTTTGGATTAAAGTTGGACGAGCTCAGATCTCTCATCTGAGGGTATAACTTCAGGTAAGCATGGGATGCATGAGGCAAAGATGTCCTTGGTAAGAATGTCATTGGTAAGACAAGGGGTCATTTTCTTGCATGCATGGCATCTTTGGCCTCTGCGATTCCACCACACCAGCACAGGCGAAAGATGCCATGCACCTCAAAATGATCTTAAAAACAAGCAAATGTATTGCTTTCCCACCTTGTCTAAACCTCAAGGGATAAAGAAGAAAAGCTGAGTTACCTTTCTCATCTGAGCCAGCAAGCCTTCAAATTCCTTCAAGTTCAGCGTCGTTCCACTATAGGATGTACAGCTATTTGCTGCTTTTCCCAGCCAGTAAATGGTAACTAATACCTGTGAAACAAAACCATGTACAAGAGCAGGAGAATTCTCCCTCAAAAATTACTTTTAAACTAAGGAATCAATAATGCTCTACAACAGGAAAGTAGGAAGGCGAGAATGTGCAACATTAATTTACGAAAACCACTGTCCATGAGGTATCTATTAAATGTCAAATCATTTTAATAAGAACCCAATGCTGTATCAGTCAACACAAACATGATTCAGTTGTTAAAATTAGACTCCAGTTTTAGGAAGAGTTCATTTACAAGACAGCAAGAAGGAAAAATAAATCCTCTAAAATTATTTTTGTATAATGAAATCTTCAAATATTTAAAATTAGGAAGCATAATTTTTCAGAAAGTCTGGAGTCTTTACTCAGATGAGCAATGAACAGTTTGTCAATTCCTTGTGAGAGAGGTGCTTTTAAAGGCCTACAGTTTCTATTTGGGGCACAGAGGTTCTGCTAAGACCAATGGCAAAAATCCCAGAGGAATGATAAAGGTTAGCAAGTGGTTCCCAGCACAATATCAACACAATCTATCTAATTAAAGTCAGAGGAAAAAATTGTAACAACAAATATGATCTGCAGATACCTAACTTTGGGGTACAGGTAGATAGATTCCCATTAATTTGAGATGGGAAATATTTAGCTTGGACAAGGTTACTGCCAATTAAACTATCTTGGATGTTTATGAATGTCTATGACAATTCAATGGTCTGAAGTTACAAACCTAAGTTATTTTGTTTTGTCTTCCCAAAGAAACTGTCCACGAAAGCAAATAACACTTTACACAGATGTTCCCATAAAATCCATAGAAGTTGGCTGAAGATTGAGTCCTTAACACTGAATCATTGAGATCTGAAGCCTATGGAAAAGCTAAGACAATTATTACTTTATTTTCACATTCAGTCTTA
>NW_011888860.1:2000705-2008108 GCF_000151845.1 Pteropus vampyrus | reverse complement strand
AAGTTCCATAGTGCACCATGAAAAGATGAATGCTTTGTAACATCTGGAAAATCAAGAATTCCATTTAAACCCAGGACTGTTTACATTTGTATTCTCAAAGTTTAAGTGTTAAAGTAAAACTCTGACTTGATTATAGATCACTGTCAAATTGAAATGTGACTGTACTTCCAAAATCTTTTCCACAGAAGTACTTTTAATGAAGGTCTAAAACCTTAATTAAATAGACCTGAAAATACATGTACAAGAAGCTGTACTATTCAAATATTTGTTCTTTTCTGCTATGGACATAAATTAGTGTTGAGAATTAGCCATAAACAAGAAAATATGCATGTTATGTTCAAATATACACATGTACATTCTTAAATATACATAAATATTTATTCTCAAACTATAAACAAATAAGCTGGTGGTCCTTTCTAAATATTCTAGAGTGAAATATAAAATTTTGCCCCAAATTATTCTGAAGTTCCTTTAACATGTCAAAAAATAAATACTAGGAAAAACAAACGCTGTGTTTCTTTTTTCCACAGTAACTTCAGTTTGGTGGGTGGTGAGAGGGAGAATGTAATGCTATTATATAATTTAGTGAAGACTGCCTTCAAATATTTAGACTTCAATTACTTTACTGTTTCATAGTCTAACCCAAAGTAAATATTAATGAATAGGTACACAATTTTAAGTCAATTGAGATTTGAGGTAACAACATAGTATATACTAAGGAGATAAACCCATCAAGAGGGACTAGGATTGAAAGAAGCAATGGTCCAATTTGGACTTGATTAAGAAAATGTTTCAGAGCTTCCCCTTTAACAAAAAAATGACATGTCATTATTTGCTTATATATTTGCTAGGATTTTTAAAAATGTAATAACAACCAAAAACAGATGAAAACAATCAAAATTCTATAAAAGTTTTGAAATATTTATGAAAAACAAGAACAGAAAACATTAAACTTTTCTGCATTGACAATAAAAGTTCATTGCTTAAAACTGTGACCCACTTCTAAAAAGTCATGCTTGGCACATAGGAGGAGCTCACAAAGTATTTGTTGACCAACTTCCCTGTAACAATCAATTATGTGAAAATGCTTCCCAATTTTTCAGAGACATACTTGAGAGCAACGCAAAGTCTTTCCTTGTTTTCATCCAATTGTTTCAATTCCCTGGAATGATACTTCCTACATGCCCTTCTAGACTATGCTTTCATTTTCCATCACAGTTGTCTGGCATCCATTACAGGTAGAGTTCACTAAATTACACATGCAGTAATCATTTGCAGGCTTTTCCTCCCCCCTCCCCCCACTTCCTTTTTAGTCTACTTAAGTTACTTCTCAAGAAAAGTAAGAAAAATTACCTACAATGAAAACTAAAGAGCATTTTTTAAAAAACAATTTCAAATAATCATTGAAATCTCCTCTGTGGGATCTACTCCTATACCTTATTGCTTATGCTATTAATTGGTGTCATTGAGTGTTTTCCATCTCTGCTGATGTTATAGTCAACTCTCAGAGGAGAAAACAGAGAAATATAGCAGCTCTACTTTAATCTACCAGGGCTATAAAATCTATGTATGTTACAAATGTCTCCTGTACAGTGACTGCCAAATTAAACCAGTGTTGGTTTACAGAAAAGTTGTAAAGCAGAAAGTTCACCTGTGCCCCAGTCCTCTCTAAAACGAGAAATGATTTGATAAGTACTGTCAATGAATTTTTCTCCATAATTATTCCAAGTTTAACATCCTACAATGCTTGTGGACCATCCCTCCCACCACACTGATCCTTGCTCATTACCCTTCTACCACACTGGCTACTCTTCTTTTTAAACATCAAGTTTGTCTCTTTTCCCCAGCCTTTCTGCATCCTCTTCCTCTGCCCTCGATGCATTAGATTTTTGCATGGCTAATTCTTGCTTCCCATTCATGTCTCAGCCTTTGGCTGAAATGCTACCTCTTCGGAGAGGCTAGTCTTGACCACATCTGGACTGATCATCATCTTTCTTTCTTTCTTTTTTTCAGTTTTATTGAGGTATAAGTGACATATAACATTGTATAAGTTTAAGTTATACAACATAATGACTTGATATATGCATGTACTGCAATGGTCATTATCTTTCATATCACCTGTTTGTCTTCTCAGCACTTACTGCTTCCTACAATTTTTTTTTTAATTCACTTATTTACTTTTCATTTTTTGACACTGGGTGTAAATACCACGTTAACAGGAGATACTATCTCTCATTCATTCCGGTTCTCTAGTGACTAAAAAGTATCTGACACATAGTGGCTGCTCAGTAAATATTTGTTGAATGAATGAATGAACCAAAAATGATAGAGCCATAGAGAAAGGTGATAGAAAAGTATTGCTTTAAGAAAATAATAATACCCAATGAAGGAAAAACTAAAAAGGAAGGAAAATGAGAAGGCATGCAAAAGGGGAGATAGATGGAAAGACAAGATAAAGAAAGTAAAGGAAGCACAGGGAAAAGAAGGGGATGGAAAAAAGAAGCAGAGAAAGATAAAGGACAGAGAAAAGAAAAGGAGAAGGGGAAGATGGGACAGTAATTGAGAAGTGACTGTGTCCATATGCCATTAGTCTAAGTGACTTTTTCCCCTTTAGGTTGCTTTCCATGCCTTTGAATTAGTCTCTTCCTTTAGAAGCTGGCTGAATCATCTTCTCAGGTCCTTTAGAAGTTGGCTGAACCATCTTCTCAAATCTTCCATTTTACAGATGAAGACACAGAGCCCCACTGAAACAGGGGAATTTGCCTAGGATTATAGAGCTAGGGAGTAGCAGATAGAGGGCTAGACCCCTGACTTCCTGATGCCCAGTTTTTGTAGATAAGCAGTGAAGGTGCTAAGAGCTCTGAATTTCTAAAACCAGTCTCAGAATTCTCCTGATTTAGTAACACATTGATTTAAGGTAGCTCTAGTCCAGCTGCCAATATGTCAAAGTGAACTTTCACTCACCCTCCAAGCATTGTGTGTGTGACTAATTATCATGATGTTGCACAGTTACTATTGTTTCTAGTCACTTGCCACCAGGTAAAACTATGAATGTGAGATGATGCAGAACCTAAAACAATTTCCTAAAATGAACAATGATTTATAGAGGCTGGGTATAATAATAAATGGAGCATGTGATGACTAAAATGAGGTTTATGGTGGTTTCCATATTCAAATATCATAATTTTATTCTGTGATTTTTGCCTTTAACATTTTTCCATGAGAAATATTAAAGAATGGCAGAGAAGCAATTTTATGTAATCGATAATGGCTGACCCCCTCATTCACAGTCACAAATCATAAAATCCAATATAAATTCCTAACTTGATTTCAGTCAGTAGTTTCCATTTTTTCCCAATCATTTAAAAAAATAACATAGTCAAATGTTATAAAATTAACAGCTGTGAATGTTGGCTTCTCTCCCTTTTCTGTTCTTCTATGATAAAATGACCCAAAAGTCATCAAAAGGAGAAGTATAGCCAATCCACAAACCCTGTCCACATAATTAAGCTTATTATTAAGGTATATTCATGCCAAATATTGTTTGAATAAAGTGGAAAATATTTTATATGAAATTTGTAGAGTCTAAAGGACTTTATCTTACCATTTCATAAGAGTTTTTTTCCTCATTACTCTGGTCATGAGCTATTTCTTTATAGAGAAGCACATTGCCTTTTGTTTTACAGTGATAGTCTTTTCCAAGAATTCTTTGGCCCTAAACATGACTTGATCATTGACACATATGAGGAAATGGTTAAAAATGTAAATGAAGAAGAGATTTCTCCATAATATATTAGATCTGTTTACCAAGTTTACAGTCTTCCAGAGCCTATTTAAATGCCTAAATGGAGCTAATGAAAGCTTTTTGTCTAACGCACACAGATTCCATGCACATTTTCTTGCCTCTTCCTCCATGAAGTTTCACCTAACATTTTCCTCTTCCTCTTTAACATTATAATTCTATATGTGTGATTTTTGCATTTCAAAACATTATGTTTGATTAGAATGAAAGCTACACACAAAGGGGAGGCCAATGCATCTTGTTTGGAAAGCTTGATTTTTACCTTCACATTTTTATTTTATTAGGCATGCCCAATCTCTGCCTCTTAGACCTTACACCATCATCACAAAATTGCAAATCAAGGCATAAATGGGTTTCCCTTAACTATAAATTATGTGTTACTTACTTGACTGTTACTCTGTTAGATGTATCTTGTAGGTCACTAGGGTCAAAAAGTTGAGATTCTTTAAGGCCGAGCTCTTTACAACCTCTCAAGAATAAGATGATATTGTCCTGGAAGGAAAAAAAGAATTCCAAGTCTATACTATTTTATACTATTTTTATGAACCAACCCATCCTTTTCAACAGTCCACAAATTACTGGAGGTTATATGTTAGTCATTAAGGCAGTGAGAGTCAGGTCTAAATCACGGCTTGTTGGATAAAAAAAAATCATACATTGTTAGGACATGTCACAGTAAACAGATGATTCAAACTTCTAAATCCACAGCCATGCCAAATTCATTTTTTCCCTTTACCTTAACACATTTTTATAAAACTGCAAGTAAAATATCATTGAAAAAGAGAACTTAGAATCTTTTGGGGAATAGTATTCAAAAACCAGATATTCCCTGTTGTTCCAAAGTATTGTCTATGTCTTACTGTCTAAATCTAGTTCAAAAAATGATATTTAAAAATAGGTTTTACTACTCAAGTGTCATCTTCAACAAATGTTTCTTTTTAATTGCTCTTCTGCATTACATTCTTTATCAGTGAGTTTTCACGGATAATAATACCTCTTTGTAGACTATAAATTGAATTAAATGAGGAAAATAATCTCAATTAATTGGGAAGGGAAAAAAGAGGGGCAAGGACAGCTTTTGAAAATAGTGCAAAAGACCCTCCTCAAAGTGAAAATTTTTTCTAGCAGATACAAATTTACTTTGAACTAGTAGAACAGCAGGCACATTGATAATTAAGGAGGGTTCCCGTCTTCATCTGCTGGGAGTCATTAAAAAAAACAAATGGTCTGGAAGAGACTGAAATTATGGGTCATCCTTTTGGAACTCCAGGGTATTGACAGCAGGCTCATCAGTTACAAGTCCCTAACTGTCCTCTTCTTAAGAGGTTTCTGACAAGCTAACTGGCCTCATCAGTTAGTGAAGACTACTAGGAAGGAATGGTAAATTTTGGCTCCAGAAGCCAGGTCAATGTAAATCCATTTGAATACTGTAAGAAAGATGCTACAAAAAATTTGAAATGATGTCAGAGGTTACTGAATCATGGACTCACCCAAATGCAATTCGACAAAGCAAGCAGGAGGTAAAGTTTTCCCCAGTTACCCGGTAGGTAGGCAGGATTCTAAGATGACTCCTAAAGAATCCCACCCCCTGGTATAAATACCTTGTATAGTCTCCTCCCCTTCAGTGCCAGTGGAACCATGAATGTGAGGGGATAGCACTGTGATTATGTTACTAACAAGCTGTCTTTGAGTTAATTAAAAGAAAGATTATTTGACTGGGTCTGACCTAATCAGGGGAGCTTTGAAAAGAAGGTGAAGTTAGAGATCCTTGTGGCCACGAGTTCTGTAGTTGTAAAGACAATCTGTCAACAACCACATTAACTTGGAAGAGGCTTTGGCAAAGCTCATATAAGACCTCGCCCCCTACCAACACCTTGATTTCAACCCTGTGTGATCATGTCATGTCCATACTTCTGATCTATAGAAACTAAGATAATAAATGGGTATCAATTTAAGATGTTAAGTTTACAGTAATTTTTTAACGCAGTAATAAAAATTAACATATCCAAACTCAAAAGAAGAACAATACCAATAAATTGCTAACCTTTATGTAGCAATATAAATAATATAACTTTATTATATGCCAAGCATTCTTCTAAGAACTCTACATCTATTAACTCATTTAACCCCTGCACAAACTTATGAGGTAGGTACTTCAATCATCTTCACTTTACAGATGAGCAGTCTGAGGTACAGACAATTAAGCTCCTTACCTAAAGTTACAGAGCCATCAAAGGGTGAAGATTTAAAACAATATGACATATATGAGGAACTCAATAATCAAATCTGAGGCCAGTATCAAAAGATGATGCTATGGAGTCAGAGGCCAATCACAGAGGGCAGACCGTGGAAATCACAGAGGGGCTATAATCTAAAAAATGAATGCCAGATCTGCAGCAGATGTATATGGCTGGGGGTAGTCCTAGGAGGAGGCAGTCAGGATGAAGGAAGGATTTAAGAGGAGCAAGACAGGAGACAGGGAGACCAATGAGGAAATACTACAATCTCACTCCCTCCCCACCCCCAGAGAGTGGCCCATCCCAAAATATGTTCTTTCCTGTGTCTTTTTGTGTCCTTGGGTTTTTTTCAGCAGGCGAGATATGCCATCATTCACAAGGCCTGTGTCATTCACTAGACCTCTTGTAGACCAACAATGGGCTAGTCATAGTTTGAAGTCATTCATACTCTGGCCATTCTCTCCTTCAAATACCTTGCACATTTTAAACTGATCAAATTTTTCCTTGGAGTTTTCTATTTTCCCTCCCATCTCCAGAGATTAATAGATGTTCAGATGAATCTCTTCTAGGGCATGCAACTATATTTCTGGTTGACTTGTGAGCTCTGAAGGTGTCCTATCCAAAGGAAAGCAGAGGATGGGTCCTAGTACTCTTTAGGAATCATTTGGGACCAGAATAAAAAGACCATTCATACCTGTAATCACTATGTAGTCCCATAAGAGGTGCATTACTGGGGCACCTCAGACTCTCAAGAAAGGTGAGGAGGCGCTCTTCCCATATGCATTCCCAGATGTGCTTTTCAGTGCCATGCTATATTCAGCACACAGACTGTAAACACAAAAGCTCTGTGTTGCCAGCTAGCCTAAACGATTTGGGCTGGGATATTTAAATAACTGCAGGTCTCTTTCCCGCTCCTTGCTACAATCTAATCATGCTGGAGAGGAGCCAGACTCCAGTCAGGAGAAAAGCCAGAAGGAGCTAACAGGAGCAGTGACCCAAGTGGGAGGGAAAGACTGAGCCTTTAATTACATGAAATGCAACTTGCAAATTCCCATCTGCCTTGCTCTTCACACTGAGATTTTTCCACATTTATAATTTCAAGCAAAACTCACATATTAGTGTTTTAGCTTCAGAAGCCAAGTAGTACAACAGCATCTCATTTCCAAGGGAGAAGTGGAAGACAATAATTTATAGCAATGACCATTATATTTGGCTCTTACTAATGTAGTATTACAAACCTATTATGATTTTGTAAGGCTTCAAAAGAAGTTTTTAAGAACTCTTCAAAAAAGTCAATGTCATATAAAAGCAAAAATTGGAGATTAAAGAGACATAATGACCAAACATGATTTATGACCCTTGAT
>NW_011888860.1:1995029-1999755 GCF_000151845.1 Pteropus vampyrus | reverse complement strand
TTCACTCCCCTCCCTTCACCCTCCAAAGGTAAGAAGAAGGCAGGCCCAGGATGTTCTCTACCCACAGATTGTAGCAGAGTCCCTGGTGTATAGTAGGTACTCACTAAATATTTAAAATAAAGTAAGAAAATTCTGGGAAACATGCAGAGTGAGAGATGTCCTCAGATCTCTCCCCAAGAAACAACAATGAGCTGAACATCTAAAACTGAACAAAAAACACCCAAACTGTACACTAGCACACCTGAGTGTGGGATCTGCGCATAAGAGCTACCACAGGTCAGACCCCGGGTGTCAAGCAGTAGACTGAAAGAAATAAAGAAGCTGCCTCTTGCAGCCACTGGAGCTCCTTGCAGGAGGAGGGGGAGGGGTGAAGATGCGGGAACTTCCCTGAACAACCCTGGCTGGAAGTGCCAGCACTTCTACGCAGCTGGCAGCAGAGCCCAGTCATCAGGGCAGAAGACAGAGAAGTGGGATGGAACTGCAGAGAAACAACAGTTGATTTTTACTGGCTGCGGATGCAAAACCAAGGCTGAGCTGCAGCCCCCAATTCCCAACCTAGAGGGCCCCACTTCCCTATATCCTCTGAGACCAGTCACCATGGAACCCCAGGGGAATCTGAGCAAACACTGCCTAGACTGAAGCAACCTCTCGCAGCCTCTGGAGCTCCCTGATTGAGGAGGGGGAAGGGAGAAAGTGCGGCGACTTCCCTGAACAACCCTGCCTGGAAGTGCCAGGAATCCTATTCAGCCAGAAGCAGGGCACAGTCATCAGGGCAGAAAGCAGAGAAGTGGGACGGGGCCACAGAGAAACAACAGTTGATTTCTACTGGCCGCAGTTGCAAAACCCAGGCTGAGCCACAGCCCTCTACCCTCCGAGACCAATCGCCATGGAGCTCCAGGGGAATCTGAGCAAACGCTACTGAAACTGTTTGCTAACACTGACAGGGACTGAAAGTGAGAGCAGCAAGTGTGATCAAAGTTCTACAAGAAAATAAAAAAACATTATTTAGGCTTTATGTAAAGCAGGGATGCAAGAGGCTCAGAAGCCACCTACTGGAAACCAAAAGAAAAGCGCCTTCTTTATAGCAGGCTAAAGAGAGACTTTTATATAATAAACCTGCTTTTTGGAAAAACAGAATGCACTTCCATTAATGTACAGGTGGAGAAATAGTCCATTAAACACCATGAACAACCAAGGTGACAAGGCATCCCAGAAAGAAAGAGAAAAATCTCCAGAAAATAAGGTTACAGACATAGAAATATGCAACTAAAATGACAGAGAATTCAGGATGGTACTTCTGAAAAAACTCAATGAGTTCTGAAACGAGGCATATCAACAATTTCAGGAATTGAAAAAACAACTAGATGAGCAGACCAAGGAGACTAAAACCCTCAAGAAGAACAGAATAGATCTTCTGGAAATAAAAAACACACTGCAAGAGTTGAAAAATGAAATAGCAAGTTTGGGAAATAGAGTCGATCAAATGCAGGAAAGGATCAGTAATATCGAAGACAGAAATCTAGAAATAAATCAGAAGGAAGAAGAGAGAACTGAAAGAATGAAAAATAATGAAAGAGAAATTCAAGAACTAGCTAATACTATCAGGAGAGGAAACATAAGAATAATGGGCATTATTGAGGGCAAGGAAAAGGTGCAGAAACTAGAAAGCATTTTCTGACAAACAGTGGACAAGAATTTCCCAAATCTAAGGAATGAGCTGGAGCTTGGAATTCAAGAAGTCAACAGAACACCCAATTATTTCAACCCAAAAAGGCCTTCACCAAGACACATTGTATTAAAGTTATCAAAAATCAATGACAAAGATAGAATTCTCAGGGCAGCCAGGAAGAAGAAAACTGTAACTTATAAAAGAAAATCCATTAAATTATCGTCGGATTTCCCAATGCAGACCCTACAAGCCAGAAAAGAATGGAATCAAATATTTAAACTACTAAGTTTAAGGAACTACTAGTCTAGAATAATGCATCCAGCTAAGCTCTCCTTTAGATATGAAGGAGAAATTAAGACCTTTCCAGACATATAAAAATTGAGGGAATTCTCCACTACGAGGACTGCACTACAGGAAATACTGAAAGGGGTCAGCTCACCTAAAACAAAATAACAACCACAACAACAACAACAACAACAAAAATACATAATTAGGAGTAAAGTGACTATCAGGCAAATAGAAGCAGAGGAGTGCAATCCTTACTAAGAACAATGCATTATAAGCTTAAATAATATGAAGAGAATTGCTATAGTAAGATAGTAATAAACGTTCAGCATACATAGGGACAAACTGAGATAACAATGACTGAAAAGGGGAGGATTTGAAGATCTAAATTCACAAACAGGGGATAAGGCACATACAGAAGAAAATGGATGACTGTATCTATATAATTATCCTTTTTTTATTAGTAATGGTAATCACATACCAAAGATTCAGAACTGAAGTATATAACATAAAACAAGAACAACCAGAGGGAAAAACCCACAAAAGCCAACCAAAATAAAGAAAACAGAAACACAAGGACAAGGAAGCAATGGAAACACCATGCGACCAGAAAGCAAAAGATAAAATGGCTATAAGAAGACCTCATATTTCAATAATCACCCTAAATGTAAATTGACTGAACTCACCAATAAAAAGGCATAGAGTTGAAGGATGGATCAAAAACAAAATCAAACCATATGCTGCCTCCAGGAGACACATCTGTGCTCCAAAGACAAATATAGACTCAAAGTGAAAGGGTAGAAAATGATATTTCAAGCAAATGGGGCATTCAGAGAAAAGCGGGAGTAGCGGTACTAATATCAGACAAAATAGACTTCAAAATAAAAAAGGTAAAGAATAATACTGAGGGACACTTCATAATGATAAAGGGAATCATGCACCAAAAAGACATAACACTTATTAATATCTATGCTCCCAATCAGGGAGCCGAAATATGTAAAGCAATTACTAACAGCACTTAAAGGAGAAACAGACCAAAACACTATTGTGGTAGGTGACCTAAATACCCCACTGTCAGATAGGCACAGATCATCTAAACAGAAAATCAATAAGGAAATAACATCCTTAAATGACACATTAGACTAACAGGACATAATTGACATTTACAGAACCTTCCATTCCAAAACAGCTGCGTATACATTCTTCTCTAGTGCACATGCAACACTCTCAAGAATCAACCACATACTAGGACACAGAGATAGCCTCAACAAATATAAGAGGGTTGAAATCATACCAACCATATTCTCTGATCATAATGCTTTGAAACTAGAGATCAACAGCAACAAGAAAGCAGGAAGAACCACAAATACATAGAGATTAAACAACATGCTACTGAAGAATAACTGGGTCACAGAAGAAATAAAAAGAGAGATCAAGAGATACATAGAAACAAATGATAATGGTAGCACAACATATCAAAACTTTTGAGACATGGCAAAAGTGGTCATAAGAAGAAAGTTCATATCATTACAGGCCTATCTCCAAAAACAAGAATGAGCCCAAATAAACAACCTAACTCTTCATCTTAAAAAAATTGAAAAGAAAGAACAAATGAGGCCTAAAGTCAGCAGAAGGAAAGAAATCACCAAAATTAGAGCAGAAATAAATGAAAGTGAAAACAAAAAAACAATAGAAAAACTAAATGCAACAAAGAGCTGTTTCTTTGAGAAAGTTAATAAAATTGACAACCTCCTGACTAGACTCACTAAAGAAAAAAGAGAAAGGACACAAGTAAACAAAATCTGAGATGAAAGAGGGGAAATTAGGACTGACATTGCAGAAATACAAAGGATCATGCAAGAATACTATGAAAAAGTATGTAACACCAAATTTAATAACCTAGAGGAAATGGACCAGTACTTAGAAAAATACAATCTTCCTAGACTGAATCAAGAAATCTGGAAAATCTAAATAGACCGATTGGCAGTATGGAAATTGAAACAATCATCAAAAACCTACCAAAAAGTAAAAGTGCAGGACCAGATGGCTTCACCAGTGAATTCTACCAAACATTCAAAGAAGATTTAATACCGATTCTCCTCAACTCTTCCAAAAAATCGAAGAGGAGGCAGTACTTCCCAATTCATTTTATGAGGCCAATATTACTCTGATACCAAAACCTGGTAAAGATAACACAAAAAATGAAAACTACAGATCAATACCTCTCATGAACACAGATGCAAAAATCCTAAATAAGATACTAGTGAACCGAATATAGCAACATATTAAAAAGATTATACACCATGATTAAGTTGGCTTCATCCCAGGGGCACAGGGATGGTTCAACATACACAAATCTATTTGGAAGTGGCCTTCCAATTTTCCCAGCACCATTTATTGAAGAGCCTTTCTTGTCTCCACTATGTGTTTTTGGCTTCTTTGTCGAAAATTATTTGCCCATATAAACAAATTTAAAAAAAAGAATCATATGATCATATCAATAGATGCTGAAAAAGCCTTCGACAAGATACAGCATCCATTTATGATCAAAACACTTAACAAAATCAGTATAGAAGGAAAGTATCTTAACATAACAAAGGCCACATATGACAAACCCTCAGACAACATTATACTTAATGGTGAAAAACTAAAAACCTTCCCTCTAAGATCAAGAAGAAGGAAAGGATGTCCACTATCACCACTCTTATTCTATATAACATTGGAGGACCTAGCAAGTGTAATCAAGCAAGAGAAAGATATAAAAGGCATCCA
>NW_011888860.1:1966450-1994979 GCF_000151845.1 Pteropus vampyrus | reverse complement strand
ACAAAAAATGAAAACTACAGATCAATACCTCTCATGAACACAGATGCAAAAATCCTAAATAAGATACTAGTGAACCGAATATAGCAACATATTAAAAAGATTATACACCATGATTAAGTTGGCTTCATCCCAGGGGCACAGGGATGGTTCAACATACACAAATCTATTTGGAAGTGGCCTTCCAATTTTCCCAGCACCATTTATTGAAGAGCCTTTCTTGTCTCCACTATGTGTTTTTGGCTTCTTTGTCGAAAATTATTTGCCCATATAAACAAATTTAAAAAAAAGAATCATATGATCATATCAATAGATGCTGAAAAAGCCTTCGACAAGATACAGCATCCATTTATGATCAAAACACTTAACAAAATCAGTATAGAAGGAAAGTATCTTAACATAACAAAGGCCACATATGACAAACCCTCAGACAACATTATACTTAATGGTGAAAAACTAAAAACCTTCCCTCTAAGATCAAGAAGAAGGAAAGGATGTCCACTATCACCACTCTTATTCTATATAACATTGGAGGACCTAGCAAGTGTAATCAAGCAAGAGAAAGATATAAAAGGCATCCAAATAGAAAACAAAGAAGTCATACTATCATTATTTGCGGATGACATGATTCTTGATATAGAAAACTCTAAAGACTCCACAAGAACACTACTAGATACAATAAGCAAATACAGTAAAGTCTCTGGATACAAAATCAAAGTTCAAAAATCCATAGCATTCCTATACTCTAATAACGAAGTGTCAGAAAAAGAAGTGGAAAAAATAATTCCTTTTGAAATTGCAACAAAAAGAACAAAATACCTAGGAATAAATTTAATGAAACATATGAAGGACCTATATAATGAAAACTGTAAGACCCTATTAAAAGAAATAAAGAAGATACAAAGAAATTGAAAGATATTCTGTGTTCTTGGATTGGAAGAATCATCATAGTTAAAATGACAGTATTATCTAAAGCATTATACAGATTTAATGCAAACACCATCCAAATCCCATCAACATTTTTTAAAGAAATAGAACAAAAAATCATCAGATTTGTATGGAAGCACAAAAGACCCCAAACTGCCAAAGCCATTCTGAGAAAAAAGAACAAGGCTGGAGGCTTCACTCTGCCCAACTTCAAATTATACTACAAAGTGTCAGTAATCAAAACGGCATGGTGT
The DNA here is from genome assembly GCF_000151845.1 of Pteropus vampyrus. Lineage (NCBI taxonomy): Eukaryota > Metazoa > Chordata > Mammalia > Chiroptera > Pteropodidae > Pteropus > Pteropus vampyrus. The sequence continues at coordinate 1,993,801 of NW_011888860.1, read as the reverse complement.
TGGCAGCAAAAAAGATACATGGACCAATGGAACAGAATCAAGAGTACAGAAGTAAACCCATATTTATATGGGAAAATAATTTTTGACAAAGAAGCCGAAAACACACAGTGGAGAAAAGAAAGGCTCTTCAATAAATGGTGCTGGGAAAATTGAAAGGCCACCTGCAAAAGAATGAAACTAGATTGTTGTCTATTACCACACACCAAAATTAACTCAAAATGGATTAAGGACCCGAATATAAGACCCGAATCAATAAAATGCATGGAAGAAAACACAGGAACTAAACTCAAGAACTCTGGACTTAAAGAGGACTTTATGAATTTGACCTCAAAGGCAAGGGAAGTAAAAGCAAAAATAAATGAATGAGACTACATCAAACTTAATAGCTTCTGCTCAGCAAAAGAAATCGTCAACAAGGTAAAGAGACAACCATCTGAATGGCAAAATATATTTGCAAGCAACGCCTCCGATAAGGGCCAAATATCCGAAATATAGAAAGAACACATATGACTCAATAACAAAAGAAAAACAAACGATCCAATCAAAAAATGGGCAGAGGACCTTAACAGACACTTTTCCCTAGAGGACATACAAATGGCCAAGAAATATATGAAAAGATGCTCAACATCACTAGCTATTTGGGAAATGCAAATCAAAATCGCAATGAGATACTTCTCATTCCTGTTAGAATAGCTATAATCAACAGGACAATTAATAACAAATGTTGAGAGGATGTGGAAAAATAAGGAATTCTCATACAGTGCTGGTGGGACTGTAAATTAGTACAGCTACTATGGAAAACAGTATGGAGGTTCCTCAAAAAACTAAGAATTGATCTACTATATGACCAGCAATCCTTTTACTGAGTATTTACCCCAGAGACTTGAAAACCCATATCTGAAAAGATATTTGCACCGATGTTCATAGCAGCATTATTCACAGTGGCCAGGACACAGAAGCAACTGAAATGTCCTATGATAGATGACTGGCTAAAGAAGCTGTGGTACATATATACAATAGAATATTACTCAGCCATAAGAAGACTTGAAATACTGCCATTTGCGACAACATGGATAGACTTCGAGATAATCTGGCTCAACTTTTTAAGCCAGACTGAAAAAGTTGAAAATCATATGATATCACTTATATGTGAGACATAAACCTAAACGTAACAAATGAACAGGACAAACAATCAGAGACTCAGGGACATGGACAACAGACTAGTTGTTACCAGAGGGTAGGGGTTGGGGAAGAGGGGAGAGGTAGATGGGGTAAAGGGAGTCAAATATAGGGGCTAAAGGGGATGAAATATATGGTAGCTGCAGGAAATTGGACTTTGGGTGGTAATCACACAATAGAATATATAGATGTCAAATTATAATGTACACCTGAAAATTATATAATTGTATTAACCAATGTTACCCCAACAAACTTAATAAAAAAAATTTTAAAAAGAATGAACCTTAACTTAAAAAAATATAAAATAAAATAAAATAAAATAAAATAAAATAAAATAAAGTAAGTACTATGCTCCAGGTACTTACAAGAATGAAAAAACAACCAAATTTCCTGTCTTGTGGAGCTGATGTTCTAGTAGAAGAAATAATGACTTATAACAAAAGTATCTCATCTTCAAGATTAATTTTCATTATCCATGGCTAGAATAGCTAGAATTGTTCAACATGCACATAAACAGAGGTCTGACTTCAAATTAGACAATGGAAATGAGAGCAAAATAAATATATGAAGAACACAGCAGAACAGCCTTGGAGTCAGAAAGACTCCAGTTAGAATCCCAGCCTCATCCATTTATTAGCTATGTGACCTTGGGCATAGTTCCTAAACTTTCTGATTCTCAAATTTCTAATCTGGAAGATGAGGGATACCATAAGCTTTATAGAGATATCAGAACTACAGAAAATATATTAAGAACACAGCCCAATGTCCGGCACCTTCTGGACACTCATTATAGGGCAATTATTATTATGACATTCTTGTCAACTCAGCTCAGAAACAGACTACAGAAGGTGAGAGGAAAAATAGCATCCCTGTTAGGTAGTTAGGCAGACATGAGCAAAGGGGGAACAAAAGAATGAAGGCCCAGCTCTGTAAGTAAGAACCTTCCTTGAAGACCTTCCTTGGGACCTCCCTGGAACATCCAGTTTTTAGTTATAAATTATCCCTGCAGCCTGAGGAATAAAGGAATGAAAGGCCATAAACCTATAGCTAGCTTAAACCAGCCACAAACCATGTGCAGAAAGCACTACCCTAACCTGCCTGTAACCTCAGCCTCATTATACCATCATTATAGTATCATGCACATGCCCAGAAGTTCGTGAATCTAATTATAACAGACTGAATTCTGGATAAGCACATGCACAGTAGGCAAACAGTTTTGTAAAAGTCAACTGTCAGTAAAATGACCTCACTTGCTGGTCATCTAGAACCACCCCGTAACCACCCATCACAGCCACAATATAAGGTTTACTTCCTGAATTCTACGCTGTTACAGTTCTTCGCCAAAATCTGCCTCTCCCTTGGAGCATACTCTATCTTTTGTCTTTTCGCCTCTCGTATTCCTTGGGGCTTCAGCCTTCCTTGGCGTGGTCCATCTCCTTCTAAAAATGTACTTTCAATAAATCTTACTTTTTCTAAATCTCACTGACCTGCAATTCTTTACTACATCAGCAGAGAAGAACAGAAGATCCCCCACCTCCACGCCATTGAGGTGAAGGCAGATTTCACTTAGCCCGGAAAGTAACATATCCATCCATGAAAAACAGATACATTGCATATTTATAGCCCTTGCCAGTTACATGTAGATGGCAAAAAAAAAGAAAGAAAGAAAGAAAGAAAGAAAGAAAGAAAGAAAGAAAGAAAGAAAGAAAGAAAGAAAGAAAGAAAGAAAAGCAGTTACTGTCATTGCTTAGTTACTGTTATTAACTGCCAACTTAGCACCTTTATACAGGCAGTCTCAAACTTAGGTGCAGTCTATGTGCCAAAAATCTATTTGCTACGTAGCTGCTTGTAAGTCATTATTCGTAATTATCCCAGAGAAACAATCTTTTCACAGTGGTTCCCAGTTCAGACCAGAAAAGCCTACTTAATCCAAAATGTACCTGAAGGGAAGTACTAATTACATTATGGAACCTAACCATTGAGCAGAACATTTTACTGGGAAATCCTATTCACCAATGCCAACCACACATCTCTTGTCCTTGACTGTAGTGGGATGGAGGATTCAGAGGCCAGAGAAAAGATGTCTTTAGCCCAAGGCAGTACGTAACATGGGGAGCAGGGACAAGAATGAGAGAAAAAGAAGGATGGGCCAGCAATTCATTCCAGTGTAGCTCCCTGAGACACATCATTGCCTCATCTAGGCCTTTCTCCTTTTTACCTTCAGAAGGCAAGCAAGTACCTGCTTTCTATCTTTCCTCTTTTCTAGCTACCATTTCCAAATGGAAAAGAGTTTCCTATTTTCCTTCATCCACTGCAGAGCAGCATGCAGCTTTCTGTCTCCGAGACAGACACTGGCATTTAGTGGTTCTCTAGGGAAAACAGACTGGTAGTGAGAAGCCCCCTTTCTGCCTGATCCCTTTGGCTTTATTTCCTTTAGAGCCAGTAGGGAAATATCAACATGATGATGGATTTGGAATTTATAGAAAATGAAGGTAATGCTCATTTAAGTTTCAAGTGAATCCAGATACCCATACTGTTAGATATTTAAAATGCAATATATGTAAAGCATCCATAAAATTTTTGGTTTCTATAAACGAAAAGACTAGGTGAAAATATCAAAATGTAAAACAGGATTAATTACATCTGGTGAATTTATTATTTTAATACATTTTCTATAATAACTATTTATTTAATAAGAATTTGGATATCTCAGAAAGATTTGAAAGTATATCAGAGAAGACCCAGATCTTTTTAGAAAAATCAATAACTTACCCTAATGGTACTTTTCTAACTATAAATATTTTGTTAGATTTTCTACATCTGAAGCACATGAACTCCCTTTAACAGAAATACAATTATAAAATTGAAAACTGAAGGAATATATTACCAAAATATTTCCAGAAACCTAGCCTAAAATCAATAGAATTTAGGCATTTCCTGTACCTGCCATGTGTTCACGGCTGCTCTGCCAGCCAAGCTCAGGTAATTGGCCAATGCCCAGCAATAGTTAGCACTTACCAGACTTAACACGTTTATATTTGCCCGGAGCACTTAATGAGGATACCAGGCCTTTCACTGAGAGGCAAGAGTAACCTGTTCTGCCTGGAGGAATACTGGGGAAGTTTGACCCCGAAGGTGGCAGCTGGGTGGCTGCTTAAAGGAGAGGGAAAAACGTTATGGATGGGAAATGAGCAGAAGCATAGCAGTTGCAGAGAGAGAATGAAAGGCTGGGGTCAGCTTAAGGAAAGGTCAGCTTGAGGAAAGTTGTGAGAACCCAGCCAAGGATTTGGACTGCTCTCTAGGCAGTGGGGAATCAAGGCCAGTTGATGAGGGTAGAAGGAAACCTGGGATCCAACCATTATTTTAAGAGAATATGTAAGGTAGCAACGGGGGAGATCCTCTAGGTAGAGAGGGTCTGTTTAAGAGATTATTATAAGAGCTCAGGGAGAGATGTGGAAAACCCGAATGTACCCAGAAGCAGTAAGAGTGGAAAAGAGGGAGGGGATGGCTTGGCAGTCGAGTGGATTTGGGAGAGAAGGCAGTTTGGGGTGACACTGAGGATTTTAGCCACTGAGAACCATCTGAAGGAATGGAGGAAGGGGAGATTTCTGAGAAATGGAAATAAGTTTGGAACATTTTATATTCAAAGAGGCATAGCTCATTGGGAGCTTATATTTGGGTGGAGCTCAGAAGTGCAGGCCCCAAAAGAAATGCAAGCTTGGAGGTCACCAGGATGTGCACATAGCAGAAGTAGGGGACAGCATGATATTGCTCAGGAGAGTTCATATAGAACAAAAAAGACTAAAACAAGACCATCCAGAATACCAACATTTAAGGACAGTTAGAGGATGGGGAGCTCCTTATGCCTGAGGAGAAGCAAAGTGAGAGCAGGAGGAGAACCAGGCAAGACTGCCAGGGAAGCCAAATGAGAGTGCTGTATAAGGAGCATCGTGTGTTCGGTGCCAATGCTGCAGCCTCACATTTAGGATTCCAGCACTTCCACTTACTGGCTGAATAACCTTGGGCAAGTTGCTTACCTGGTCTCTATTTCAGTTTTCTCTTCTAAGAGTCCAGTGCTTATAATGACCTACAAGACCCTGCAGGATCTGCCGCCCACTACCTCTCTGGCCCCATCTGCACCATTGCCTCTCTCCCTGAAGCCAGGCACAACTCTTTGTTGATGCTCAGCCAAGCCAGAGAGGTCCCTGCCAGGGCTTCTGCACTGCCCTTTTTCTTACCTAGATACTACTTAGAACAATTTAGTGAAAATTCAATAAATATGAATGGAATGAATGAATGGTCATGTAAATGAGGATACTCATAATATCATAGGGCTATCATATGAAGTATGAAAATATATGTAAAATGCTTAGAATAAACAGTGTTTGGCATAATAAATATTTTCTATTATGATATTTATTTCTCTTAGGATAAAAACTGTTAAGCCATCAATGAATGGATTTTCTGATTAGAAAGATATTGCTGATGTTTGGGATAATTTCAGGGGAAAGATGGTAAAAACCAGATTCAGGAAGTTAAGAAGTCAAAGAAGAATGAAAACGATAGAGAACACACATTGAGACCCTTTGGAGAAGTTTAACAGAAAAGAGATTATGAGATAAGGTATTGTGGGTCAGAGGAAGGTTGGCTGATTGTTTCTTTCAGGAAAGCTGCAGGTAAGGAGAAACATGGCTCCCTCTTTGTCCTAAAGCTCCTTTGCCCCTCCCAGACCACTGCTGTTCTCATCCCCAAAAGCTATCCTCATTTCATTTGAGGTTTGAGCCCTCACTTCTTCATTAATTGTCACAATCATGGAGGACTCTGGCACCAGGCTCAAAACTTAATGCAGTCAAGTCTAGGTGAATTTAAATCCTACATGTTCAACAACCTGGCTTTACAATTTTCTGATTTCCTCCATTTCAGGATCATAATCATCACCCAGACCTGCCTTGTGGAATCTTTAAACTAAGCCCCTGGTGCAGATGGGGCCAGAGAGGTAGTGGGCAGCAGGTCCTATAGGGCCTTGTAGGTCATTACAAGCACTGGACTCTTAGAAGAGAAAACTGAAGTAGAGACCAGGTTTCTCATTCCTTCTCTCCCATAACACCTGCTCTTTCATTCCAGACTTTGCCCTTTCCCTCAGGCCATTTCCATCTCCCTTCCTTGCCTGATTTCCTTTGTGATCCAGTCCAGACTAGTGTGACTATTCAACTACTTCACTACCTGCATCTTCGACATCCCACTTCTCTTTCTATTACGGAACAATGACTAGGTAAGGGAAATTGCACAGATGGAACAGTCATAGCCTTGGAAATGAGCCTGGTGGCTAACCCAACCATCTCTTTTCTCTACCAGAGGAGAGATCAGGTATGCCCATTCTTCATGTTTCTACATGGAAGGACAATGCTCCTGGCCCCTCACCCTTCCTCTCTGAGATTGGTTTGAGAGAAGAAACGGGCATGCTAAGCTCAGCCAATTTTGGATTTCCTCTCCATGGAAGAGAGCTTGTCTGTAAGACACATGTGCCCTGTCCCTGCCATGTGGTATGGGGTCTCTCTATTAGGGAAAACCTACGGTTGTCCAGCTCTGCCAAGAATAGGTGAATCAATTTATTTAATTCAGGAGGATTAGCAAACCTACCTGGCTACAGTTCTAAACCCATGCTCTTCTATTTGTTTCATGAGAAGTAAAGCTGATATTTTGATCTCTATCTGACTCTTGTGCTATGTCTCAGCTAGGGGTGAGGAAAGGAGTATTATTTACTGATCACCCAAAATCACTAATGCTGTGCTCCTGGTGCTACTGGAAATAATGGTACTGTTATGGGGTCTGGAGATGCTACAAATTATGAGCTGCCACCTCAATGGGCCCCTTGATCCACTTGGAAATCCTTCTGGGTGTCCCTGGTCAGCCACTCTCCCAGTTTTTGCAGAGTTTTCTACAAGCCTCCTCTGTTTTCTTCAGTCTCTCTGCCGTGATTTCACATTCTTCTTTATCAACAGATAGATGTCATTAGCCCCCAAGAGTTAAATCCCTTCACTTCACCCATCCCAAAGTCTGTATCTAATAACTTTTTCTTAAAAAGAATATGAAGTTGGATATTTTAAGGTATTTAAAACTATCTGTTAACATTTTTTCAGTAAAGGGAGCAAAATGTGACTATGTCAGAATGAAGATCAAATAGCCAGCAGTTATGCTATATTAACTTTGGTTTAACAAGACAACATGTTAAGTGCCTCGGGAAAGATGGAAGGGGTCATGTTAAGAGTTGGGACTCCTACTTGCAAGTGAGATAACGCCAGATGGAAATAAATCTATATTGGATTGCAGAGCTCAGTACATCCCAGACGCAAGGAGTAGGGAAACAGCTGACACTTTGAAACTACTGGGCACCAAGAACTCTTGTATTTGGAACCTGGAAGTGCTTCATCTCTTGTCTGCTTGCTCTGCATTTGGCTTAGTTACATTCAATGCATACAGGTTTCCTCCACATGGATGCCCCACTTCCCATGTTGCATATACAAAGGTTGTCACCTCTGAGAAGACTAACTCTCTTTTCTACTTGCATTTTGAAAAAAAATCTCAGGAAAAAGAAAAACCCTTACTGGCCTGTATAGGGTCAAGTTCTCTCCCAAAGTGACTAATAGGATGGGGTAAAAGAGACCATGAATCATTTTAATCAATGGTGAGGGAGGAATAAGAGAGAAGAACAACTTCCAAAAAAATAAGAATGTGATTCCCTAGGAAGGGGACCCAGGGCAGACAAAACAAGCAATACTAGCTTCCTTCACAAAAGTGGCCCAGACATGGATTTTGCTCTTAAAATTCTTAGAGTAGAATACAGAATCACTGCCACCATTTTTTTGCATTCCAAATGCAACTGATCAAATTTAGTTTACCTTTAAAGATGTTCTTCTGAAATGTCTATGCACTACGTATAATGCTGCCTCAGTTTCTGGAAGTTAACAGGCCTGCTGCCAACAGGACCAACCACAGAATGGTAACTTAAGCAGGCTTAAGTTACTTAAACTGTTGGAAGAGGTTTTTCAAACAGAATTCCCCATCAGTACAGTGGTTGGAACTCTTCTTCCCTCAGGACATTTATGGAAATAGAGTGTCCAACCCTAAAGGCTCCAGCACCTTAATTTTATCTCTTTTTGGATTCCTGACTCATGACCTTCCACAGCAGCTGCTTCTCCTCTCAAAGACTTGACTTTCAAGCCTACTTGAGGGTCAATATCACAATGCTATCACAGAAGAAATGGGATTCGAGCCTATCAGAAAAACTGTCTAGATCTCAAGGCCTTCATCCCTCTAAAAAATTACTGAACTATTCCCCAAATTACTCAGACCAACCCTAAAACTCAACATAAACATTATTACGTTATGTTGCCAACCTGTTTTCTATCATATTTTACTAATTGCATTTTGAGAATTGAATGAAAACTGGCTTTCAGTTATGTTAGAATAAAACTGCTTAAACTATCTGTCATACTTTATTAAACAATATGCATATATTTGACATGTAAAATATGACTTCAGCATTTCTCACAGCAGTGATAGTCAAACTACGGTCCGCAAACTGCTGCAGGTTTGGTACTAGTTCATAATGAGAAAAATGCAGAATTGAAAATGAATATTTAGAAACTTTTATAACAATCTGGCATTCTACCCACATCCAAGTGTGTGATCAATAGATACATCTCATTGAAAAGAGTGTACACCATTTTGGATGTTGTCCAAACTGCATATTGTATGAACTGTGTAGTTAACAGCAGTGGGATCACATATCAGTACAAATTGGATTAGAAATTAAACAAACAACAACAAAATGCAAACCAAAACCACAATGAGATATCATTTTAAAACCAGTAGAATGGCTATTTAAATTTAAAATCACAGAAAATAACAAGTGTTGACAAACATGTGGAGAAACTGGAACCCTTGTGCATTGCTGGTGGGAATGTAAAATGGTGTAGCCTCTATGTAAAACAGTTTGGCAGTTCCTCAAAAATTTAAATACAGAATTACAATATGATCTAGCAATTCTACTTCTGGGTATATACCCAAAAGAATTGAAAACAGGGATTCAAACAGATACTTGTACACCAGTATTCATAGTCACAAAAGCCAAAAGGTAGAAATAAACAAAATCATCTGTCCATCAACAGATGAATGAATAAACAAAATGTGGTATATACATACAATGGCATATTATTCAGCTTTAAAAAGGAAGGAAATTGACACATTACAATATGGATGAACCTTGTAGACATGATACTAAATGAAATAAGCCAGATACAAAAGTACAAATACTGCATGATTCCACATATATGAGTACCGACAATGAAAATTCATAGCAACACAACATAGAATAAGGTTACTAGAGGCTAGGGGTACAGGGTAAGGGAGCGTTGTTGTTTAACGGGTAGAGTTTCAGTTTGGAATGATGGAAAAGTTCTGAAATTGGAGAGTGGTGATGATCGCAATGACATTGTTAATGTACTTAATGCCATTGAATTGTACATCTAAAAATGTTTAAAATGGTAAATTTTATGTTATGTATATTTTACCATAACAAGAAAACTTGTTCTTCATTACAATAGTTTGAAAATCCTTGTCCTAGAGTATATGTCCTGGGGGGTTCTGAATCAAGTAAAATTTTGAAAATGCTACATAAAATATCCCCCACATAATGCTTAGATTAATAGTTTTTAGAAATCTTTTACTAAGAAACTTAATTTTAACTCAGCATTTCTTAAACTTACTGGATTTCAGTACCTTTTTTTTCATTATACACCATTTAATATCTCACAAAACATAGTTTAAGAAAGGCTGAGCCAGATGAACTACTGAAACATGGTTTATACTTTTACACCGTACACAAATAAGAGTGAAATAGTTGCCACATTTAGGTTGTGGCCCATAATCTAACACTGTCAACCTTTGGTGAGACCCCCCCGCCCCCCACCCGTCAGTTCCTACACTGGCGATGCCAACCCCCAAGGCATGCGAAGCTAACAGGAGTCAAACAGCCAGAGTCTGGTTCATCTCTGCATCCTTCAAGCCTCATACTAAGAATACATTTCACACTTGTCTTTATAAGGCTGCAAGTTAAGACAACGTTAGGGGTGACCCCAGGAACAAAGTACTTCATAGTCTAGGTCAGACATGTGGATGACATTAGAAAAAGAAATAGGCTTATAGAGGGCAAATGAGTATGCAAAGCAGGAGTCATATTGATATATCTAAATACCATTACCCCTATCACATTGAGAGGTCACAACCTCCCTACTGAGAAGGCAAAAAAGCCAGAAAGAAAGGAAATACCACAAAGTAAAAAACCAAAAGCAACCTTTGTCCTCATTGACATATACCATGGCCTGAAGTAATTCTAGTATTTAAAATTTTGGTCTGCAGAAAAGTTCAAGGAAAATGTTCTGCTGATATTAAAACGCATGTGAAAAGGAAGAAATGGTATGCAGAAAAGGAATTAGAAGCAAAAAAGAGAAATCTGGTAAAAACATCACTGTCACTCCTCTCATTCTTTCAAGTTTATCAGGTTCTTAACCTAAGTTAGAGCTGCCTTTACTATTCCAAATTTTTTTCTATGTAACTCAAAAAAGGTGTGGAGAAGAGATTATCTTCAAATAACTCTAGAAATCTCTACTTTATGATCATGTGTAAGTGGAAACCACATTTCATCTTCAAGGAACATTTTTTTTTTAAAGTATATTCAAAATAATAAATTTTCCATGGATATTGGCTTCCTCTTTCCAAGTCAGTGTTTGGCCTAGTTTATACTATAAATCTAATGGGCAAGTTATCTCTCACAAATAACACCTAGCACATTCTTGGCATCTGAAAAGAGTTAACATGTTGCATATGCTGTTCATGTTCACAAAACAAGATATTTGAGAAAAAAAAAAAATCACCAGAGAAGGCGGGTGGGTGAGCATAGGAATGTACAGGGCCACCAGTACTGTGGCTGCAAAGGTCCCTCTCCTGTGCACTCAAGGTTTTGAAGGCATTTCCATGGGGGTGAAACCAATGGATGAAAAGAACTGAGACTCTATAAGGTGCTAGGGGTTTTGAAATTTCTACCACATTTAATTCTAGCCACCTATCTCTAAGTATGCTTTCCTTAACAAATGCAGAGAAAGATAAAGTTTAAACTAAGTTCATTTGAATTATTGTTTAATGCAGAGGTCCCCAACCTTTTTGGCACCTGAGACCGGTGCTCCTATGAGAATCTAATGCCTGATGATCTGAGGTGGAGCTGAGGTGGTGATGCTAGTGCTGGGGAGTGGCTGCAAATACAGATGAAGCTTTGCTTGCTTGCCCGCTGCTCACCTCCTGCTGTGTAGCCTGGTTCCTAACAGGCTGCGGGCGGGTTGGGGACTCCTGGTTTAATGGGTACAGAGTTTCGGTTTGCAATGATGACAAAGTTCTAGAGATAGACAGTGGTGATGATTGCATAATGTCTGAAGATAATTTAACTTAATTCTATTGAATTGTACACTTAAAAATGGTTAAAATGGCAATTCTTATGTATGTTTTACCGCAAGGAAAAAAAGTGTCGGTAACTTTTCGAGGTTACACAGTGTGTCCATGACAAAGCTAAGAGGTATGCCAGTCTGACTCTGACTCCAAGCTCAGTCTTTCTCACATCTCTCAAAAATAATGATAAAGATGATGGTGATAATTAAAAATATCTCATTCTCCATATCCATCTCCTTCTCCTTCTTCTTGATTGTTTACTTTGTTCCAAACTCTATTCAAAGCAATTTATGTGCATTTATATCCTTAATTCTTACAACAACCCTCTGAGGGATACTTTTAGTATCCCTATTTTCCAGATGAGAACGTGAAGTACAGAGAGGTACTGTAACCTCTTCAGGTGGCACGCAGCTAATAAATGGTCGACCAGGAATCAAATCTGAGCAGTTTATCCCAGAGCCCTGCTTTTTACCACTTCATGGCACTGCCTCCTAGTACATAAATTTATGTACACAGCATATAAAAACATAAACCTCATTAGTCTCAAGAAGATGCATGAACCAAAAATTCAGTAGTTTATAGATAATGTTTAGGTGACTTAATAAAAGTTAGTTCACACCTAGCCTCTAAGCAGGATATTCTAAACGAAGCTTTAAATATCACCTTTCCATAAAGTCTTCCATGCACCACTGGGCCTCACTCCCTTGGCACTGCCTGGCCCCCAGCGGTGGTAACAACCATACCCAACTCTGTATTATGGTTAGTTTCTATTACTTACTTCCCATTATACCATGAGTTCTCATGCAGGAATTTGTATTTCTGCGTGTACCCACTATTTTAGGATTATGTAGATAGCCACAGCTCCTCAGTAAGTTTTTCTTAATTTACTTGAAATAGTTTAATAATACTGTTATTATCCATTCTCTAAAGGTTGCTCTATAAGCATCTGGTCCTTGAGTCCTTTTCAATGGTAACTCTTTAATCACCTTCCTATGGTAATTAGTATCTTCAGGGTTTCCACTGGGATCAATTTTGATAATTTCTATTTTGCTAAGAAATCATCCTTTCCCACTGTTTTTTCGAACCTCTTACCACAAGTCTCAAAAAGGCTTTAATTTGTTTTGTAGCTATTGTTTTGCCATTTCTTTTCTTTTTCTTTGTTCTGTATTCTTTTGCTCTTGTTTTTTTCCTCAATTGGGCTTGCAAAGGGATTATTTACTTTATTGGTCTTTCTAAAGAATGAGCTTTTGGATTTCCTTGTCCATTTTTCTATCCCTTTAATTTCAGTTTTTATCTTATTAATTTCCTCTTACTGATATTTTAGGTTTATTTTGTTCCTCTTTATTTCCTAAGCTGAGTAATAAGTTGCCCTAAGTTTTCTTTATTCTTTAAAAAGGAATAAAACATTTCTTCTGAGTACAGCTTTTACTGTGCTTAGAGGTTTTAATAACAAAATGTTCTTTTCATTCTCAATAACTTTAACTTCGTCTTTGGTTTTCTTTTTGATCCCGAGGTTATCAATGAATGTGTTTTAGAATTTGCAAGTGGATATGGTCTTTTAAGCTGCCTTCTTGGTTTTTATTTCTATTCTCATTGCACCATAATTAGTGTGTCCTGTTACCCACCCCAGTCCAAGCTTCTGAAGGGTTTCTTTGTGGTTGATTTGAGGGGAGGATGAGGGCATTAAATGTTCCATGAACATTTTCCTGTCTATTTTTATCCATTGACTATGATCTTTGAAAATTGATGTGAAATTCCTTCAATTAACAATTGTTCTACAGGATACCTAGTATGATATGGTGGAATAAGCATGACATTTGTCATTTTAAAATCCTGTTTCTTCCTTTTATAGGCCTAGGTCTCAGTTACCTGATCTATAAAATGCAAATCATGCTTACCAGCCTCACAATGTTACTAGTGAGAAACTTGATTAAGCCTGGAGTGCTCTCCCTTTCTATGCAGTGCCTTCTAGAAAGTTCCAGTTAGCTGTTGAAGTTCTGCCCTTGAGAAGCTGTTCTCTGCAGTCCTGGTAGGCAACAGAAATGCCTTCGAGTGCCTTCAAAATGTGGTCTTGTGGGGCACCTTGGACCACACAGTGTGAAGAAACGGATACACCACTCACTGCGTGTACTTTGCACCCATTCTTGTATGTTTCACACACCCAGGAGGATCCTAGAGAAAGGCAGTCATTCCAGACTAAGCGTTTTCCCGAAGCAATCAAGTTTTAATTCCCTTAAAACACTTGTGTGAGTCTGCCGTGGGGGGAGGAGGAGCAAGACATAAAGCAATTTTGCTGTTATACTTAGCACTGTAGAGAATATTTTTGAAACTAAAGACTGATTGAGAAGGACATCAAAAGAGTTTGATTTGTTTGATGTTTGGACATATATACATGATGTAGATAACTGCTGGATTAATGATGACCGTCTGTACACCAGATGGACTGTGTGACTATGTCGAGATATCTGACTCAGCTCCATTTGAAAAGCAGATTACGGTAAAACTATTCTAACACAAATGATTCCCTCATCTCACGTTTAAGGGTACAGCATAGTTAAAATAATCTAGCAATTGCAATTAGATTTTAAGGCCTCTCCTGCCTGTGTCAGTACCACCATGTAAGAATCAGAAGTGATGATTTAATTATGTCTGGTCAATTTCTGTGAAGGACAAGACGCTTTTATCACAAGCAGTTAGGATGTGCTGAGCAGCCCTGACACTGAGAGGTATAACACAGCAGCTGGCCTGTAGGCTTACATTATCATTTTAGATTTGATATTTCTAAAAGCAGCTTTTAATCTGAGTATCTTAACAAGCAAAGAGAAAAAAAATAAGTAATAAGCGCAATCTCACCCTCCCAGAATATTCTTTTAAAGCTTTTGTCTCACTAAAAATTTGTTCCTTTTTCTTTGTTAGCTTTTATTCACAAGAAGTACAAATGGAGAAATTTGTATGGGGAAATATGGGGAAAATTTTAACCTACAAAAAGTTTTTAACGCAAATTAAAACAATAGCGCACAAATGGTTTTATCATTAGATTGGCCAAGATGAATACAAATAATAAGATCCAGTGTTGGGGAAGGCATGAAGAAGTTGACAGTCTTATATGTAGCTGGCAAGAGTGTGAATCAGTTCTATAATACATTTCAGAGGGAGACTTAGAAGAGACAAAAGTCTTTGGATTTTGAATTTTTGGGATTCAGAAATTCACCTTTTAGGAATACATTCTAAAGACATAAACATTGATCATTTACAAAGACTTTTGTAAAAGAATGTCCACTGCAACATTGTTTAACATGGAAAACTGGAAACAACACAAACGTTCAACAGGAGGGATTGCTTAACTAGAATTGCGGTTATATATTATGTTGAAAACTATTTCTATATTCCTGCTGGTATATAATGACGTTAGGCATTAAAATAATTTCAAGAATCAATGTAGTTGAATCCTGAAGTCCAAATTACACAGATATTTAAAAGGATGACTATAAAAAGTTACTCGCAATTTAACCTACTCAGAAAAAGCATTGTTAGTATTAGGATGGATAATTTTTAAGTGATTTTTTTTCTATGGCGATACATAATTTTTCCTCCCTTTCTAAAAATTTTTGAGTGTTTTGGATAGGTGACTTATTTATTCACTCACATGATTAAAAAATACACAAATGTTTATTCTGTGAAGTTACTCTCCTACTTCTGTCCTCCAATTGTCCAGATCCCCACTCCTAAGGCAACTAATAGTTCCAGTTGCTTATATATTTTTCCAGAAGTATGGTGTGTGTATATATGTATATATATTTTACATTCTCTTTCGCCTTTTTTAAATGCAAAGTAGGTACCCTTTGTTTTTTAAAAATTATTATTAATCAATAGATAAAGAGTGCCATCATTTCTTTTTTATGACTACATGGTATCCCTTGGGATGAGTGGGCCAAAATTAGGGTAAACATATAATCTATTGCCCACATCGAGGCATTCTTGAAAGGAAGGGGATGTTATTACTAATTATAGAAGAACAATAGGCATAAACCAGGAGCGTCTCAGAGAAATCTGGATGTATGCTTATCCTAACCGTAAATGACTAGCCTTATTAACCAATCTCCCTTTGATGGAACTTAGGTTATTTCTAGTCATTTGCTAGAGCAAAAGATGCTGCAATGAAAACCTTTACATATGTGTCATTTCACAAAAGTGGGAGTGCATCTGTAGGATATAATACTTAGAAGTGAATTTGCTTAGTCAAAGGATATCTACATTGTTTTTATTAATAGATATTTCCAAATTGTCATCCAAAATGGTTGTAATTATTTTCATTTTCTTCTGAAAAAGAAAGTATTGCTTTTATAATAAAAGGAAACAGTAAGTTACTTTTAAAGTTAAAAATAATGCAAAAAAGTAGATTTAGGAAGTTTAAAGCATTCTTATTCATAAATACATAAGGAAACACAAGATTGGAAATAAAGTTGACTGCCTTTCGACTATATAGAAGTTTCAAAAACAAACCAAACCCAAGAAATGTTGCAAATGAAGAAATTATGTAGTCAGAGGGTAAACTAAAAAGCTCTCTGTAAATATAATGCTTATATATCGCTGTGCATCTTCTACCTTTCTTTGATGTGTGTATCTTACACATTCTTCTTTTTGTCCAACTAGGCAAGTTAGTTTTAATTTGAACCCAGTAAGTGACAACAAATGACTGACAGTAGCCTGTCTTTTTTTTTTTTTTCAGAGAACCAACAGTTCCAAAAAGGTGGTTTTACTACTTAAGGGCAGCTATTGTGGTATCCATGGTATTCATTACAGTGGCTGGACCTGAAGCCCAGAGTGGTAGGGAAATCTCTTGTGAGGGCCAACAAACTGGGAGTGTCTGCTAAAATTATGCCATCTCAACACTGCAAAAGGCAAATATCCACTACCTCCAAGATAGACTCATTCTTGCTTCATGTATATAAATTCTGGGAGAAAAGCCACAGATTCTTTCAGTTATAAAATGAAATTTACACTTGCCAAAATATGTTTTAATAATCCCATATATTCAGGCCTTAACCTTAACCTTCCTACTACTCACAAGACATTCCCAATATGAGCTTTGTAGTCATCATATAAATTTGTATGCCAAGAAGTTAGCAGACCAAGTACAGACTATTCTCAAATGTGTGAGGGAGGGTTTCCATGAGTTATTTTGTAAGAATTTCATATCCATATGATGAAACAGCATTTGAAAATTATTTCCAAAAGACTACATGCCAAAATGAATACAATTTTTAAGTTCTGAGCTTGTAATGAGTATGTGAACCTATAGCATAATGCTAGCTCATAGTAGACACTTCCTGAATGACTGAATTTGGAGTGAGACAGACACCTACTTATTAAAACTACGGCTGATGACATGTACAGAGCTAACAGGCAAAACTGCTTTCTCAACTGCAGTGCCTTTAAAAATCAGATATGTTAAAGAAATATTAATCTTGTCAGTGTTTTCACACCTAAAGGAGTAACAACAGCTACTAGTCCTGACATAATTACATTAGTCTTCTATTGAAAGACATTTAGGCTATTTCCAATCTTTTACTATTTCAAAATATATGGCAATAAAGTGAAAGCGGGGGCAGAGAGAGGCATTTCATAAAAGTGGCAGTGCATCTGTAGGATAAAAAAACAGAAGTGAAACTGTGCTAAGTATTTCAAAGACATTATTCTTTTCATTCTCACAACAGCAAGTGGATTCAGACAAGGAAATTAAATTTAAGGCTCAGAGTGATGAAATGGTTTCTCCACTGTCATACAGCTAGCAAGTGGTAGAGCTGGGATTCAAACTTAATTCCAAATGTCCATTCTACTCCTTTACACAGTCTGATAGATCTATATCTTCACATAAAACCACAGACAAATAGCATAATAGAAACCTCAAGCCACACCTGAAGTCTTGATAGCTTAAACTCAATAAGTTAAAATAATGATGGTTGTGATGTTAAACAGATAGGTTTGTGGCCTGTACTAGTCTCCCAGTGATGAGTCTGGATCATACAATATGAAGAAAGACCCTCACAGACACTAGCGAAATCCAGGAAGACCCTCTCACATACCCTAAACACATTTCGCCATTTTAAAATTTTAACTCAGTGACCCCTGCCAGATCCCACTTGATACAGTACTTAAGGTCCATACTCAAGATAAAACTAGCTCAATGAAACCCCCGGAAATTTCTGCCTTCTGGGTTTGCTTTATAAAAAGATAATAGGACACAAATTCCCTCACAGATGGCATATAAGAGAGATTCGTCTTCTTAATTATATTATAGATGGGAGCTTATAGCAAAAGTCCAGGACTCAAAATTTTTCAAATAGTTCTTAGAGCTAATGACCTAATAGCCATTAGCCTTTGTAATCAAGGATCATACCTCAGGCACTCATAACATGTGTATTACAACCTTTTTGAGGGAAACTTGATAATATGCTCTCAAAAATTTTAAAAATATGGGTTTTTTTTGATCCAGCAATTTTACTGTGGGAATTTGTTCTTTAAAAAATCTAAAAAATATTTATGTAGACTATTGTTCATCACAAATTTATTTTTAATAGCTCAAAAATGAAAATAACCCAAATGCCCAAGAAAAAGAGTCCACTAAATAATTTATTGTTATGTCCATGTGGGGAAAACATTATACAGCCATCAAAATGGTATTCTCACAAAATACTTAACATAGGAAAATCCTCATGATCAAGGATAAGGGAAAATGAAAGACAGAAAAGTGATGTGGAGTATAACCTCAACCATGTCATTTGTATACGTATACACGTACAGAGAAAAAGCTAGAAGACTATAATCTAGAATGCAAACAGTCTGTGAGTGGGCTATTATGCATGATTTTATTTTCCTCTTTATACTTTTTTTTTGTTATTTATGTTCATTCAGTGATGGTATAATACAACTAAATCCAGAAAAAGATAACATATAGTACATTTTAAAAAAACAGTTCTTTAAGTTGGTGATGCTGTTGACTTTCTCAGCCATGGAATTTCTCCAGCTTCAGCCAAGCCAATTAGACATGGATTATTTTTCTCTTATCTTTTGCACTTTGACCAACTCACTGCCTATTGGTATCTCCACTGGATTAGAAGGAAGGAATGTGATAGTGAAACTCAAAGCCATCCTTTCGGTAGGAGAGAATGACTATCACATATTTGTTTAGAGATTTA
Organism: Pteropus vampyrus; assembly: GCF_000151845.1. NCBI lineage: Eukaryota > Metazoa > Chordata > Mammalia > Chiroptera > Pteropodidae > Pteropus > Pteropus vampyrus. Next base: position 1,974,923 of record NW_011888860.1, on the reverse strand, counting down.
AAAGGCCTACACCGGCTAAAGTTACATAGAGATTTCCTTTATTTATATAACCCCTGATGTAGAATTTGTTCATTTTGGTAGACAACTACATCTTGGTCTGAAGGAATATGAACCTCTAAACTAAGAATTTTCATGATGTCACTGAATGGCAACAACACCTGTGAAATGCCTGTCTCCTACTGTGTGGACTTTCTTGTCTGCCTCTTCCTTCAATTTTCTCCTAGAAAGTTCTTAACCAACCACAGATTCACTAACTAGATCCTTCACTTCTAAGCCAAAGTCCTGTCTAACTGCCCAGACACAGAAGTCAAAACACGAAATCTGTGTGATCATATTCTGATATAGCTTCATAAACTCTAATTTCAGTTTATTGCATTCTGATATTGTATTATTCCTTTGCGTTTTCTCTTCCTTGCTTATAAAAGAATCTGTTTCACATTATTTTCTTAATCATGATCATTTAAAATTTGCTACTTAAAACCTTGCTTTCTTTTGTAAGATTTTTTTTCTAATTTAATTCTTATATTTTTATTTTTTCAATTACAGTTGACATACAACATTATATTAATTTTAAGTGTACAACACAGTGATTAGACATTTATATAACTTATGAAGTGATCACCCTGATAAATCCAGTACCCATCTGACACATACATAGCTATTACTGACTATATTCTCCATGTTATACTCTATATTCCCATGACTATTTTGTAACTATCAATTTGTACCTCTTAATCTCTTCCCCTTCACGCATCCCCTCAGCCCCTATCTGACAACCATCAAAATGCTATCTGTAAATATGAGCTTGTTTCTGTTGTTTGTATGTTTATCCTGTTCTCTAGATTCCACATATGGCATTTGTTTTTCTCTGTCTGACTGAATCCTCTCAGCACAATACCTTCTAGGCCCAATCATGTTGTTGCAGATTTCATTTTTTTTTTTTTTTTTTTGTGGCTGAGTAATATTCTATTGTATATATGTACCACCTCTTTTTAATCCATTCATCTATTGATGGACATCCCGGTGGCCTCTATATCTTGATTATTGTAAACAATGCTGCAAGGAACATATGAAAGCACATGTCCCTTCAGAGTAGTACTTTGGGTTTCTTCAAATAAATACCCAGAAGTGGGAATGCTGGGTCCTTCTTTCTCTTGTTACAGACTTATTTTAAAGTCTATTTTGCCAGGTATAAGTATTGCTACCCAGGTTTGTTTGTTTCAATTTTCATAAAATATCTTTTGCCATCCCTTTACTTTCAGTCTGTGTATGTTTCTTGATCTAAAGTGAGACTCTTGTAGGCAGCATATGTAGGGGTCTTGTTTTCTTATCCATTCAGCCACCCTATCTTTTGATTGGAGCATTTAATCCATTTATATTTAAAGTGTTGATAGGTACGCAGTTATTGACATTGCATTATTCATATTTTTTATCTATTTTTTCTTCTTTTTAAAAAAGTTCTTTAACCTTTCTTGTAATCCTGGCTTGGTGGTGATGAATTCCTTTAGCTTTTTCTTGTCTGGGAAGCTCTTTATCTGTCCTATGATTCTAAATGATAGCTTTACCGGGTAAAGTAATCTTGGTTGTAGGTCATTGCTTTTCATAACTTTGAATATTTCATGTCAATCTCTTCTGGCCAGCAAAGTTTCTGTCGAGAAATCAGCTGACAGTCTTATGTGACCTTGCTTTGCTCTTGTTGCTTTTAAAATTTTCTTTGTCTTTAAGATTTGGCATTTGAATTATGATGTGTCTTGGTGTGGGCCTCTTTAGGTCCCTCTTGTTTGGGACTCTGTGCTTCCTTGGCTTCTGTGTCTATTTCCTTCACCAAGTTAGGGAAGTTTTCAGTCATTATTTCTTGAAATAGATTTTCAATTCCTTGCTCTCTCTCTTCTCTTCCTGGTATCCTTCTAACGTGAATGCTGTCCCAGAGGCCCCATAAACTATCCTCATTATTTTGGATTCCTTTTTCTTGTTGCTATTCTGATTGAGTGTTTTATGCTACCTTATCTTTTAAATCACTGACTTGATCTTCCGTTTCACCTAATCTACCATTAATTCCTCCTAAGGCATTCTTCATTTCAGTTATCATATTCTTCATTTCTGACTGGTTCCTTTTTATGTTTTCTATACCCACTTTTATGTTTTCTGTCTCTTTGTTAAAGTTCTCACTGAGTTCCTCTACTCTTCCCCTAAGTTCATTGAGCATCCTTAATGCAGTGTTTTGAACTCTGCATCTGATAGATTACTTGTCTCTATTTTGTTTAGTTCTTTTTCTGGAGTTTCATTTTGTTCTTTTGTTTGGGACATGTTTGTCTTATTTTAGTTGCCTACTTGTGTTTGTTTCTATGCATTAGGTAGGGCTGCTATGTCTCCCAGTCTTAGTAGAGTGGCCTTATGTAGAAGGTGTGCTGTAAGGCCTAGTGGCGGCACAGTCTTCCCTGGTTGCCTGAGCCAGGTGCTCCAGGTATGTCGCTTGTATGGGTTGTGTGTGCCCTCCTGCTATAGTTTAGCCTTGGTTGCTGTTTGCTCAGCAATGGGAGGGACAGACCCTCGGACTCATTGGTTATGATGACTGCCCATGACTAGTGGAGAAGCTGTTGTGGAGGGGCTGACTCTACAGAGCAAGATTCACTTTAGCAGGGCTCTAGTGCCTGCCCTGTTTGCCCTTTGGGTGTATTGTCCTCAGATGTGACCCCAAGTGATGCTCTGGCTCAGACTGAAGCCAGCCACCAGGCGTGCAGACTGGGGCCTCCTGTAAAGGGCCCTGTCACAGGCCAAGATCAGCTGCAGCCTGTGCTCTGCCTGATGCCACCAAGCAATCCACAGATGGCTGTCACCCACACTAGGCTTGAAAGTTCCTTGGGAGACCAAGCCACAAACCAAGGCTGGCTGCCGCTAATGCTGAGTTTGGGGCTGCTCAACAAGAGGTACGGGCATGCTGAGGCCAGATGCCACCCTTACCCTGAAGCCAGACAATTCAGTTTCTCCTCGTATGTCCCTGGTGCTTTTCAAGCTGCTGCCCCAGTGCAGGAGCTCACGGTGAGTGAGTGCATCACTGAGTAAGTTTGTGTGGGGCCCTTTAAGAGGAGCGCTTGGGATTTCCCCAGCCCTTCATCTCACTCAGCCACAGTCTCTGCTGGTTTTCACAGCCAGAAGTTTTGGGGACTTCTCTTCACGGCACTAAAACCCTTGGCTGTGGAGCCTGGTGTGGGACAGGGCCCCCTCACTCCTCAGAGGGACCTCTGTAGTGGATATATTTCTCCCAGTTCTCAACCACCACACACAGGAGTGGGACCAGGCTGTTCCACATCTCTGTCTCTCCTACCAGTATCAAAGTGACTTTTCTGTGTGTCCCTAGTTATAGAACTTTTGTTCAGCTAGTCTTCAGGTTACTCTCAATGATGGCTATTTTATAGTTTAGTTGTAATTTTGATGTGGTCATGAGGGGAAGCAAGCACAGCATTTACCTACTCTGTCATCTTAATCAGAACTCAGATTTCCTTATTACTCACTTCTACTCTTAATTTTCCTCCGGGAATTAATATGTCTAATATTTTCTTTCCTTAAGTAAAAATTATAATTGGAAAAAGTTATGGAATATGAAATCTATGGAATATGTAAAATAAGCTTTGAGATGCACTATAAATCCAACTCCAATGGTAATCTACTTAAATCCAATGAATTGCTAATTGTCAATTATTTCTTTGTGATTCTAAACCTCAAAACTATGTTTCTCTATACAATTTATAATAATTTGAGTGGGACATTTGCAAGATCATTTTCTTGAACCTGTGAAGACGTTTTTAATTATGTCACATTTGCAGATGGAGTTGCAACTGGAAAAGTTCAACAAAGCTGAATTCAGTTCAGCAGCCTAAGTTTCTCTTGTTGCTCTCCTCGTCAGAACTCAGTCACTCTCTTCACTTGCTCTTACTCCATCAACAAATCAACCAATACATATTTCTAAAAATTATCCCTTTCACCTTTCATTCATGCCTAGGTAGAAATCATTACAGATTAAAATACTGCCAGTCTCAGTTCTATTTCTCGTTTACTATAAAGGCAGGTATAAAGCATCTCTATAGAAATTCAGGGTCCTGTAAATATCTACTTAAGGTAGGAGTAAACTTTTGAGGTGATACAGCTTTTCAACATCCTTGACAGCAAAACACATAAGATCCTCTGATTCGCCTTCCTGTAAGGCCAGGCTCCACTATAGAGACCCACCATGAACCTTGTCACTATCCGAAGTGGTATCTTGGAACATCTAGTACTGTATTCTATGGTCAGATACATCATCCATCTAGCTCTCTTTCACCCTCAAAATACACTACTTCTTGGACTGCATAACAAACTTCTAAACCCTTGATCACTCAATGAAACATGTTCGTTCCATATTGATTTATGGTTTCCAAATAGCTGAGTCCTCACTGAGACCATAGTCCATTTCCATTCCCCTCAGCAGCTAATCCAACCTCCCAGTTCTCCATATTCTCTCAGCAACACTTCCACTACGTTTCAGATATCTTTGTCTGCTGCCACAATGAAAAAGTTGAGGCCCCCAAGAATGACACTGTCAACCCTCCATTCCTCATGTATACACCCCATGTTCACCTCCTTTCCCCTGGTCAAGGACAAAACCTCTCCTCCTTGTTAAGACCATCTATTCCTATCTTCTAAGATTTCATTCTACCTATTTAACCTCTCTTCCATCTCTTCATCTTCTTTTTCTCACCAGTCTTCTTATTCCTGTCCTGTAAACAAGATAAAAATGTTCCCATCTCACAGAAAAGTCCTCTAACGACTGTATGTCTCCCTCCGGTTAACACCAACTCACTCCCCTTCCTTCTCAACTCTCATGATCATAAAAGTTGTCCCCAAACACAGTCTTTACTTTTCTCCTCCTGTTTGATCCTCTTTACAACCTGACTTCAATTCTCACTGTCTGGTACAAATACTCTTATCGATAATCCTCCCCTACTTGCCAATCCAAGGGAGACTTTTCAGTTCTTACAATGGACTAACTTTCTACTTGCACTTGACACAGTTCATTACTTTTCTTCCTTGAGACATTCTCTTTTTCGTTGATACTACAATGTCCCCTTTCCAATATTTCTTTGCCTCTTTTTCTCAGTCCTCACTGAGAGTTCTTTCCTGAGTTTCTCTTTCTCCCCTATTCCTTGAATGACAATTTTCCCAAGTCACACCCCACAGCTAATTATTCTTCTAACAGGCAATACTATTCATCCTGTGTTTCCAACTTTCCTTAAACATTTATGATTCTTGAATTCTTCTAGACTGTACAGAACATCTTTATGCCACAAATTGACCAGAGAATGGCCATTGTGATAAATGGTGCTGAATGACAATTTCCTCCTTCCCTTGGTGCTTAGATCCAAAATCATCATTCATTCTGTCTCAAAAATTAATGCCTCTAAGTGTAAGCACACAAACTGAAGTATATATGGGTTTCTATCTCCTCCGCTGCAACACTAATGCAAACCATATCGCCTAAAAATAAAAGAAGGCTGATGGAACAAAAGCAAACCTCAAACTTCAGATTCAATAGCTTCTGTTGAAACCATAGAATCTCTACAGCAATTAAGCAGAGGTGAGGCCACATGTTTTGAGGACATTTACTTAAATCTCTTACAAGACTAAGTTTTGTTAGAGTTATGCTTTAAAACTGCTGATTAAAGCACAGAATGGTTATAGAATTGTGAGTGCCAGGCAGGTTTACCATTTTTTCAGAGTTCAAGCTGATGAAGCATTTATAATGTTTTCTGGGGTCACAGAGCATGTTGTCAAGGGTACTGATGTGTGTTATTAAGACACACCATGACACCCATACCTAATATCCCACCCTGGGACCTGATACCACGCCATCATTCTGCAAACATATTGCTAATGCTGTGCAGCCTCTCAACTGTGCTCTTAACAAGGATGCTTTGATGACTGCTTTTAGTCTTCTTTCCTCATTGGAGAGAAATTCAGTCACAATAGTGAGAGAAATGCTAAACAGATTAAACAGGGTAGGGACTCTTATGCATAGACCCTTTCCTGATGAGGAAGAGGGACAAGACTTTGCTCTAATCAACAGGTTCTTTTTCAATGGTGAGAAGCACAACCACAATTGGGAACATGCTTTTAGTGGCATTTTTAGAGTTCTTATTATGGATCATTATCTCTGAAACTGTCCCCAGTTTGAATACAGCTCTGGACTTTACTGTCTTGACAATCCATCTCTAGTAATCTAGATATATATGCTATGTTAATTATGGTACTCAGTACTCACAATGTACTGTAACTAATGTGTTCAGCCAGGGTTTTTAAAAAGTTTTAGATTTCAGCTGCATTTTATTTTGTAATTTATCATTGATGGCAGAACCTCATTCCTTTGCTTCATATTTCCAGGTAGAGGGGGTTCCATTAGAGTAACTCTCCTGGGCGTTTTTTTCTGCCACCCTGCTCGAAAGTTATGTGAATGCTGAGTACAGAAGAGATTTAATATTTTCAGCCAATCCTCTTCCTGCAGCTGCGTAAGAAGTGTACTTTCTCTCATATTGTTAAGTTTTATAGGCACAGCTCCTATAGGGGAGTTCTCACTGGAGCTGGCTGGGTAAGTGTCACTTAGTCAGGGCTGAAACAGTAGCAAGCGTAAATGCCAGACCAAAGTCATGGTCTTCAACCTAGCTCTTGTCAGTAAGAAAATGAGCATTTTGATCTTTATCTAACTCCTGCATCTTTTAAGTGGGGTAACAGGTGACATGACATTATTAATCATGAGAAACAACACCAGTTATTAGACAATATTTATGCTGGTTTGAGTTCAGGGATTTATACAGTCAAATCCTCCCTATTTCCCCTGATGGATAATTCCTTTTTTTAGTACAATGGTAAGAAACACAAAATTTTTTAAATTACTTAGAACATTTCTCTATTATATTCAGCATGTGTTTTCATTACACCCATATCTGGAAGATCAACAGGATGGAAAACTGGAAGTACAAACACGAACAGACAAAAAGAGAAGAAAAACTTAGTGAGATTGCCAATTTACAAAGACAGGCAGGGTAACCTGAGTAAGAAAGTAAATAACATGTCTCAAAGACCTAGAATCTTGGGAAATGCTTTTAAATGTCTATCTTTGCAATCAATTTCAAAGTCAAGGGTCCGCTTTCAACAGTTCCTTACTATTCATAGGAAATGCCAACACCTAGACTTGTAGCTTGGTTCTATTTTGTGACAAAGAAGGCAGTTTACATTTGGTTATATCCTACAATATCCACAGACATTTCATCAACATTTTGGCCCATTTTAGCGGCATATTTTCCTTACTCAGTCTTTCTGAAGGAAAGCCAGAAGAAATAATCCATTTTAGAGTATTTTTCTAGCATTGGTGTTTGAAGAAATTTAGATCCAAAAATAAAGTAGAACATTATGTCATCAGTTTTGAATACACAAACTTAGTGTTCGTATGGGTCAAATTCCATGACACTCCATTCCAATGGACTGTGATATTCTTCTTGTCCTATAAATCGGGTACTTCAAATAGTGTATAACATTAGCAGGCCCAAGACTGGGTCTTGATAATCTTTTCTAAAATATCATTTTCAAATCACGTGATTTATTGCAAAATGATAGGAAAACTTGCTTTGTGGTGAGTCTGTAATTTCATTATCACTTGAATTGTAAATACTAGATCTATTGACCATTATTCTTAAATGCCATTTTATTGCCTATGTTAAGTAAATGTTATCTTGCAAATTTTAAGAACATTACCTACGAAGCGAAACAAACATAATCACTTCCGATGCCACTAATTATAAAGTTTTTGAAAACGGCTATGTATTACTACTACACAAGGATAGAAATATGTCCAATGATAGACACAGAAAGACCTGGGTTCTAATCATGAATTTCCCACTTACTAGTAATACTGGCAAGCTATATAACCTTTCTAAGTCCCAGGTTCCTCACCTGTAAAATGCAATAAAACATACCTACCAGGTTTTCCTGAGGAATAAATGAGATAATTTAGGTACAACACTTAACTCAGTAACTAATAACGAGTAGATAGTTAAAAGTGTAGGCTCTGGAATTTAATTCTGACTTATAACTATAACTTAAAACTACTGTTGCTGCTACTGTTGAGTTTGTTATAATTATTATTGAATAAGTTCTTCATTTATTCAGCTGAGAGCATGTCAAAAATCACGTTTATAAAGCTAACACTAACACTAAGCACACAAAACATGCCAGGCACTTCTGTGGGCTTTAAATGTATTAACCCATTAATCTTGAAAATGCTTCTATTTTATTATCCTATTTACAGTATATTCAGGAAACCATCACACAGAGAGGTTTAGTAGCTTTAATATGTACACATAGCAAGTGGATTGGGCGAGGGTCCAAAGCCAGGCAGGCCTCACTCTTAACTTCAGCGTACTCTCCTCTGCCTTCCTGTGTATAC
>NW_011888860.1:1958507-1966400 GCF_000151845.1 Pteropus vampyrus | reverse complement strand
ACACGAACAGACAAAAAGAGAAGAAAAACTTAGTGAGATTGCCAATTTACAAAGACAGGCAGGGTAACCTGAGTAAGAAAGTAAATAACATGTCTCAAAGACCTAGAATCTTGGGAAATGCTTTTAAATGTCTATCTTTGCAATCAATTTCAAAGTCAAGGGTCCGCTTTCAACAGTTCCTTACTATTCATAGGAAATGCCAACACCTAGACTTGTAGCTTGGTTCTATTTTGTGACAAAGAAGGCAGTTTACATTTGGTTATATCCTACAATATCCACAGACATTTCATCAACATTTTGGCCCATTTTAGCGGCATATTTTCCTTACTCAGTCTTTCTGAAGGAAAGCCAGAAGAAATAATCCATTTTAGAGTATTTTTCTAGCATTGGTGTTTGAAGAAATTTAGATCCAAAAATAAAGTAGAACATTATGTCATCAGTTTTGAATACACAAACTTAGTGTTCGTATGGGTCAAATTCCATGACACTCCATTCCAATGGACTGTGATATTCTTCTTGTCCTATAAATCGGGTACTTCAAATAGTGTATAACATTAGCAGGCCCAAGACTGGGTCTTGATAATCTTTTCTAAAATATCATTTTCAAATCACGTGATTTATTGCAAAATGATAGGAAAACTTGCTTTGTGGTGAGTCTGTAATTTCATTATCACTTGAATTGTAAATACTAGATCTATTGACCATTATTCTTAAATGCCATTTTATTGCCTATGTTAAGTAAATGTTATCTTGCAAATTTTAAGAACATTACCTACGAAGCGAAACAAACATAATCACTTCCGATGCCACTAATTATAAAGTTTTTGAAAACGGCTATGTATTACTACTACACAAGGATAGAAATATGTCCAATGATAGACACAGAAAGACCTGGGTTCTAATCATGAATTTCCCACTTACTAGTAATACTGGCAAGCTATATAACCTTTCTAAGTCCCAGGTTCCTCACCTGTAAAATGCAATAAAACATACCTACCAGGTTTTCCTGAGGAATAAATGAGATAATTTAGGTACAACACTTAACTCAGTAACTAATAACGAGTAGATAGTTAAAAGTGTAGGCTCTGGAATTTAATTCTGACTTATAACTATAACTTAAAACTACTGTTGCTGCTACTGTTGAGTTTGTTATAATTATTATTGAATAAGTTCTTCATTTATTCAGCTGAGAGCATGTCAAAAATCACGTTTATAAAGCTAACACTAACACTAAGCACACAAAACATGCCAGGCACTTCTGTGGGCTTTAAATGTATTAACCCATTAATCTTGAAAATGCTTCTATTTTATTATCCTATTTACAGTATATTCAGGAAACCATCACACAGAGAGGTTTAGTAGCTTTAATATGTACACATAGCAAGTGGATTGGGCGAGGGTCCAAAGCCAGGCAGGCCTCACTCTTAACTTCAGCGTACTCTCCTCTGCCTTCCTGTGTATACCCACCAGGCTTGCATTGTGCCATGACAGACCATTTATCAAAGCCTTTGGTAGTTCCCTGAACTTGGTGAAAGATAGAACAGGTTTAAGAACAGAGAAATCTGAGCAAAGATTGGGCAGCTATTCTGTCTACCAATTTTATGATAAACAATGGTTAGGTCTTCACCAGGGAGTTGTGCAGCCTGAGCTTGAAAGGCTTCAGTCTTGAGGAAGTGACCAATTTGTGAAACATTTCAGTCAATTTTTGGATAACTCTGAATGCAACTCTTATATTGGGCCAGCATGGTATTCCCAATGGTTTCTCCTTATTGTTTCTAACTCTCTCTCCATGAAACTGCCTAACTCATGCTCAGGCTGCCTTCCACGCACCTGTCCTTCAATATTTTGGTATTTCCTCAGGTCTCCCCTCACTCTCTCTTCCCTACGCTCAGAGCCTCACTACTGCTTCCACTCATATGGCATGCCGTCACTGCTCTCTTCACCAGAGCATTTACTTTCTTTAGTGGTTAAGAGTTCAGTGATGGCGTGAGACAGACATTGGTTTGAACTCTGGCTCTGTTTCGTTAATTGTGATCTTTGAGAAGTTTCCTTACTTGCAAAACAGAAGTAAGAATATCTATATGATAAGCTGTGAGGATTAAATACAAACTTAATGTGCCTGATACATAGTACATATCCCCAAATGTTATTTGCTTGTAGTTACTTTCATTCATCTGAGATGTTGAGGGAGTGTGGGGACACAAATGGGAATGGGGCACCTACTCTGGTCCAGAGTCAGCACAGCACAGGCAGAGCTGGAAAGACACTCTGATTCCTAAGCTCCCACCACACACATCGTAACTTCAGTTCCAAGAGTGAGAGCCAAAATGCCTGCATTTCCTTTTCTCAACATTACTGATTGGAGATCTGGAGATCTGTTTACCTCTCCAAGTATACTAGTGGTAACAGATATATGGATCTTGTAAAATGTTGTGGAATTCTCTTTAGTGAACAATATTAAAAGCTAAGTGGTATTTTTTACTACGAGACAAGGGAAATTCTGAAAGCCACAGGACAATTAAAAGAGACACCAGATGAATCTCAGCTTGAAAAAAAAATATGAAATAGCTAAATTCCTCCTGGGAGTTAAGTTACTTTTAACCTTCTTTCCTAAGATGTCAACCTGTGATGAAGAACAATCAAACCATGATGCATAAAATAAGGAAATCTTGGCTCAGATAGCAGGTCCTCACTTAGAACAGAAAGATGACAACTCAAAACCAAAATCTCTGCAAACTCATACATGCTTTTAGAAACTGGCAACACAGCACTGTCAGGTCACTTTTGCCATCTCCTCTAGATCCAATTGGGGACATTCTTTATTCATATATTATTCTCTTATTTGTTTTTTTCCCTGTCTTTATTGAAATATAATAGACAATTAGTTGCTTGTATTTATATTGTACAATTCAATGAGTTTTTTCAATTATAGTTGGCATAAAATAATATACCAGTTTCAGGTGTATAGCATAGTGATCAGAGAGCCACATAAATCTCAAAGTGATCAGCCCACTAAATCTAGTAACCCTCTTCCCTCTTACATATTTATCATAATTTTTTTAGTCATCTTCCCCATGCTACACTCTACATCTCCATGTCTATTCTGCAATTATCCATTTGTACCTCTTAATCCCTTTGCCCTACTTTTTTGTCCTCCAACCCCCCTTCCATCTAGTGTCCTTCTAAATATTCTCTGTATCTATCAGTTTATTACTGCTTTTATTGTTGTCGTTGATTTTGTTCTTTAGATTCCACATGTATGTGAAATGATGTGATATTTGTCTTTCTCTAACTGACCCATTTCACTCATTGCTATATCCTCTAAGTCCATCAAGGCAATATCTTTTCCCATTCTCTTCCTTTTAGTCTCTGTGTGTCTTTTAATCTGAATTGAGTCTCCTGTAGGCAGCATATATAAGGGTCTTGTTTTCTTATTTATTCAGCCACTCTTTCTTTTGGTTGGAGCACTTGATTCTTTTCCATTGGAGGTACTTGTTGATAGGAACGTAGTTATTGCCATTCTTTATTCCTGTTTTTGATACATGTTTTTTCTTCTTAAAGAAGTCCCTCCAACATTTCCTGTAAGACTGCCTTGGTGATGATAAATTCCTTTAGCTTATTTTTGTCTGAGATGTCCTTCATCTGTCCTTCAACTCTAAATGATAGCTTTGCTGGATAAAGCAGTCTTGGTTGTCGATCCTGAGTTTTTATCACATCGAATATTTTGTGCCATGCTCTTCTGTCCTGCATAGTTTCTTTTGAGAAATCAGCTGCCAGTCTTATGGGTGCTCCCTTGTAGGTAACTAACTGCTTTTCTCTTGCTGCTTTTAAGATTCTCTCTTTGTCTTTAACCTTTGGCATTTTAATTATGATGTGTCTTGGCGTGGGCCTCTTTGGTGGTTCATCTTTCTTGGGACTCTCTGATCTTCCTGGGGTTGTATGTCTATTTTTTTCACCAGGTTAGGGAGGTTTTCCATCATTATTTCTTCTTCAAATAGCTCTTCAACGTCTTGTTGTTTTTTCTGGTACCCCTATGACATGGATATTTTTACATTTAGTAGTGTCCCATAGGCTACTTAAATTATTATATTCTTGGTTTCTTTTTTCTTGTCATTCTGACTGAGTTTCCTTAGCTTTCCCATCCTCTACATAGGTCATTTGATCCTCTTCTTTATTCACTTTGTTTATTCCATTTAACAAACTTCTCATCTCAGATAACGTGTTCTTCATTTCTGACTGGTTCTCTTTTATAATTTCCATTTCCATTTTTATGTTTTTTATCTCTTAAAGTTCTCACTGAATTCATCTACACTTCCCCTAAGTTCAGTGAGCATCTTTATAACCAGTGTTTTGAACTCTGCATTTGTTAGATTGCTTGACTCCATTATTTCTGGATTTCTGTTCTGTTATCCCATATGATTTCTGCTTCTTTGTCTTCCCATGTTGACTGCTTTTCTATATCTGTTTCTATGTGCAAACCTAAGTTCTTAAGTATTCCAGTCTTATTAGTGCGGCTTTGTGTAGCTGGTGTCCAGAGGCACAGTCCTGAAAAGGGTTCAGCTGCAGGCTATGTTTAGCCCAAGCCTGTGCCCCTTCAAGGCCACCTGTTAAGATTCAGCAAGCAATCCACAGATGCTGTGCTTATAGTTGCCTCAAGAAACCACACCAGAAGCTGAAGCCAGCTGCCTCCAGTGTGAGTCTAGGCACTGCTCAGCAAGGGGCACCTGACTAAGTGAGGACGCACCTGGATTGTCTTGGGTGGGGCCACGAGTTGGGAGAGGCGGAGTTTCAGTGAATTCTCTTGGTGGAGAGACCTCTGTTATCCAGTTTGATGACCTCTCGGCTATGGCGTCGCTGATTCCACACTCTGGGAGAGGGGAAATCTCAAGAGAGGATCAATGGATACCTCTGACAGTTCTTAAGGAGCAAGTCTTGCCTTGGCCCTCACTCTGATAATGTCTCCCTGTAAATCCCTGGTGGCCCCTGTGCAGCCGAACAGGTACTGGTGCTCAGAGCAAGCAGGTCCGTCACCGCGAAAATCTGCTCTTGGACACAGCCCCTTTAAGAGGTGTCTGCTGCTGCCACAACTTCCGTCCCACTCAGCTGCTAGAGACCTGACAGCCTTGTGTCCTTGCCCTGTCCTATCTCCTCCTGTTGCAGGGTGATTTCTTAGATTTCTCCCTAGTCGTATGACTTGATCATCTAGATCCCAGGTGATTTTCCTTGCTGTTTGTTCCTTGTTTCTTTCACAACTTTGATTTGGCCGCCAGAGGGATGAACAGAGCCTCTATCATCTACACCACTTTTTTCTCCTGCTTCTCTTATTTGTTTTTAATAGGAACAATTTATCCTTCAAGTAATTCATATTCCCTAAAAACTCAATGGCTTATAGTGAATAGTGAAAACTGACATCAGTCATGCTAACTCTGTTGAAGTCATTATGAAGTTTCAGGAAGAGAATAATTTCTTTGCAGATAAAGCAGGGATCATCTTTCTTTTTTGGATTCCTACACAGAATCCAGTGCAGGCCATTTACCATATTATGTACTCAATATTTTTCTGAATAAATGTCCCTGAATTGCAAAAAAGCAGGCCTCCCCCTTTTGTTTTTCATTATAATAACTTTAAACAATAAGGCTTATTTAGGAACCAGGAGTCTTCTCTCCAGAAATTTGAAAATAGCCTTGATCTGAGTTCTATTCCCAGTTCTGCCAGCAGAGCAAATGGGTGAGAGAAGCTTCTAGAGTCAGCCACCTGCATTCTAATTCCAGCTCTACCATCTTGGGGAAGTTACCTCAGCTCTCTGTGCTCTTTTCCTCATCTGTAAAATGGGGATAATAATATGGTCTGTACCGCTTAGGCTTGTTATGAGAAGTAATCGAAAAAGTAGTAAGGAGAGCTTTTGACCTATAATGAGCACTTAGTATAATGTTAGCTATTGTTTTATTATTTGCTAGTTAAAGGGTCTGAGACAAGTCACTTAGCTACTCTACCATTTCTTTATATGTAAAGCAAAGAGTAGGAAAACAGTTCACTCCTGATCTAGAGAGAATCTACGGGAGGTCTCTGATAGAAAAGTTTCTTATGGGTAAGAGAATGAGGAAGTAGGCAAAATATAATGGTCTTTTGCTTTCATCCCTAATATAGATATCTTAGGACTTAAGTCATAAAATCTGATAACACCTGGCATGTATGAGGAAAGCTATTATATATTAAACTTGACTTAGAGGTAGGTGGTTTATAGGGAGGGAAGTTGGAGCACTGCTATAAAAGGCATTCACATGCACTGTTCATGCATTTTTGCAGGATGGGAGAGAGGAAGGTACTATTCTACAAAGCACAGCTGCTTTTCAAGCCATTGCCTTATTGGGTTTCCCAGAATTTCCCCAGAATTTCTCAGAAAACTATAATGACTCAGGATAATGGAGAAAAGAAATTTGCTCTCTCTTTGGCATCTATCGCTATAAGTCATTTCATTCTGTCCTTTTTGTATAGGAAAACTAGTAAAATCCATATTCAAATATCTAGGCTGGTTACCTGAATTTGGGAGATACTCCTTTCACTTTACAAGCTATTTGTGGGGCTATGATTATATACGCTCCAGACATATTTCTGGAGGGGAATAACATATGTGGAGTATGGACATCAAGATATCGAGTACTTACTATGTATCCAAATAGTGCTGGCCACTTTATGTTTAACATCCTTTATCCATACAATAATCCTTTGAATGCATTAACACTAAATTCATAGATCAAAGACACTGAGTGTTGGTAAGTTATTTGATCTGCACACTCTCACAGGTGATGGCACTGAGATTTGATCCAAGGTCTATATTGCCCATAGTTCATGCTATAAACCTTCAACAGCTAAAAGTAGATGAACCTTCCCAACTTAAACACACTGAAGTTTACAAGACAATCCCTTCCAGTGTTCCATTTGGCAAGGAAAAAAGATCCATCCTCATTAGAATTAGTGCTGCTTAATTTAATCTAGTTAAGAATGCTTTAATTGAGGAATTAAGGTCTTTCATAATACTCAGTATAATATCACTGCCTATGTCATTTTTAAGATCTTTTCTATCAAATGTCTATCCATTCTGGTAAAAGAGAAATCAGGAAAACCCCCCAGTGGCCCAGAGAGAACAATATTTTCTCCCTGGTACAGATATTCAAATATCTGTCTAATAAGAAGGTAATTTTTATCAAACCCTTAGACCTACAGAAGAAAGCAGCACTTATTTCCAGATTCTAGCCTTAACCATTTAAAATATTTCCACACCAATAATCATGGCTACAGTAGAATATAAAGTAGTAGTCTAGATATTAAAGATAATAATCTTAAATTTTGTTAGATATTTTGCTATCTGATCACAAAATGTATTTAAAGTCCAAATTAATTTCTTTTATAACAAGATCACTGGACCCATGCTAACTTTCATGATAGGTAAAAAAACTTCTTTTTTATTTAAGCATTTGTTATCTTGCTACCATACTTAATGACATTTCCTCTTTTCCTTTCACTTTTGGATAGAAACTTTGCTAATGACATTCTCTCTGACTTCTTTGAATGCTATTCTCCAATAGAAAAGGAAAGCTAAAATAACAACTCAGAAAGCCTGACTCATCCTCACCACACTGGAAAGGAGAAAACTTCCCATATATTTCAACTGTTCAGTCGGTGATTGGATAAGAAAACTTTTAAAGGGAAGCAAAGGGTTTTGGAAAGTTCTGACCAAAAAGTGAGAAAGCGTTTTACTAACCACCAAGCAAAGTAGAGGGAAGGTTTTAGAGCCCCTTTTCAAAAGAAGTGAGACTGGACTCCTGACTCCTCTGTGCCCCAGGCCCAGCCCTGATGCTAGTAGCACCTGGAAAAGGTCACTCTGGCCACTTT
>NW_011888860.1:1918592-1957947 GCF_000151845.1 Pteropus vampyrus | reverse complement strand
AGGATAAAGTGCACAAACTTCCCTTTGAAATCCATAAACAAGACTTGAAAGCCCCACATTTATTTATAGCCTTCTTCTCAAAACCACACTTACAAGTACAGTGACTATACACTCTAATTAGTTTATCATATTCTGCTCATGCCTTGCCATGCTCAAAGAACTTTAAAATTTCATCATCATTTACAAACAAGCTCTGACTCACCAAGATTTGCAAAGCAATCTGTGGCAAAGTTAACTGGAATCTAGATTTTCTAATACCTACAGAAAAATCTATGCAGTTCTAGAAAAAAAATACAGCCAAGGAAGCAAAACTAAATTCAAGTGTGGCATTTCTAAACCAGAGAGAGAGACAGAAAGGGAGAATAATTTCCAAAAGATGTAAATATGTGTTAAGACAGTATTGAGATCCACTCACTACTTGGGTCTTATTGGGAATCTGAAATATCCTGGGGTAGAAGAGTCAGGATAGTTTTCTAACCAAACCTAAGGAAGATAGTAGAGAGGGGAATACATGAGGATGAAGCTTAGGGAGAAGCGCTTAGATTTGAGGGAGGAGAGGATCAAAGTTTTTATTCATGTCTATATGCCTCAGAAGCCATTCACAGGGTATCACCATCCATCGTGCTCTTATAATTATATAAGGTAAATTATAGTCAGATCTGTGTGGTCTTGAAAGCCTTGTAAAAGAATTTGAAATCTTTCCATGTTGTACTGAAGGGATGGGAGAGTAAGATAATCCCCACTGCGTGACAAGATCTTTGACAAAAACCAAAAGAAACAGAAAGGAAGAGATGGATGTGAGAGGGAAGACTTGGTAGAATTTATAGGACTTTGGAAAGACTAGATGTGGAGGTGAGTGCTCGGAATACTTTTAAGCACAATGGCTGAAAAGATGGTATTGTCAATAAGGGAAATAAGGCGTGCTGATATAGGAACAGGTTATGAGATCAGTTATATTTTCAACAGAATGAAATTGAGAAATTGTCATGAACACAGGAAATAAGGAGAGAAAGCCCTTAAGGGAGGCTGGGACTGCTAATATATACTTGAGAGTCCTTGGCGTATGGGCCTGGGGTCCTTGGCATGTATGCAGTGGTTAAAATGAAGGGAGTAAACAGGGTCGTCAAAAGATAGGAGGCAGAGAGAAGTATAAAAAGGACCCCAAGGATGTACTTGAGTAAATGCCTGCACTGGGTGGGGTAGGGGCCATAGAAAAGAAATAAGTAGAACTGAAGCTGTAGTGTAGCAACATCAAGAGGAAAGGTAATTTCAAGTTGGAATTGATCAATGGCATCAATCATATGGAAAGTAGCTGGTCACCTCTAGTGACTCAAAGAGTATGTTTAATCCAGTAATAGAGATTAAAGTCAGTAAAGGGTTAAGATTAATAAAGTATTGTGTGCATTGAGATTATATGAAGGGAGCTTCCTCTTTATAGCATTAATTCCATCACTCATGAGCTAGAATTTTGCCACACACTTAAGGGATTGATAGAAAATGGTCCCTTAATTCCAAAGAATTTACTGTCTCAAAGAGAAGAAACACAAATACATCTTTCCTAAATAAAATGTAGTTGACATTATCATAGAGAACTACAAAAGCAGTATAGAAACCTGCTTGAAAGTGCCTAACAGGGGCTTCAGAGACGTGATATGAGCAGGGTCTCCAAGGATGACTTAGGTTTGCCTCTTTTCTGAAAAAGTAAAGAGCATGATGGGTAATGCCACTGGCTAGTAGGAGAAGAGAGAATGAAGGTATAGGAAATGGGGCCAGGAAAAATCTGTGTTAAAGAGTATGGATTGTATCCTGATGGGGAATGGAACCAATAAAAGAATTTGAACTAGAAAGGAGCATAATCAGAAATCACTGCCTAATTTGTTTCAGATGATATCCTCCAAAACCCCTCCCCCTCCTCTCTTTAGGGAATTCCCACAAGCTTTAAGGCAGGACAATGCTGCCTCATTCCTGCCTTTACAACTCTGAGAGATGTTTTGAAGTTCTTTTTTTTTTTTTTTTATCTATCTATCCATTTTTTATGACTCTTTAGGGAATAATGAAATGGTCTGAGAGTTGTCACCAAGGTATCAAAGAGTACTCTAAAAGCACATACTGCTTATGGGTGGCATTATTTAGTCTAATGTGTAGGTAGCAGCTATATTAAAGCTTTAAATAAATTTGTGAGGCATCCTTGAAGAACTCAAACCACCAAGCTGGCACATATGAGCACCATGATAAGGCTAAGAACCTGCAACCCTTAAAACCTATCTGGAAAACATCAATGTTTAGGAGAGGTTGAGTTTAGCATGGGAAAGGTTAGAAAAAGGGTACGTGTTATTGGCACTAACTTATTTATTCCTTATAAATAGGAATAAGAGTATTCCTATTTAGCTCTTAAGCTCACAAAGCCCCCCAAAAGCCTCACACTGACTGACTTGCCTTCACTAGACTGTAGTTTAGAACCTTTCTTGGGGGGTTTCAATTTACCACTCCATCTTCTCCCAACAGGGCTTTTCTAAGGATCACTTCCAAGCATGCAGTGCCTGAAGAGAATTCTACTAAATCAAGGTCTCCTTACTATTTTATACTTCCAGTGGTGCTTTAGTACCTTGGTGACTCAAATTGTAATGGTTCTGTCCAGCAATCACACCTTAGTAAGGATTCTGACCACCATTTTAAGTATGCATGCGCATGCAAGTACACACACTAAGCAGCTATAAATTTAAAAAATATATATTTTAATGCCTTTGCTTGATTTAGGGCTTCTTATTGAAAGAAAAAATATTAATTTAAACTTCCTTGGATAACTTTTAAAAAGAGACCTGGGTTTTCCAAATCATTCCTCCCAGACTCTTGTAAATTCTAAATGAATGAGAGGAGAATGGAGCTGTATTTTTTAATGTGCTAAAAGTACACAAAATCAAACACTGGACTCACATGTGTATAACCCTGTTATAGGGCTTGGAACATAATTTCACAATTACCCTTACTTTCATGACATTGGTGGTCATGATGATGACTTGACGCCTAGTCCTTATAAATGCAGGCAACTCCTCCCTCTTCATATTGTTGCTATGGAAAAAATGAGAACTTTCAACAGCCTACAGAATAATACACTTTGCAACATTAGAGCATGAGGAAGTTCTGTGTTTATTATGTGTCAAGACTGTCAAGCAATCACTAATCAGAGATATGTGCCAACAATAGTCATTAATTAGAGTTAAGCAGTATTCCAAGCAGAATGGCTGCCTTTATAGTAGATAGGTTATACAAAGAGCTCTATTAACCTAGTTGGATGATCAAAACAAATACTTTGCCTTATTCAGGGGGCAGTTTTCTGGAAAAAGGGGCAGAATGTGTGAGTGATGTAATTTTATCTCTTAGGAAACTGATCTCTTAGTTCCAAGGACAGTCCCGAAATTGCTTGACTCAAAGGGTAATTCCCTAGTCTGTTCCCACCAAGGTAACATACATGAGATAAACTGATTGGCAAAGAGGAAAATGTTCAGGTTTAGGAAGTTAGAGTTCAAAGTCATATGGATTCTAATCCCATCTCAGCTGATACTTAAGATATGGGACTTGACTTATCTGAGTCTCAGTTTCCTCAACTCTAAATGAGACTGACTAATAATATAATCTTCCTCCTAGGCATATTCCCAATAATATATGTAAAGTGCTCAATGCCTGGGCAGATCATGAGAACTCAAAAGTGGTCATCAGCTACTGATAGCAGAGTTATCTATAAAAAAGTGGAACCAGGGATTGTGATACTGGCTGTTATCTCTGCACATTATGATATTTTTCCAATAACTACATGACTGACTTCTTACTTTTTTCAAGTCTTTGCTCAAATATTACCTTCTCAAAGAGGCCTACACTAACCATTCATTCATTCTATTTAACAGGACAACCTATAGCATTTCTCTCAGCATTTCATGGTCACCTAATATAATCTATAATTTTCTTTTATTATTATTATTATTATTGTTATTATTATTATTATCTGTTTTCTCTTTAGAATATAAGCTCCTCAAGGGCAGGAGTTTTATTTTTTCAGTACCTAGTGGATTCCTGAAAGGTGTTGAACAAAGGAGAGAAGACTGTTGCTTAGATTTGTTTTGCATTTGAATGTTGGGTGGGTCGAAGAGGAGTAAAGGTTCTTCACATCACTCACTTATCAGGTTAGAGTCAAAGCAAGACTGAGAGCACTGCTAAGTGGGTGCCCAGAACCAACTGAAGGCATTTAACTGCCTGTACCACAGGCGCACTGGGCAGTGTGAGTGACAGAAAACCTTTCTGAGATAAGCTTAAGTATTTACAACATGCTCCCTCTCCTAGAATTCTTCACACATTATGCTCATCAAGCTGCACAAGGCAAAGAGGTTTAAGCTTTCCATGAAAACAGTAGGAAACTCTTACTAAATCAACATCGCCAGCAGTGTGATGATGATCAAGTTTATAATGTTTAATAGAAATCTGCTTTTTGAAATTTGTGAACAGTTTACACATCCACTAACTATTCATGCTTTGTTCAAGCAGATGTGTCAACATCTCACCAAAGTATCAATCAAATAACAATGACTGGAATTTTAATCAACTACAACAGTTCTCAAATAGAAAGGAGAGGCTTCCATCGCAAAAAAATAAAAGTTGCTACAAAGTTGATGATGCCTTTTAATCCTGACTGCTAAATCTTTAGCACCTACCCTACCCTGTTGCAATTAAAAATACATTCATAAGAGCAAGGACTATGCAAATATCTTGTTCTTTATGCAGTGCCTAGCACCTAATAGGCACACAATAAATATGTATTGAATGAACGATGACTTAGTTAATTCCATGCATATTTCAAAGACCCTTCTAAACTCAACTGACACAGTTCAAGGACTAGAGATTAAAGACAAAAATTTTGTTCAACAGGATGATGAGAGCTGGCAGCAGGAAATATGGAAAAAGATCTGAGAGGTTTTGTTTTTTTCAAGCCTGACAGGAGATGAGGGCCAACTGTGCAATTCATTTGCTAAATAAGCTAATGCCATCTGAGCCCAAATTAACAATTAACAGAAGCAATGTGTCCAGAGGATAAGAAATAATGGTTCCCTTACATTTTTAACTGGTCAAACCACGCCTGGAAGAGAGTTGTCCAGGTCTGGGTACACGTTTTTAGAAAACTTCTAATGATGGATAGTCCAGGAACTAAGTCTCAGAAGTAAAAGTGGAAAGACCTGGATGGCATGAGAACATGCATAAGACAGCCAATTAGAGCAAGAAAGACAAGTGGAACAGCACTGGCCTACCACCCCCCACCAAACCCATCACCTTGGCTGACAGCCAGGTCACCCCCTGACATACAAGAGGGTCCCTCCAACCTCAGCAGCTCTACCAAGCTGACCGTTACAGATATGTGAGCAATAAACATCTGTTTTACACCCCTGAGGTTTTGTGATGGTTTGTTATGTAGCTTAATTGCAACAATAGATAACTAATACAAAGCAAAATAGTGGAAGGTCTATCATATATAAGAGGGTGCAAAATAATCTATTTCCTTCAAAAATGAGAATGGAAGAGTTGATTTAAATCCTTGGTGGCTCTCAAGAAGAAAACTGGCTCTTGGAAAATTGGAGCCTTATAAGGATTAGAGCCATTCATCAAATGAATAGGTTTTATTGAATTTAAATAATTCAATAAAAATAGAAAGTGGCAAAGCCAACCAGTCTATCGCGGTTTTACCAGACCCAGGGTGCTGGGTCCAGCCTGCCCTGGCTTAACATCAGAGAGCTTGAAAACTCACGTCAGGGACTTTTTCTTATCTGTTCTGTTTTTTCGTGTTTACACATTCAGATAATAGAACAAGATCTAGCACATATTAGGCATTCAATACATATTTGCTAAACCAAAAATGACTAGAAGAGAGAAGGGCTTCAGTCCTTGAACCCAAGAATTGTTTACAAACAGATTCTTTTGATTTAGTAAGATATTACAGTTTAATCTAGTTCCTGTCTTATTTGTCCTAGATTCCAAATAATGCTATCTAAATTAGAAAAACTTTACCTTATACTCAAACCTGGCAAGAGATGCCAGGTTTCACCCCTAACATCCTCAATGCAGCTCTAATTACTTCTGTTCTTTATTCTTCACTCTGCTGTTTAAAAATCTATTTCCTGATTACAGGAAGGTGAGACCTAAAATTTGATGTAGAATCTAATTGGTTAATTATTATTGTATGTCTGACATGTTTTAAAAATTGGTTCATGACGACATAAATGATGAGCCACATGGATGGAGGCTGCTGCCCCTGAGAGAGGACAGTTCTTCTTTTTACAGACTCTCCACGTAGCTCATGAACACAGAGAAGTACTCTCTCCACTCTAACAGGAGTCGGCAACTTTGTCTTACAGGCACCTATTTTAGGCTTTGTGAGCCATATGTAGCCATAGATATTACATTAATAAATAAGCATGGCTGTACTGCAATATAACTTTATTTATAGACATTGAAATTAGAATTTCACTTAATTTCATGTGTTATGAAATATTACTTTTAATTTTTTCAACCATTTAAAGATGGAAAAACCATTCTTAGCTTGCAGGCCATGGAAAAAAAAAAGCAATGGATTGGTTTTGGCCTACAGGTTTGTTGACTTCCTGCTCTATATGAATGAGAACTTTAATTTCATTGCGTATTTGTATCCTTCTACTTCCCAATGCTAGCAAAACAGACTGTCCCAGAAGGTTCTCAGCAGTGACTATTGTGATTTGATAAGAGCAACTTTTAATCTCATGGTACAGCTGCAAAAAGAAAAGCAAATCTTATGAGAATTACTTTGTCCCAAGCAATTCCTTTAGGAAATTTCAAGGATGGAGCACTGTTTTGCATGGTCTCTAAAAACTTTGGCAATGTAAGGTAAAATTGTTATAAATATTCATGATTATGGTAGTTCAGCTGAACTCATGAACTCTGTAGACAGTGCTATAAGGATGAAAGAAATATATTTTCCTCAATGGGCCATCTGTATGCCTCTTCTAATTATACAAGTGACCTGACAATGACTTTAGAATTTTACCTCTCATCTTCCTATCATGGAGGTAGAATGATAGAAATACTCTCTGAGTTTTTGGAATCAAAGAGTTAATCTCCTATAAGACTAATAAAAGGAATTTCTTTTAAATGTAAATGTTAAAAAAAGTCTTGCTCCTCAAAATAAATTAATATAACTGTGTCCCATGGAAGCAAAAATCTTTATAATTAATCACATTTTCCTTCTTGCTATGGCTACAAGGAAATGCAGAGTCAAGCTTGTGTTCCAATTATAAAAATTAAGATATTTAATCCTTTGGTTATATTGAAAGTTTTTATGGTCAAAACTTTTATCCCCATCCCCTACTACCAATTATATGTTTATTTTTCCTCAGGAACAGAATAAACCATGTTAACAATTAATAAACATTCATATTCAGACAGGCCAAATGAAACGTTTCTTTCAAATATCCTCTTTTTCAAGAATGTCTTCCTCTTCCCCACATGTTTCTGTTCTTCATCTGGCTATTAGGTTTTTTTTGTTTGTTGTTGCCATGGCACTTAATATTTATACAAACAATAAAAAGCACAGTAACAATTCCTGCCCACTTCCTGTCAACTCGTAGTTAGAATTTCAGGCTGAGTGATATGTGATTGATTCCAACTTGATGCACCCAGAGATGGTAAGATGAAATGGCCTTACGCTGTTTACTCGAGATCATTTAGAATGTGAAACATTCACTCATTTTTTTTTCTTTTTTCTTTTTTTACTGCCTAGGAAAGTAAAATGAGATAAGGGTATTGAATTATTTTTCTTTATTAGTTCAGTCAATAGTACATGTCACCTAGTACATGTCAGACATACAATAATAATTAACCAATTAGATTCTACATCAAATTTTAGGTCTCACCTTCCTGTGATCAGGAAATAGATTTTTAAACAGCAGAGTGAAGAATAAAGAACAGAAGTAATTAGAACTGCACTGAGGATGTTAGGGGTGAAACCTGGCATCTCTTGCAATTTGAGTATAAGGTAAAGTTTTTCTAATTTAGATAGCATTATTTGGATTCTGGGACAAATAAGACAGGAACTAGATTAAACTGTAATATCTTACTAAATCAAAAGAATCTGTTTGTAAATAAATAATGTGTTGATTATAAAGTGATTTGTACCTGACTCTTCAAGTAAATCTGGACTCTATATCAGGGGTCCCCAACCCCTGGGCTGCAGACCAGTACCAGTCCATGGCCTGTAGGAACAGAGCCACACAGCAGTGAGTAGTGGGTGAGTGAGCAAAGCTTTATCTGTATTTGCAGCCACTCCCCAGGGCTGGCATCACCACTTCAGCTCCACCTCAGATCATCAGGCATTAGATTTTCAGAGGAGCACTGGTCTCTGGTTCCAAAAAGATTGGAGACGGCTGCTCTATATTACATGCTTTTAAAAAATTACATGCTTAAAAGCCTCTAACTTATGTGCTTAAAATTTTTTTAAAAAATATATTCTTCTTTTAAAAATGTACCATAACTTAGCTTTTTATTAAAAACAATGTTATCTGTTAGAGTAGTGAGAAATCTACTCAGGCCATGAAATGTGGTGGTTAAGAGGTAGGCTTGAGTTTGAACCCCGGTTCTCTCACACACTAGCAGAGTTACTTTGGTCAACCATTTAATCTTCCAACGCTTAATTCCTTCATTTATAAAATAAAGGTATTATTATATTCTTTCTACTGCTGTGGGAAGAAAATGAGAAAAAAAAATTAAGTGCTAAGGAATGCTGTATAATAAAATGACTAAGGGCAAGGGTATGGCATTAGACTCTTGGATTCAAATTTCAGCTCGATTCTTCACCTTGAGCATGCATATCCTTGTGTCTCAGCTTCCTCATCTATAAAAGAAGGATACTAGTTGCATCTACCTTGTTGGGTTACTGCAGGGAGTAAATAAGACATGTAAAGTGCTTAGCAGACAATGAGCACTCAATGTTAACTTATTAGAATAATGGCATATTATAGGTACTAAGTGCTAGTTAATGTTAACAGTATGGGACAAATGGGAAGGGATAGAGACCATAAGTCTTCACATGAAGAAAGGCTTTAAGAATCATTCTATCCTATCTTTCATTTGACAGATGGAAAAACAAAGGACGAAAGCAACAGTAAATGTCCTGTCCGAGGTCCCTCAGCTCTGGGGGCAGAGCCTAGACTGCAACTTTGTTATTTGGAGATCTAGTCCATTCCTCTTAGCCAGAAACCACACTGCATACTGAGTCTCCCTGCCTCAGGATGATGAGATCGTAATGGAAACCAGTTTTTCATGTCAGTTCTCCAAAGGGAAAAAACTGGTTGAGAATTAGGTGGTAGAACAAAGTGAGAGCAGTCACTGGCAAAGAGACAAGATTGAATACTCTTCCTCAATATAGGGTATATCTGGAAGGTATCAGGATTTACTTTTTGGTGAAACCAGCCAACAAGAGTTTATAGATTAAAAAGTATAACCATGAGAAATAAAAATGGCTTTATGGGGATAAATAAAAATGGGGAATTATATACTGGTCAGTTATACTTCTGGATAAAGCCATTTGATGGAATCATTAATCATATAAATAAAACATCTTGATTTTTTAAATAAGAGAAAATTTACTAAGAGACTAAAGAGACTAACTTAGTAAGGTCTTTGGTGGTAGAAGGCAAAGAAGTTCTTTTGGATGTGTTCTCATTAACATGTATTTTCAAAATTGAGTTGAGTGATGGGGTGATCATTGCTATAAATACTTTAAAGGAAGAGACTATTCAGGACATTTAGCTCAACACTGTGATCTCACAATGAGAAACAGAAACAGAAAGAGCAAGTGGCCTGCTCGAAGTGACTCGATTAGTTTATTGCCTCATCGATAGGTTTATGACTTAAAGTTTAAGCCTTAAAGAGTAGGGATAAATAGGAGAAATATTAATGAATTGACATCATTGTAGAAATTTCCACTACCATCTGCTGAAAGCTTAGAAGATGCCAGACAACACACCAAGTTGATCCATATATCTGTATTTCTCACAAATCAATGAGTTAGGTACTGTTTTTATGCTGTTATACAATGAAGAAATAGAGGTTTCAGAAAGAATGTGAGTGAATTATAATTTACATCAGCACCATTACCATTGCTATCTTTTTTGAGCATGTACCATGCACCAGATATGTGTACCATTTGCTTTATCTGCATTAGCTCATCTAATCCTTATAACAGTTGTATGAGGTATTACAGTCAACTCTCATTTTACAGATAAGAAAGCTAAAGCATAAAATTAAATAACAGGCCAAAGGTCATCTAGCTGGTAAGTGGCTAAGCCAGGAGATGAACCTGGGCCTCTGTGGTTAACAACTTTTATGCCTTGACAAAAATATATCACCAAATGTCTGCTTGGATATCTACTGATGCAGTCTGGGAAATCCCAGTGCATGAATAAATAGGGAAGCCAAGCAGGAATAATTTCTTATTTTTTATAAAGCATTCAGTTTATTGTTAGTACTTCAGGTGGGAAAATTTTGCCAACCTCACGGTTGGGCCATCAAAGCTATGGCCAAAAAACTTAAAATGCCAAATAAGTATGAAGTGAAATGGATATTCTTGACCAAATGCTTTATTTTGCCTTCCAACTAAAGTACATGAGCTGTTTACTTGACTTTTTCAAGTCAAACCTGTGACTTTTTTAGTGAATATTTTTTAGTTAAAAATTGAGTTTTTTATTTAAAAATATGTAACAGACATTGCAAGAAGTAAAGAAGAAATAAAGTCATATATTAACATTACTAACAATAACCCTGGGCTTTTAAAACATACTTTTCTGTGTGAATCTGTGAAAAGGCCACAGGCTGATTCAGGAGGAAGTCTCCTCGTGAGAGTCCCAGCTAAGTGGTTTAAGTGTGGAGGTGGGCCTTTTATAGAACTTGGAAATGTCACCTTAATGAATATTTTTTGATCAACTGTAAGAGACCATCACTCATCTAATAAAACACAGTACACTCCAATACCCTACAACTCAAGTTGCAACAGTTTCCTTTCAGGAATATATATGAGTAAAGGAGTCCTTGAATTAGCCTGGGGAGGGGAAGTCAAAGCCATCAGTCAAGGTCAACGTTAAGTTTAGAGCCACATGACATAGTAGCTGCCTCAATCACTCTTGTATGATTTTCTTAGCAAAGCTCTTTGTTTTCCATTCCTGCTGATGATTGCCCCTCACTTTCTGCAGTAAGTCTCCCCTCTGACAAACAGGAAAAAATCACTCAAGTTCTTTCTTACATAATGTGTTTGTATTGTGTGTGTGTGTGTGTGTGTGTGTGTGTGTGTGTGTGTGATCCAGAACTCAAAGAACCTTGATGCTTTTTATCAATTCCACTAAACGTCAAAGGCAGGAAATAAAAATATTTTTCTCATCCGACTCAAATACAATACCCCTTTGTGAAGTAGCTAAGAAGCTAGAAATAGCAAGTCTGGGAAAAATTCCAGGTGAGAGATATGCATCAAAATATTTCATTTTGCTAAAAATATCTCTAAGTTGGTTTTAACATTCCAACTCACATCACACTGCAATTCAGGATGATGAAGAAAATCTGTTTCACCTTATATTGGCAATAACTCTGAAATTACACGAAGGGGTAAAGTAACCTGTCCTAAGACACCGAAGTCCCCATAGGCATTTTCCCACTCAGAGCAGTTGCCTTCAGGATGCAAACAAGAAAAACAGAAGAGGGAAAAGAGACCATTTCAAATTATTGCATAGTTGTTACCTGGCAACTGGCATTTAGACTCAAGAGGTAACTTAGGCAAACTGAGTTGTCCCACAAGGCTAAACCCATGATTGTGAAGCTTGCATAGTCCTAATCAGCTGCCCCCGCACAGATAAATGAGGTTCCCTAGGAAGCATAATCATCCTAATGGCAATAGGGTTAATCTAGTGTCCAAAGATGAACTTAGTGGCAATAGAAGATGTAGTCCAGGATAGGCTCCAGTGTCTCAGGCCCACGGCAGTGGAGACACTTGAGAAAAGATAAAAAGAAAGGCTCAGCCTTGGGAAACAGAGAGAACACAATGGAGTAACTAGATAATTAATCAGCACCCAGTGGCTCCTGGGCTCCTCTCGCCTCTGTGGGCTTCTCCCAGTCCCCAATTGCTCCCCCCAACAAGAGCAGAAAACAGATGACAGCTAAGTGTTCTTCAACTCCTGCCAAGAAAAACTTTGCAAGGTTAAGACCACAAAAGGTTTCAAATATCTTGCTACTGAGGTTCTTTTTCATACATTTCAGTATACACACACACACACAGAGAAGAAAATTCACTTTTAGTCAAAGAGTTCAAGAATGTTGACAGTCTTTCAAGGAGTCAGTATGTTCTTAAAGTCTTTCAACAGTTCTATTTGTTCTCAAAAGGGTCACGGATTTATTTAATAGCAGTTTATCTTTCAGCCGGCCCATTACAAGCCAAAGCATAACACAGAAAGCATCCAGCATAATCATAGGTTTGAGCGAAGGAGGCTGCAGGGGCAGGGGTGGGGACTCAAAAGTACAAGACCAAGAGTTCACTGTGTTATTTGCTGCAGAAAAGTGTGTCCATAGGTGAAAAGGCTGAATTTCAAATAAAAATGTAGACGTAAACATCTATAAAGGGAATATTTCCATAGAAGTCTTGTGGATGTGTACCCTAAATCTATCACCCATGGGAAAAAAAAAACACAACTAGGATCTGTGAAACAGGGAGTGGGAGGTGAGAGAGCATTTGCTTAAGACACAGTAACATCTTTCTGCCAAGTGATAAAAACCTACCACAAAAATCACAAAATAAATACATATCACATGTTCCCTATAAACATATGACACAGAAACACCTTTGTTTTTTAATCAGAAATCTAAGATGTCAGGACCCCAAAGTGGAGTACTGCTCTAGGGCTCAGAGGCCTGCCGGGGAACTGAGGTAGAAAAACTAGGTTGGTGACAATGTTCCTTCATATACCATCCAGTTAATCGTACTCAAACACAAACAGAATGACCACAAAGACACATTTCAGTCTACTGGATAGTAGGCTAGTCTTGATGTCTATACTCAAAGAACGCTTCAATTTGAAACAGAATGAACCAAATGCTGAATTTTCATATATATTAAACCTAGCCTATTGTCTTGCTTGAGTAAATTTCATAAAAAAATTCAACTTTCTTGAATACAAGTTCTTTAGGGACAAAAAATTGTGTATGCAGTGACTCAGAGATGTCCCTAATACCACACTCAAACTTATTTAGTATATTTTATGTTTCTATATTTAAATCTACATAGGTTAACATATTTCTATTAAAATATATAAAAATATATAATATGTATATTAATGGGAAAAACTCAATACCTTTAACTAAGTTAGATAATCTGCACCTTGAAGGACACCAGTTTCCTTAGCAAAAATTTTCCTTATTGTGGAAGGAAGTCCTAGATCTACCAGGAGAATTAACTCCACATCTCTTAGACATAGTTCCATGTGTTACTTTCTCCCTCACAAGTCACAGATTTCTCCTTCACAAATCACAAATTTTTTCTTTCATCGAACCAACATATTATTTATTGAAAAACATGTTGATGGTACCAAAGATAGACCAGTTAATTATTTCTTGAAAGTCAATGATCCCTTAACCATTATATTTGCTAGTAAGTTTTGCTAGCTTCGAAAAGCATTAATTCAAAAAGCGTTTTTTTAAAAAGATTAATTCTTTAGCAATAATGTGAGAAATATTTTATAATATTTTAGTCCTAATTTTCAATATATTGGACTTAGTTCATATAAGCACACTGTAGTAAGTTTTTCTCTCTTACCGTTAATACCTGCACTAATGTAAGACTGTCCTCTGACCTAAGAAATACCTGGATTAGGTTTGCTCGCAGTATAATGGAATGCAAGCTACTGCGATGGGATGGATTTCTACATACAACTGAAATATCCTTGTAGTGATCAATATGCAACACAAATACTTGTTTTACAGAAATAGAAGAGAGAAACAGCGAAAATAGGCCAACTTCATACATACATACATCCAAGAATTTCCTAAGCTTGTCCATAGTACTAAAAGCAAAATGTAGCAGCAGCGGCCTAGATAAAATCAATAAATTGGGAACTTCTAAGGCTGGCTATTCTGGGAGTGAAAAATTGAAACAGAAGTTGAAATGAGAGTCTATCAAAAAAGACTCCAGCAGATTCTAAGCCAGGATGACAATCCCAGGATGTGTAGTAAGAGGAGAGGAAATACTATGCAGTCAGAAGTCCACTTAGGTACACAGCAGCCAAGCAGACACCAGCAGACACAGAACAAGTCCCAGTCACTGCTCATACCACAATATGGCTGAGGTCAGGTTTTCAGATGTCAGTCCCGGGGTCAGCTCTAGGACGGGCAAGGAAATTTCAATGATTTTTCAAATTGTATCCTTTATGGTATTTGCTGGGACCCAGCCAACAACAGCCAGAGGGCTATTTACCAAAGTCATTCTCCGGCACCACCCACAGAAACACTTGGGGAAATCACTGCCAAAGCTTACATGGGAATCAAACAGAAGGAACTGAATGCAGCCGTGTAAAACACGACCCAGTCATTTTGTAAGCTCCATTTCCTCACAGATGGCTGCTATGGAAGAAATGACTGCTTACAGAAAACAGAGTTCCCAGGAATTAATCCAACCACTGGGATGAAAGTAGAATGAAAAATTATTATTTCATTCCATAATTCACACTGGTAACTTACAGGGTCTAGGCTAGAAGACATCTAAGGATAAAACTGCAACTCAAAATCAGAGCTGGCAAAGGTGACTGAATTGTGTAAATGGCAGGTACAGATCACTGATGAAGTTCTTCAAAATCAAAAAAAGATTTACCAAATTGAAATATCAGAATGTTCTACAGACTAGCCAAACCAGAATGCAGATCAGTAGCTCACACACGTCCTTGTATTTCTAAGAGATGTAGAGCTCTGGGCTCTGAAAAGGACCAAACAGAAGCCCACCTACCACGGCAGCCCCAGGACCTGAAAAGGAAGAAGAACCTCGAAGAAATCCAGTCTTCTTCAGTCTACTTTCTCAAAGTTGGGCTTGGGGGCTCTTAGGGTCTAATGGTTCTTACATCATGTAATAACAACTGCTTTGGTTCTCTCATTCTTTTACTATTTACCTGTGCTCCTTTATGTTTCAGAGGTTGATTATACACCTTCTTGCTTTGGATTTCCCTCCAGTTTCATGGGTCAATCCAATGCCCATGTCTACATATCATTCACTGCCTTTATATTGTTGTAGAGTTGGGCTTTGCACACCGCTCCACAGCACACACAATTTTGAATGTCACTCCACAACACACACAACTCTGTCCTTACTCCATCACCCCTCATTCACTGCTAGGAGCTGAGCTGCGTTTGAAAGCATCATCCTTTTAGGTCTATTCAACATACCATTTTAATAGAGAAAAAAGAACATAGCAGCTGTGTTCATTGAGCCAGTGAATTCGTAGTGTCAAACAGAGTCTAGACTGTCACATTCATTAAGACTATGACTATGACTGTTGGTTTAAACACTAAATACTAAATGTTTAGTTTAGTACCTGTCACAGTGTAGGACTATTTGTTGAGAGATTAGAAGTAATCTTCCTCTCTCATGAATTCCACTTTATTCTTTTATTCTCAAATTATTCTCTCTATTGAACAAAGGAAGGTTTATAAATCACTGGAACTATGGTTTAAGGGAATCTTTGAACCTGAAAGACAGGGTCAAAATCTCAAAAGTTCTTAAATTCATCCCAATAACCAATCCTCCTCATCCTCCTCCTCCTGCCTTCCCTCCTCTTCATATCTTGAACCACATTACAGGAAAAATTCTAGGCTCTTTACTTATATTAAATAATTTACTCTTCATGAAAACCATATAACGTAGTTACTATATTATTCTCATTTTACAGATGAGGAAATAGAGGCTTCACATGATTGAGTAACTTTCCAAAGAGCACAAAGCTAAGAAGCTGCAAATCCAGGATTTGAATTAAGGCTGTCTGACTCCACAATGTCAGCTCCTGACCACAACTCCCAAAGGGATAGCTGCTAAGACTAACTGGGGGCTATAAGGAATGGTATCTTGGCCATTCAGATAATAAAATACTGAGTGCCTAGTACATACCAGATGCTAAAAATACCCTGAACAGCCATGAACACTGTTCCTATATAGTTAACATTCTTCATGCTTGCCTAGGTGCCATTTTCCCTATCTCCCAAACAGTAAGCATGCTGAATCTGTTAGACAAGGAAATTCAGTAAAAATGGGTTTCCTTCCTTATCTTTACCTTTTAACTTCCTTGCAGAAAACAATCACCACTCCTCTCAGCATTACATAAGACTCTAGCAAGAACCAGTGGGAATATATAGCAGCCTGAAAAGGCATAGATAGAGACCTGAATGGAAATATGGAAATGGAAAAAATGGTGTCTGAAAGTCTCTCGATGCTCTATTATTAGACTGAGGAGGTTCACTGGCAAATTTTCCATGCTCTCCTCAACAGTCAAAAAGGTAAGCCCCTTCTTCCCACCTTTGTAAAGGTTTCCTAGGACAGAAAAGTTGTAGTCATCCAGTCACCCTGTATACACCTTACACAAAAGTCAGGAGAACAGAGTGGCACATACCCCCAGGCAGAATTCCTAAATAAAAGGCAGGCAGCCGATGGGTGCAGTCTCTGCCTGATTTGACCTTCACTTTGCACAGTACCCACCCATGGAGTGCAGAACAATCCCCTTCTCCAGGGCTGCTGAATCAGCTAAACTGGGAACAACCCAAAGGGAAGTTTCAGACTCCTGAGACATTTGGTTTATTCAGCACCCTGAAGGAAACAGCAGTCATTCAGTGAGGGAATAAAAATGAGGAGCTGGCTCAATAAAGGTGATAAAAATAGATTTTCCAACTCTACGAAGATGAATCATTTTGCCATGGGGATTCGCTAGCCTCTGTTTCAGTTTGGTTTTCAAGCCAGCCTCATAAATTTGACTAAGGAAAATTTCTCTCCCTTGTATAACCAGTGCCATGAAGCCTTTAGACTTCAGATAGGTCTAACAGGAGTTTGTTAGAGAATTGCCCAGAAATAACCTCCATTCTTTCCCCAGCCTGAAGTAACTATTGACTCTGAAAGACAAAGTTAAATGGGCTACACTGGGAGATGAAGCCCATGAACCCAGACTCGCTGCCTCCTTGTTCCCTCCCTAATTTTACCCTCAATTCTTTACCTCCTCATTTTAAGAAATGGAGATTTTTAAGAAAGCAAAGTAGGCAGTGGGAACAAAAGCAGATGTGAGGCTGGCTCAGGTGAAACAGTACCTCAGATGCATGCACTCACATTTCCCCCATGGCATCCTATACTGTTGAAATAATTCACAAAATTCTTGAAAATCCTCTTCTGACTAAACAAATGTGTCTATATATCTTCCATGACACACCTCCCCTCCAAAAAACAATGTTTTCCTTAGAGAATAAAAAAAAGCTCAATTAAAAGCAACAGATGGTAGAAATATCAGGGGACAGGTGAACCCCATAGGAAAGTGTTTTTGAGATTCTTTTAACCATACTGTAAAAAGTAACTTTTTTCTAAACCAAGTGTTTAAACCATACTGTAAAAAGTAACTTTTTTCTAAACCAAGTGTTAAATCTAAATAGCTTCCTTCCTTCCTTCATGGATATCTATAAGCAATTATTTTTTTCATAATAAATTTTACTTACGCCCACATGTCCTCATATTCTGCATTAAACTCCAGCATCCCACACTGACAGATGGGTGGGGCACCTCTCCTTGTGTGCTCCAACAGGCAGCCCCAACATAGCAGCTAGAACATTCCCTTACATTCCCTTCCCTAAAACAGTTCTCAGCACAGCAAATTCTGCTCTGGCCATGAGCAGGCTGCTGTAGCCTGAAATGCTGATGCAGTGAAAGGAAACTAACTGGGAGAAAGTGTGATTGCCACACCTACTGGGGAGGGAGGCGGAGACTTCTGTCCCTCTGAGAAAGGGGAACAGAATCCCCAAGAGAGAGAGATGCTGAAATACAATTCTACAGGAGAGCTTTGTGACAACTACTGTTGCATAGTAGGCACTCAATACTATCGATAAATCTGGATCTGGAATAGGTACCCAGTAGGACCTGAGGGATAAGAGTTCAAGTCCAACTGTGGGAAAAGTCGCTGCATGGCCCCAGGCAAGTTGCTACCATCTAAGTCTGTTTCCTCAGTTGTAAAATAATGATGTTTCAAAAATAAATTTCTAAATAGCTTCTAGTTCTGAAATTCTAAAGCCATCATAATAATCAGAACATAATAAATAATAAGCACAGCCACAATTGGTTGAAAACATACTATGTACCAGCCACCATATTAGTTAGACATTTTACATATATCATCTCATTTAATTCACAATACCGAGATGAGATTTATCTACCCCATTTTATAGATGAGGAAACTGGCGAACTCACTCTATGAATCCTTATAAAAATAAAGAATCATCATATCCATTCAGTGTTTTGAATTTAAGTGGAGGCATTTAATCTTTGTGCCTGAAATTTAGATGACACCTGAGAATGGAATTTCTGCACTGTTGGGTGATTAATGTGTTTAGAATCCTTTGCTGGTATAATTCTGAGGTACTAGTATTTATGGTTATGACTGTTCATGCTACTGCAAAACCCATTTCCCACCTGTTGGTTTTTATTAAACCTCCCTAAAGGACATGAAATATTTCTTTGTGCAGATTCTAAAAACGGGGATCCTGAAATATGTGAGCAGAAACCTCGAGTGTGGATTTACTGTTTGGAATTTCCAAATGCTATAAAACAGTGTTTACAACCAATTCATCATTTATAAAAGTTTATTAGATTGTTATGCCAACCGATTCACTAGTATCTTGCCATTTATTGATACCAATACATCAATTGGTAGGCTGACATTTAATTTTTATTAATAACTTGTTTCTTTGCCTATTTTATAATTTCCTTACATTATGCTCTATTTTATCTTTATATAGTCAATCATTCTATTTTTAAGTTCATTTTTATTTCAGAATAGCTTTTATATTTACAGAAAATTGCAAAGATAGTACAGGGAGTTCCTGTATTTTTCATTACTATGGTACATTTATCACAACTAATGAACAAATACTGGTATACTACTATTAACTAAACCCTATGTTTTATTTAGATTTCCTTAGTTTTTCCCTAATGCACATTTTCTGTTCT
Source organism: Pteropus vampyrus (assembly GCF_000151845.1). Lineage (NCBI taxonomy): Eukaryota > Metazoa > Chordata > Mammalia > Chiroptera > Pteropodidae > Pteropus > Pteropus vampyrus. The sequence goes on along the minus strand of NW_011888860.1, from coordinate 1,938,665 downwards.
AAGAACCCACCAAACTTTCTTTGTTTCTCAGACTTTCCTTGTTTTTGATGACATTGATAGTTTTGAGGAGTACTGGTCAGGTATTTTGTACCTCAATTTGGGTTTATCTGTTTTTATTTTTTCTTCCTCATGGTTAGAGTAGCACTATGGGTTTTTGAGAGGAAAACCACCAAGGTAAAGTACTGTTTTCATAAGATCATATCATTTACCCTTTGTTTTTTTAAATAGAGAAAATAATTAAGTCAAATCAAAACTTAAAATGAATAAAGTTAAATTTTATCAAAGATAAATTAAATACCAAACCATTTATTCAGTATTTTGTATTGTGGAGAGAATGACAGAGAAGGAAACTAATTTTTGCACCCGCTGAGATAAGGGGAGACCTAAGATTCTAGCAGGAAGCCAGCTAATTACAAGAGAGGTGTCTAGCAAGCGCTTTTGAAATGCTTGCCAAGACAAATGTTCTACAAAAACAATCTCAGATTATGGTATATTTTAAGAGAAATACTAGCTCAGCCTTGCATGGTCTCACTCTTTCGTATGATGCTTTCAGATATTTGGTGAAATTTTTTCCTGTTGTCAAACAAGAGAATCCCTACAACGCTGGTTTTGGAGTACATGCTAAAAATTAGTTCCACAGAATTTCTTCTTTAGGTAAGCTATGACTATGAAAAAAAGAAAAAAACCGTAAGACTTAGACTGAAATATGTATTTCCTGCTATTATATATTTTTCCTCAGTTCTTAATTGAAAGTCTGTTCCTAAGGGAAAAAAAAGCAAGGAACTGATGTAATGTCACAAACTCTGCTAAATGATGTTCAATGAAAGATAAAGAGAGAACAAGTGATTTTCTTTCTTCGAAGAATGCTTTTTTTTTTTTTTTTTCTGGGCCAGGAAAGAAAAAAGCTAGAATTTTTTTTTTTTTTTTTACAGCATTGCTATATATAACCTTCCACCTCTGCAGAGATGCAAAATAATTATGGAAACAAGCTTGGAAAAATAATTTGTGGTACATGAAGAGGATATTGGACCTTAGCTAGCAAGTTTAGGCATTCCTAACACATGTGAATAAGAATTTAAGTGCTTGGCTGGCTTACCCACTGGATTTTATCCACTCCCCAACAACTTATATGTTGAAGTCAGAACCCCCAGTAACTTAGAAATGTGACTATTTAAATATGGGGTCTTTAAAGAGGTAATTATGCTAAATGCGGATATTAGCATGGGCCCTAATCCAATATGACTGATGTCCTTATAAGAAGAGGAGATTAGGACACAGCCATACACACAGAGGGAAAACCATGTGAAAACACAGGGAGAACATGGCCATATACAAGCCATGGACAGGGGTATCGGAAGAAACCACACTTGCCCACACCTTGAACTCAGACTGCTAGCCTTCAGAACTGAAAGAAAATAAATTTCTGTTGCTGAAACCACGCAGTCTGTAATACTTTGTCATGGCAGCCCTAGCAAACTAATACACTTTCTTAGTACTAACAGTGGAGTATCAAGGGGTATAAGAGAGGCTAGAGGGTATGAGATTGGTTGGATATTCTATCTTAATGAACTGTCAATTATGTGAAGATCTTTCTAAGTCATTATATTATCTGTCATAATTTTCATATCTAAGTGCAGTTGCTAATGACTCCTTTTGTGGTCTCAAACTCCTTTCATTTCTCCTCCTTCTTCCTCACCCGTACTCTATCTCTGCCAATGTACATCAAACACACCAAAGATAAGACTATAATTTTTTTTGGCGGAGTGGGGAGGGGGGTAAGTTTCAAAGCTTGTATTTATAAAAAAAAAATAATTTGTCTTCATATATACTTAAACATAAGGATTTAATTCAAAATAATCCGTTCATTAACCTACTCCAATTTATTTTTATAACATTTTCCCTGAGTTCCAAACCAACATTTCCAGTTGTCTGCCAGACATCTGTACATGAATATCTCTTAAATATAGCCAATTCGATGTGTCCAAAAGAGAATTCATCTTTTCTCTGGAATCCACTTTTCCTCCCCTGCTCCCATGATTCCTATTAATGGCATCACTATCCTCCAAGTTGCTAAGTCCAAAATGTAGATGTCATCCTCCTAAAATTATTTATCATATTTAGTCGATTCTACGATGTATATTTTTCTCTCTGAAATAAAAATGCATCTTTCCATTGCTGGTGTCTTCGTGTTGTGTCATAATTTAATTGACAGTTTTTTTTCATTAGTTATACTTTAAAAATGGTATCTTATAATTGATGGTATGTTATATTTAGTGAAAAAACATAAATCTTGCCTCGTCACCTCCATTCCCACTGTTTCTACCAAGGTTTAGGTGTTTATCATCTCTTATTTGGACCACTTGTCTCCTAATTGACTTTTGCTGGTCTCCTTCCACAATCTGTTTTCCATATGGTGACCAAAGTTATCTGGAACACAAGATTCCTTTGTTTTCAGTGGCTCTTACTGCACAGAAAATGAGTCTAAACACACCCAGATGGCATTTCTGGTCTGGACTTTTGTCTTCGAATTCACTATGTGGCCAAGTCTTTTGGTTTAGGTCATGTAACTATAGTCCTAGTTCCTTAGAGCAGCTGTCCGCAACCTTTGTGGCACCAGGGACCGGTGCTCCCATGAGAATCTAACACCTGATGATCTGAGGTGGAGCTGAGGTGGTGATGCTAGCGCTGGGAAGTGGCTGCAAATACACATGAAGCTTCACTGAAGCTTCACTCACTGGCCTGCAGCTCACCTCCTACTGTGCGGCCTGGTACCTAACAGGCTGGGACTGGTACCAGTCTACGGCCCAGGGGTTGGGTACTTCTGCCTTAGAGTGATATATGCAGTGCAAGATAAACCTAGAATGTTACTTTTCGCTCAAGGAAAGCTTTAAATGCCTTTCTGAAGTGTTCGGATCATTTTCCATATGCACTGGGCAGCCATATAAAGTTAGCTGAGAAGATGAGACATGAGACAATCTGTACTTTTAGAAACTACTCATGGAAACTGTTACAACTGGCAGCACTCAACCACATTAACTTGAGAGGCATCAAATAAACTAAGCACCCCTTAGGTTCATATCCCACCATTCAACTGAACTCAGGATTGAGTGTACCAAAGACCTCCTGTGTTTTGTTGTTGTTTTTCCCTATAGTCTGTGCTTTTATATGTCTCATCCTATTAAAATGCTAACTACCATCACTGCTTTGGCTGGCTTTGGCACCAAAGTTGAGAGTAGCAAAGGAATTGAGTATTCCTTCTATGTGGTGTGGAAACACAACCACATTTCTCTTACTGTGCCAGGGATGAGGATAAAGGAAAGTGTGTCATTAAATTAGATTTTGGCTGAGATTCTTCACAGGGTCTATTCATTTTCCTCAGTAAAATGTACCTCTTTCACACAGAACATTACACAGCTACAGCTACCAGTTTTTACTTGTCCCCAAAGAAGAGCAAGACCACCTCCAGAGACCCCTGATAGTACCATGCAGCTACCACAAAGAGCAGAGTGCGTCAGGAAAAATACACTGGGGTGGGGGTCCTCCTCCCCTGCCTATGAAGAATAATATACTGTGTCTGCCTCTTCCTGAGTCTTTGTTGTCCAAATCAGAATCACGGTAAAGGGGGGGCTTGAAAGGAGCTAAGTCTAGTTGGATTGATTTGTACCAGAAAAGGCCAAGGAGTAGTAGTGGCAGAGAAAAGGGTTAGAAGCAAGAAAGACGAGAGCTAGGGTAGTGTGAGTCTGGTAGATTTTAGGTAGTTAGAAGTGGGGAGATATCTGAGGCAAACTGGCAAGTGTGAGAATGGTGTGTGTGTGTGTGTGTGTGTGTGTGTGTGTGTGTGTGTGTGTGAGAGAGAGAGAGAGAGAGAGAGAGAGAGAGCAGAGAGAGAGAGGAGTGCCTTGTAGGAAATTTTGTGTATGTTACAAATGGAATCACTCTATAACATTATTGTGAAAGATTTCAGTAAAGGTTTCTAATGTTTTCCTATTACCATCATTGTTGAACTGGTGCACCATTGACTGTGATGCTGAGATGTGGTCGCATAGAGATTAATTTTATAGGGGTGATAGTAGAAATATTACCACTACAGTGCCTTTTAAAATAAGCCACTGTCTCAATCTGGTAAAATTAATAGATATTAATGAGAGGGGTGTGAGGTTGTCTTCTAAAATACATATGAGATCTCCTTAGAAGTTAGTGCCTTCAAATAGATGGTTAGGAGTGTTAAGGTTCAATAACATATTATAAAGCTTAATGGAGAGAGTGTACATGGTAGAAAAGGCACAGACTTTGGAGCTAGGTAAACTGGAGTTCAAATATGAATTTGGCCTCTTAATTATTGGAAAGCAGGTAGCTTATTTCTTTGTACCTTCACTCCTGAGATATAGTGAAGGCACGGCAATAACTACATTGCGGGGAAATTGTAAACATAAAGAAGGGTTACCCAGCACTGCACTTGATGCACAGTAGGTATTTAATATATGATCATCATCATTTCAATAACTTATACCTCTAGCTTCCTTTTCTGCCTTCTCTGCTTCCCTCCTGGCCAGAAACAATAACTTTAACTAGAAAGGAAACAGAGGCAGAGAAGAGAACTTTGGACCAGCTTTTTTTGAAAGAACCTACAAGATAAACTGTTAAAGGAAAGGTAAATGCTCTAGAAATTTTAACAGAAATTGTAGAATGTAAAGATGAGCTCAGACACATGAGAACTAATCTTCATTTAGGATTTGCATAAAACGAATCCTTGGTAGGTAAACATCCAAAACACCTGGGACTCAAATTTACTGCATTGTCAGCTTCTTAAAATTATGAAGTTTGTGTAAAGGCTTTTCACTCCTGCTAACTCAGTTTTCAACAGCTTCATATGTTCATGTTTTATCCAAACAACATTTTTTATCTTCTCATAACGTGGAAATCTCTACTGACTTTTCATCATTTCTCCCCCTTTGACCTCCCTCAAACAAGGAAACACCAACTGTTCTGGTATCAATTTCATAAAATAAAACAGGTACCTTTTGAAAGCTACCTAAAGTCTGCAGTTTGTAACAACTTACATTTTTATCCATTTTAGAAAGCTCAGCTCTAAACATATTTGAAAACTTATCTTTTGATTAAAGAAAAATACACCCCTCTTCTTAAACTTGTTAATAGGTTAGAGTAACTAATTGGTAGGATAATTCTACTAGATATATTCCTTCTATGTCCTGCTGAACTTCAGCTAGACTCAAATTTCTGGTGTTCATCATCCATGAAGGGAGGCCTTTCACAGAGTACAGATATTTGAAGATATTGGGCAAAAGAAAGAAAAAAAAGAAATGAACTAAAAAAAGTGATTCTTTGTTTCCCCCACTTTCTCACAAGAGGTAAAATAATCTGTCATTTACATGTGTTTCACTGTCAACGGGAAACACTTGTGAGTAACACAATCAAGGAGAAAGGTGGCCGGGGCTTTGGATCCATCTCAGCTTTTCAATTTGTGTGATCTTGGGCAAATGATTCCCATTTATGGACCCACATGTCCTCATCTTTAAAATGAATAAATCTAAGATGCCTTTCCAGCTGTAAAATTCTCTTTTTTTCAGGTTGCTTTCATCCTCATAGATTTATATGCAAGATCAAGTAAATATTTCATGACAGCTCTAGAAAGGTTCAGCCCCTGAGGGTAGAATCTCCAAATAGCATCTATTTCCAATTATACTTTACACATGCACTCCTGAACACGCACATGCACATGCACACAAACACACAATGGCTATGACAATTAAAATCTGGGCAAAAGAAAGCTTAATCCCAAAACTCCTACTGTAAGCAAGGATTTCATACATTTGTGCCTCTTGTACAAAGTCTAATGTTTCTAGGATGAAAAAGAATTTAGAATGATCTCTGGTGACCATTAAATTGAGTTTCAGGATGCGGCTTGATTGTGCAATACTAATGAACTGGCAGACTGAAGGGCAGCGTTTTTTTTTTAATTTTTGGTATACCAAGACTTAAATTTGAGGTCTTTCTCTTTGGCAATAGCTAACAGTATCACTAACACCTAAAAAAGAATGCAAGCATCTGCAGGCAGTCACCACACGGTTTCAAATGTCAGCATTCGTTACAGAAGAAACACAGACCCGGATCCAGGGTCTTTGCCTTCTTGCCAGGAAATGATTTTCAACTACTTTGTTTTAACACCTTCACCCCTGAATTCTTTGTAACCACAGCTCAACTCAGGGGCTAAAATTCACCTACATGTAAACTCTACATGTGTTTGTAATTTGGGATTTCTATGTGAAAACACACTTTTCTATTTATCTTCAAGTCAAGCAGCTGGGCCATCTTAATGGATTCTTCTCAACGCCAGGCCATTAAGGCACACGGGCATGGGTTCCAGGCAGGGAAAACACTCTGGCCATGCTTCTTAGCTCTCCACAGCTCCGGCTACTGAGGACTTCTCGTTCTATTGATGACCAGTGGCTTGTCAACCCCCTGACAAAGTAGAAACCTAGAAATCTGTAGATGCTCTTGAGGAACTCTGTCTGTACTTTCCTAACAGTCACAAATATAGGAGGAAGAAAATGTAACGTGAAGAATATACTCACATAAGAGGCTTCATCTCTACTAATCCAAGATGGTCTTGGCTATCATCAAATCTACTGCTTATTTGAGGTCCTTCCTATCCCCTCAAAAATAGATAAGAGAAATAATGTCTTTTAACCTCAACTTTTTATATTGTAAACTTTTAAAATTTACCCAAAATTTGCAAGATTAGTACATGACAACTGTATACACTTTATCTACTTTATCTAGATCCAACATTTTACCAACTCACTCTCTTCCCCTCCATGTGTATGTGTATATAAAATTATACATTATGTGCACAGATTTCTTTTAGCTGAACAATTTAAAGATTAGTTGGACACATTGTGACACTTCATCTATAGAAACTCCGGTTTATGTACCTCCTAACATCAAGAGTATTCTCCTATATATGTCGACTATCTTGACAAGATAGTTACCACATTAAGGAAATTCAACACTGAGAGACTACGATTATCTAATATTCGACCCACACTCAAATTTCCAATATTGTCCCAATAATGTCTATTATAGTTGCTTTTTCAATCAAAGATCACACATGGTGTTTGCCTGTCATATCTCATCTCCTTAAGTCACCTTTCATCTGAAACAGTTTTGGGGATAGGGAGGTATCTTTATGACACTGACAGTGTTAAAGAGTGCAAGCCAGAAAACAGGGCAGAATGGCGAAGATGATGGAGGCTTTGTTCATCTCCTCTTGTGACCACGTTAAAGTTGTGATGGAAACATGGAGCAAACGGCGAGCAGAGTCACCTGGGATCTAGGTGAACAGAAGCCCTACAACTAGGGAGAGAAATAAGTAGTCACCCTGCAATGGTGGGACATAGGAGGGAGAGAAGATGCAAGGCTTCTGGGTCCCTAGCAGCTGAGTGGGACAGAGGCTATGGCAGCCCCAGAAGGCTCTTAAAGGGGCCATGTCTGTGACCTGACATTCACGGTGACAGGCTCGCTTGCTCTGAGCACCAACGCCAGGTCAGCTGCCTAGGAGACTCTAGGGACTTACAGGGGACGCTGAGTTGTTGGAGTGAGGGCCAGAGGCGAGGCTTTCTACCTGGCAGAAGTGCTGGTGGTATCCTCTGTTCCTCTGTTGAGCCCTCCCCACTCCCAGAGTGTGAACACAGAGCCACCATAGCTGAGATGTCATCAAACTGGATAACAGAGGTCACTCCACCCAAAGGATTCCTGAAACTCACCTCTCTCAACTCATGGCCCCACCCAAGCCACATCCAGTAGTGTCCTCGGTAAGTCCTATGCCCTTTACTGAGCAGCTCCAAGACACATACTGGTGGCAGCTGGCCTCAGTTTCTGGCATGACCTCTTGAGGAAACTATAAGCATAGCATCTGTAGATAGCTTGCTGAATCTTAACAAGTGGCCCCAGAGGGATGCAGGCTGGGGCTAAAATTGGCCTGCAGCTGAACCCCTCTCAAGACTGTGCCACTGGACACCTACTACAGAAGCTGCGCTAATAAGACCTAGAAACTTAGAATCTTTGCTTAGTACATAGAGACAGACACAGAACAGCCAAAATGGAAAGACAATATGGAAAGAAACCATATGATAAAAGAACAGAGATCCAAGAATAATGGAGTCAAGTGATCTAACAGATGCAGAGTGGAAAACACTGGTTATAAGGATGCTCAAGAAACTTAGGGGATGTGTAGATGAACTCAGTGAGAACTTTAACAAAGAGATAAAAGAAAAAGTCATTAAAATGGAAATGGAAATTAGAAAAGGGAACCAGTCAAAAATGAAGAACACATTATCTGAGATGAAGAGTATATTAAAGGGAGTTAACAGAGCGGATGAAGAAGAGGATCGAATCACCAGTATAGATGGGGTAGCCAAGGTCACCCAATCAGAACAGCAAGAAAAAAGAAGCCAAGAATATAATAATAATTTAAGAAGTTCAGGACAAAATTAAATGTAAAAATATCCGTGTCATAGGGGTACCTGAAGGAAAACAAGACATTAAACAGCTATTTGAAGAAATAATGATGGAAAACTTCCCTAACCTGGTAAAGAAAATAGACAATGAAACCCCAGGAAACTCAGAGAATACAAAGAAAGAGGAACCCAAAGATGCCCGCACCAAGACACATCATAATTAAAATGCCAAAGGTTAAAGGCAAATAGAGAATCTTAAAAGCAGCAAGAGAAAAGCAGTCAATTATCTGCAAGGGAGCACCCATAAGACTGGCAGCTAATTTCTCAAAAGATACCATGCAGGACAGAAGGGCTTGGCACAAAATATTCAACGTGATGAAAACCCAGGATGTACAACCAAGAATCCTTTATTCAGCAAAGCTATCATTTAAGGTTGAAGGACAGACAAAGAGCTTCCCAGACAAAAATAAGCTAAAGGAATTTATCAAAACCAAGCCAGTATTACAGGAGATGTTGAAGGGACTTCTTTAAAAAGAAAAAAACATGCATCAAAAACAGGAATAAAGAATGGTAATAACTATATTCCTATCAACAAGTACCTCAAATAGGAAAGAATTAAGTGCCCCAACCAAAAGATAGAGTAGCTGAATGGATAAGAAAACAGGACCCCAACATATGTTGCCTACGAGAGACTTAGTTCGGATTAAAAGACACACACAGACTGAAAGGAAGAGGATAGAAAAGATATTGCCTTGATGGACCTGGAGGGTATTGCACTGAATGAAGTCAGATAGAGAAAGACAAATATTGCATGATTTCACATACAAGTGGAATCTAAGGAACAAAATAAACAACAACAAAAACAAAAAAAACCTCATAGGTACAGAGAATATTTTGAGAGCTACTAGATGGGAAGGCGGTTGGGAGGGATGGTGAAAAAAGACAAAAGGATTAAGAAATACAAATGGATAGTTACAAAATAGACATGGAGATATAAAGTGTAACATAAGGAAAATAGTCAACGATGTAAGGGGGAAAAGGGGTACTAGATTTAGTGGGGTGATCACTTTGTAAGTTATATAGATCTCTAATCACTATGCTGTACAACTGAAACTAATGTATTATTGCATGCTAACTATAATTGAAAAAAATCATTGAATTGTACAATGTAAATATGAGCAACTAATTTTCTATTACATTTCTATAAAGCTGTAAAAAAATTAATAAAACTAGTGTTAAGAAAAAAGTGTGCAGGCCAGCTGTATTATGGTATGTCCCTTAATTTGAACTTGTTCGATTGTTTCCTCAGAATTGGATTTTGGGTAAATATTTTGGCAGACATTCTATCAAGGTGATGATGTGATTTCTTAGTGTATCACTAGGACACCTTATATCATCTGTACCTATTAAAGATATTGATAAGTCCGATCATGGCCAATATACTGCTTAAAGCTACAATGTCTTAACATGAATACCAAACCATTTACACACCTTTATTTCAAACTGTTAACAACAGTTATTCAAAATTTGACTCTCTGAAGCATATCTCAACACAGCTATCTTTTATCTCTCTAATATATTCACTCATTTTCTCCCAGGCCCAGAAATGCTAACTCTTCTATAATAAAAGATCATATGGACCTCAAACTCTAAAAGCTCCACAAAGGAGGTGGCTTTGCAATGGGTCTTGATAAATAAATAGGATTTTTGTCAAGAAGAGCAGGGGAGAGCATTATATTCATAAGAAGTATCAGGAAAAAAATGCAACATACATAAGAGTGAATAGTATTTGAGGAACTGTGAGCTGGTTATAATAAACCAGGCAAGAGCTGAGAAAGGCCTGCTCTAGGAAATACAGTGGTCCAGGAAATACAGACAGATAGACAAATTGGAGAAAGTTGCCAAATTCTCTGATAGCTGAACTAGGGCAACTGCTTATTTATGATGTCTTTACTGATGCAGGGGAATAGGGGGCTGGGTGTGGTCATCTGAGTTTTATTTGAATATATTAAGTTTGAGATTCAGGTAGGACATTCAAATGGAGCTGTCCAATAAACAGAACAAGAGGCCTGGAGTTCAGAAGGAAAATCTTGGTGAGTAACAATGAGTTGGGTCAATGCTATGAAGAGTTACAGGCATGAAGACAGACAAGAACAGGAGTGTAGAAAGGCAACAGCCAATAGGTCTGAAGAGAGAACCCTGGAAGAACATTAATAGAATGGGGTATAGGAAGAAGAAAGTTTCTTGCCAGGACCCCAACTAGTACACTGGTTTTTGGAAATGCTGACTGAAGGTAAACGGAGAGGAAAAGAGTTTGACTGGACTTTTAGATTCAAAAACCATCAGTAAATGAGCAGTAATTATACTTAGGCAAAGATTTTTTTTTTTTGGACTAAAGATAACTCTATTGTGTGTTTTTTAATAACACCAATCAATTAACCCAATTTTTACACTATTTACTTGGAGACAGTGTCAGATAATGTCAGATCCTATGAGTTAAAGGCTCAGTCCCATGAAACTGCCTTCACTTCAAATGCCAATCACAAATCCAGGTTGTCACCTGTGCTTCTGACCAGCTGACCATAAAATCAGAGGTTCCCATGACATCCTCCTTGGGTTTGATTAATGTGCTAGAGTGGCTCACAGAAATCAGTGAAACATTTACTTATGTTTACCAGTTTATTATAAAGAATATTATAAAGGATATAGAGGAACAGCCAGATAAAAAGTATATAGGGCACTCACTGTATGTGGAAAAGGCCATGGAGCTTCCATGCTCTCTGGGCATGTCACTCTCCCTGAATCTCCATGCGCTCAACAACCCGGAAACTCTCCGACCCCATCCTTTTGTTTTTTATACTTTATTATATCAGCGTAATTGATTGCATTACTGGCCAGTGGTGACTGAATTCAATCTCTAGCCCCTCTCCTCTCCCTGGAGGGTGGGGGTGGGGCTGAAAATTTCAACCCTGTAATCACCTGGTTGAGTTCCCTGCCAACCAGCCCCCAGCTTTCCAAAAGCTACCTCATTAGCATCAACTCAGGTGTGGTTGAATGGGGCTTGCTATGAATAACAAGACATATCTTCAATCATTATGGAACTGGAGCTATCTCAGGAGCCAGTAACAAAAGACGAAATATTCTGAAAATGCTCCATTGCTCTTATTAGGAAATCCAAGGGTTTTAAGACCTTTGTGCCAGAAATGAACAAAGATCAAATATATATTTATTATAAATTATGATATTACAATAACAAATTGGTAAGGAAAATATAAGTGATAATGGATGAACATAAGTAGGGAAATGTTAGTTGGAAAAGGGCAAGAAAATGGAAGAATGAGGGAAAGGACAAAATGGAAAGGAAATTCAAATGAAAAAGGAAAGAGGAGGAATAAAAGTCAAGGATATAAATGGAGGAAAACAACTGAGTCCCCAGTATCTTGAATTAAATTGCCTGCCTGCTTCAAAGCAGAGGCAATATGTAAAGAACAACATTTGATCTATGATAAGAAATAATATAAAGATAAATACACATGTCCCAAACTCTTAGTTTTACTAAAATTATTTGTGATTCACATTTTAAATTTAGAGTTAAAACCCTTTTTCTCCTTAACTTCTGGTCTCAGAGCTGCTTGCTTCTGTTGACATGGATTTTACTAGGGCCTTTCCTTTGGCTTCATGCTGCAAGTTTTGTTCCTATAATGTTAAATCCCAGAGCTCCAAGGTCAGTTGTTGCTACAAACAAATATTTATCAGTATCTTTAAGACTATGGCCTTAATGTTTGGAAGCGAAGGATTTACTAAAAAGTTTTAAAATCACATATGAATACATTAATATATGTAACAAATAATATACATATAGATTGATTAAGAAATTTTCAAATCCATTCCTTTTAAATCTATCTATCATCTATCTATCTATCTATCTATCTATCTATCTATCTATCTATCTATCTATCTACTTACCTACCTATCTATTAACTTGGCTATATAATTTTGATGAATAAAACTGGAAAGATTTTTAATGATAATCACCAACTTACTACTTACTAGTATAGGAAATAAAATGCATTCACAGAAATAGCAATTCTTAAAATAAAAAAATCCATTTCATTCAATGTGCTAAAAACCATGTATTTATTACCATGACCCTCACAATTCTCATTAGTTGTTGTTGTTGTTGTTCTTATATCTAATTTCATTTAGTCATCAGGATAAGGCTATGAAACTTTTTAACAACAATCAGTAGGGTCTATGCAGGAGCCTGCCTAAATTCTTGACATTTTTCTAACTATTGCCTGCAAAACCACATACAAAACTCACAATGGAAACTTAGTTGTTACAAGGCCACACACATTCTCAGCTTTTTGTGTGCATGTATGTGTGCACAGATGCACATGCCAAGTTCTTTCTAGAGCTAAGATATGTTTGTCTTCTTGATCTTTCACCTTTCTCCCTTTTTTACACAACGGACAACAGCAATTACATAATTAAAATTAGTCGCCAAGAATTATGAAACTTATCGATGCATGAAAAAAATCCTGCTTCTGACCATTTGTGAACACATGAGTTTTATTTGTTTTAGATAAGTAGGTTCAGAAGGGCAAGGGCTTTGCTTAAACAATTCTCCAGGTGATATTAAGATGGCTTTAGTGTCCATTACGTCTTGAAAAGAGTTGATCTATAAATGTCGTATTTAAACAGGAGTAGGTTTTTAAGATTGAAAACAGCAATTTATCATGAAAATGCTACTCGTTAATCATGAAATTCTCTTTCTCTCTACCTCCTCTCCTCTCCTCTCCATTCCAGCGGAATGCAGTGAAAAAATTAAATGAGAAAACTGTAATTACAATCACATTCCTGCCCTGGGATCAACATAATTATCTCCCTCTCACCCCAAAACAAATTTACCTTTTTAAGAATGAAGGTCCTTATCACTCATGGGAAAAATACAAAGAAAAATTAAGATGCCATTTAGGCATAACTGCAATCTTTCATTTTTAAGTTACCTCTCAGTTTAATGGATTCAATGCATTCTCATTCAAGTGGAATATATATTGCAGGAGAAAACTGTAATAAATGACACTGTCATGACCCTTAGGTTAGAGCAAAAGAATATTGGAAAATAAATCTCAACTCTGGATACTCACCAATCCTGCAATGGGGGTAGGCAATCTATTGATCTTTTTAACAAGTCCTGGCTTTATAGCATTCAGCAACCTGTCATGAAAAAGGCAGAACGTCAAGTGAGACATAAAGCAAGATGGATCACACACATTGCCTTTATCTGGGGCTATAGCTAAATTGCTGAATAGGAAAAGTATGAATTTAAAGCATGTGGTAAATCTCAATAAACTATGAGCCTTTATGCATACAAGTGAAGAGTTTTGGCAACATCAAGTTTGTCCATGGCAGGTGAATTTCTGGAACCTGGAAACGTTGGGAGAAAAGAAAGGATGGAGACCGGAGATGCTTCAGGGGAAAGGGCAAACATGAGAGCTGGATAGAGGCTAGTGGGGAACTGTCTAGGACTGGAGCCAGGCATTACTACATAAGCGAAGCTTGCTCCCAATTCTCCTGGTGAAGGCAAGGATCTCTCTAGGGACGTGCTAAGTTCAGAGACCAACATCTTTCTTTGCAAATAATTTGCCAAAACTAGTTCTACCTCCAGAGCCTCTTGTTCTTTGAGAAGAGTGTCTTGAGCTTCCCTTATGAAAGAGAAGAATATGTTTAGCAAGAGAGGTTAACTAATCATGTCCTAAAGATTTTAACAAAGCTTGATCACAATTCCCAAAGTACAAAAGATATATGAGAAAAACATTTTCAGAGCAAAGGTTGAAATCACGTAAAAATGGTAATACAAGCAAGGGGAATGCAAGAGAAACATCTATAACTACTTGTCTTCTGGAAATATCAGTTCAGAGTGAAAATAAAGGGTTGTAGAATGCAAGCATTTATTTCCACATTCAGAAATTAGAAGAGAGGCAATCAGGTAACTTATCTCAAGATATAGTGCAAATAGTAACTTAGGGAAGGAATTTATTATAATTCAGGGATCAGTAAACCCATGGGTCAAATTTGGCCCAATGCCTGTTTTTGTAAAAAAGTTTTACTGGAACATAGCCATGCCTGTTCATTTGTGTATTGTCTATTGATGCTTTTGTGCAGAGCAGAGTAGTTAACAACAGAGAGCATATGGGCCACAAATCATACAATTTTCACTATTTGGTCATTTACAGAAAAAGTTTGCCAATCTCTATTATACAGGCATATCTCAGAGATATTGTGAGTTCAGTTCTAGACCACTGCAATAAAGTGAGTCACAATCTTTTTGCTGGTGGAGGTACTCCCCTTCAATTTATAAAAAATACAACATCTGTGAAGCACAATAAAACAAAGCACAATAAAACAAGGTATGCCTATAATTCCTGCAATCCAAGATCATAGTAAATTGTGAAGAATCTATGCTGGATAGATTTCTACAAATCAGTAACAAAATATGATTTGAAATAGTTTTATGATTAGTGTTGAATGCTGCCTGTATTTCACTTTGACACTACTATGTATTAATATATAAGAAATATCTCTACAGTGGTTATGACAGCATATTCTGTTTTTGTACCAAAGATCTTGCCAGTTCTTGGTAACTTTCATTGCAATTCCAACACGCAGCTACCAACATGTAACACCCAGGGTAGAAACATGCCTTTTTTGCCCACAGAGAGCCAAGATATTGCTCTTTTCATGAACTCAGTTTTAACAATGAATTTAATCTTTTTAAAAAATGTTTCTTTATAACTTATTTTGGAATTATTGTAACTTATTTATAACTTAAGTTGGAAGGCAACTTGTTTACTCTTGTCATATTACAGTTTAGAAAATTGAGGCCTAACAAAATTGAAGCTTGATGATGATGAGTAACTACCTAGAGCTGATTAGAGATACAGCACGCCTGGCACTCAAGTTTCCTGGGTCAGTGTGTGCTCTCTTACACAGGGCTAGTATCCCGAATTTTGTGATTAAAAATAAACAGATAGATATGATGTCTCCAAAGCAGTTTTAAACTGTATAGAATTGTTAAGATACATGATTTTTCTCAATACTTTTTAACAATTACATTTTATTTTATTTTTTATTTATTTATTAAGTTTATTGGAGTAACATCGGTTAATACAATTGTATAATTTTTGAATGTGGTTCCATAGTGTAGCTGTTAGCATGTCTGCTTTACATGCAGAAGGTCCTGGGTTCGTGCCCCCAGTGAAGCCACAGTTCATGGTCTATGGCCATGCCACTCTGAATAAACCTAATGTCTGATCTTGGAAGCTAACCAGGGTTTGGCCTGGTTAGTACTTGGATTGGAGACCACCTAGGAAGACCAGGTGCTGTAGGTATAAATAATAATAAATAATAAAAAATAATCATAATTTTCAGGTGTATATTATAAATTGACACATATATTCTATTGTGTGATTACCACCCAAAGTCCAGTTTCCTTCAGCTACCATATATTTGATCCCCTTTACCCACTTAACCCTCCCCTCCCCCCTATATTTGAGCCCTTTACCCCGTCTACGTCCTCCCCCACTCCCTACCCTATACTCTAGTAACCGCTAGTAGTCCATTATTCATAACCTTGAGTCTCTGATTGTTTCTCTGTTCTTTTAGGTTTATATTCCACATTTAAGTAATATCATGTGATTTTCAACTTTTTCTGTTGGGCTTTTTTTGCTTAACATGATTAATTCAAGGTCCATCCATGATGTCACAAATGGCAGTATTTCATCTTTTCTTATGGCTGAGTAATATTCCATTGTATATATGTGCTACATTTTCTTTAGTCAACCATCTATATTGTAGGACACTTCGGTTGCTTCCATGTCATGACCACTTGAATAATGCTGCTATGAACATTGGTGTGCAAATAGCTTTTTGAATATGAGTTTTTCAGTCTTTGTGGTAAATATTCAGTATAGGGATTGCTGGATCATATGGTAGTTCAATTCTTAGTTTTTTGAGGAGCCTCCATACCACTTTCCATAGTGACAGTCTCACCAGTATGAGGGTTCTTATTTCTCCACATCCTCTCCAACATTTGTTATTACTTGTCCTATTGATTATTGTTATTCTAATAGGTGTGAGATGGTATCTCATGTGGTTTCGATTTGCATTTCCCAAATAGCTAGTGATGTTGAGCATCTTTTCATATATTCATTGGCCATTCGTATGTCCTCTAGGGAGAAGTGTCTGTTAAGGTCCTCTGTCCCATTTTTTCATTGGATCATTTGATTTTGTGTTGTTATTGAGTTGTATGAGTTCTTTGTATATTTTGGATATTACGCCCTTATTGGAGGCGTTGCTTGCAAATATATTTTCCCATTCGATGGTTGTATCTTTACCTTGTTGACAACTTCTTTTGCTGAGCTTAAGCTTTTTAGTTTGTTGTAGTCCCATTTATTTATTTTTGTTTTTACTACCCTTGCCTTTGAGGTCAAATACATAAAGTCCTCTTTAAGTCCAAAGTCCTTGAGTTTAGTCCCTATGTTTTCTTCTATGCATTTTATTGATTCGGGTCTTATATTCAGATCCTTAATCCATTTTGAGTTAATTTTGGTGTGTGGGGATAGACAACAGCCTACTTTCATTCTTTTGTAGGTGGCCTTCCAATTTACCCAGCACTATTTATTGAAGAGTCTTTCCTTTCTCCACTGTATGTTTTTGGCTTTTTTGTACAAAATTATTTGCCCATATTAACATAGGTTACTTCTGGACTCTTGATTCTGATCCACTGGTCCATGTGTCTGTTTTCCTGCCAATACCATGCCATTTTGATTACTGTCACTTCGTAGTATAATTTTAAGTTGGGCACAGTGATGTCTTCAGCTTCATTCCTTTTTCTCCAGATGGCTTTGGCAATTCGGGGTCTCTTGTGCTTTTGTACAAATCTGATGATTTTTTGTTCCATTTCTTTAAAAAATGCCGATAGGATTTTGATGGTGTTTGCATTAAATCTGTATAATGCTTTAGGCAATATGGTCATTTTAACTATGTTGATTCATCCAAACCAAGAACATAAAATATCTTTCCATTTCTTTGTATCGTCTTCGATTTCTTTTAATAGGGTCTTGTAGTTTTCATTATTTAGGTCCTTCACATGTTTCGCTAAATTTATTGCTAGGTATTTTATTCTTTTTGTCGCAATTGCAAAAGGAATTATTTTTTCCACTTCTTTTTCTGATGCTTCATTATTAGAGTAAAGGAACGCTATGGATTTTTCAATGTTGATTTTATATCCAGAGATTTTACTGTATTTGCTTATTGTTTCTAGTAGTGTTCTTGTGGAGTCTTTAGGGTTTTCTATATAATCATGTCACCCACAAATAGTGACAGTTTGACTTCTTTGTTTCTTATTTGGATGTCTTTTATATCTTTCTCTTGCCTGATTGCACTTCCTAGGACCTCCAATGTTATATTGAATAACAGTGGCGATAGTGGACATCCTTGCCTTGTTCCTGATCTTAGAGGGAAGGTTTTTAGTTTTTCACCATTAAGTATAATGTTATCTGAGGGTTTGTCATAGATGGCCTTTATTATGTTAAGGTACTTTTCTTCTATACCGATTTTGTTAAATGTTTTGATCATAAATGGATGCTGTATCTTGTCGAAGGCTTTTTCAGCATCTATTGATATGATCACATGATTCTTATTTTTTAATTTGTTTATGTGGTGTATCACATTAATAGATTTGTGTATGTTGAACCATCCTTGTGCCCCTGGGATGAAGCCCACTTGATCATGGTATATACTCCTTTTAATATGTTGCTGTATTTGGTTCTCTAGTATCTTATTTAGGATTTTTGCATCTGTGTTCATTAGAGATATTGATTTGTAGTTTTCATTTTTTGTGTTATCTTTACCAGGTTTTGGTATCAGAGTAATATCAGCCTCATAAAATGAGTTGGGAAGTATTGTCTCCTCTTCAATTTTTTAGAAGAGTTTGAGAAGAATAGGTATTAAATCTTTGTTTGGTAGAATTCACTGGTGAAGCTATCTGGTCCTGGACTTTTACTTTTCGGTAGGTTTTTGATGATTGTTTCAATTTCCATACTGCCAATCGGTCTATTTAGATTTTCCAGATTTCTTGATTCGGTCTAGGAAGATTGTATTTTTCTAAGTACTGGTCCATTTCGTCTAGGTTATTAAATTTGGTGTTAAATCATTTTTCATATTATTCTTGTGTGATCCTTTGTATTTGCGATGTCAGTCATAATTTCCCCTCTTTCATTCCTGATTTTGTTTATTTGTGTCTTTTTTCTTTTTTCTTCAGTGAGTCTAGTCAGGGGTCTGTCAATTTTATTAACTTTCTCGAAGAAATAGCTCTTTGTTGCATTTATTTTTTCTATTGTTTTTTTGTTTTCACATTCATTTATTTCTGCTCTGATTTTGATGATTTCTTTCCTTCTGCTGACTTTAGGCCTCATTTGTTCTTTCTTTTCAATGTTTTTAAGATGAAGAGTTAGGTTGTTTATTTGGGCTCATTCTTGTTTTTGGAGATAGGCCTGTAATGATATGAACTTTCTTCTTATGACCGCTTTTGCCGTGTCCCAAAAGTTTTGATATGTTGTGCTACCATTATCATTTGTTTCTATGTATCTTTTGATCTCTCTTTTTATTTCTTCGCTGACCCAGTTATGCTTCAGTAACATGTTGTTTAATCTCTATGTATTTGTGGTTCTTCCTGATTTCTTTTTGTAGTTGATCTCTAGTTTCAAAGCATTATGATCAGAGAATATTGTTGGTATGATTTCAACCCTCTTATATTTGTTGAGGCTATCTCTGTGTTCCAGTATGTGGTCGATTCTTGAGAATGTTCCATGTGCACTAGAGAAGAATGTATACGCAGCTGTCTGGGGAGGGAAGGCTCTGTAAATGTCAATTATGTCCAGTTGGACTAATGTGTCATTTAAGGATGTTATTTTCTTATTGATTTTCTGTTTAGATGATCTGTCCATATCTGACAGTGGGGTATTTAGGTTCTCTACCATAATAGTGTTTTGATCCTTTTCTCCCTTTAGTTCTGTTAGTAATTGCTTTACATATTTCAGGGATCCCTTTTTGGGAGCATAGATATTAATAAGTGTTATGTCTTCTTGGTGCATGATTCCCTTTATTATTATGAAGTGTCTCTCAGTATCTTTATCTTTTTTATTTTGAAGTCTATTTTGTCTGATATTAGTACCGCTACTCCCACTTTTCTCTGAATGTCTTTTGCTTGAAATATCATTTTCCGCTCTTTCACTTTGAGTTTATATTTGTCTTTGGAGCTGAGATGTGACTTTTGATCCATTGAGCAACTCTGTGCCTTTTTATTGGTGAGTTCAGTCCATTTATATTAGGGGTAATTATTGAAATATGAGGTCTTCTTATAGCCATTTTAATTTTTGCTTTCTGGTAGCTCCACATTTCCACTGCTTCCTTGTCCTTGTGTTTCTGTTCTCTTTATTTTGATTGGCTTTTGTGGGTTTTTCCCTCTGGTTGTTCTTGTTTTATGTTATATACTTCAGTTCTGAATCTTTGGTGTGTGGTTACCATGACT
>NW_011888860.1:1904453-1918367 GCF_000151845.1 Pteropus vampyrus | reverse complement strand
TGTCTCATCTTCTTTCTCCTTTGCAAATTTGATCTTTGAATCCTCCCCTTTGTAGTCATTGTTATTTCAATTTGTCCCTATGTATGCTGAACTTTCATCACTATCTTGCTATAGCAATTCTCTTATTATTCAATATTATAATGCCCTGTTCTCAGTAAGGATTGCACTCCTCTACTTCTATTTACCTAATAGTCACTTTACTCCTAATTATGTATTTTTGTTGCTGTTGTTATTTTGTTTTAGGTTAGCTGACCCCTTTCAGTATTTCCTGTAGTGCAGGCCTCGTAGTGGAGAATTCCCTAAAATTTTATATGTCTGGAAAGTTCTTAATTTCTCCTTCATATCTAAAGGAGAGTTTAGCTGGATACATTATTCTAGGCTGGTAGTTCTTTTCACTTAATAGTTTAAATATTTGATTCCATTTCTTTCTGGCTTGTAAGGTCTGTATTGCGAAATCCAATGATAATTTAATGGATTTTCTTTTATAAGTTACAGTTTTCTTCTTCCTGGCTGCCCTGAGAATTCTATCTTTGTCATTGATTTTTGATAACTTTAATACAATGTGTCTTGGTGAGGCCTTTTTGGGTTGAGATAATTGGGTGTTCTGTCGACTTCTTGAATTCCAAGCTCCAGCTCATTCCTTAGATTTGGGAAATTCTTGTCAACTATTTGTCTAGATATGCTTTCTAGTCCCTGCTCATTTTCCTGCCCATTATTCTTATGTTTCCTCTTCTGATAGTATCAGCTAGTTCTTGTATTTCTCTTTCATTATTTTCCATTCTTCAGTTTCTCTCTTCTTCTTTCTGATTTATTTCTACATTTCTGTCTTTGATATCACTGATCCTTTCCTCCATTTGGTCGACTCTATTTCGCAAGCTTGCTATTTTATTTTTCAGCTCTTGCAGTGTGTGTGTTTTTTTTTTAATCTCTTCAAGATCTATTCTGTTCTTCTTTAGGGTTTCAATCTCTTTGCTCTGCTCATCTAGTTGTTTTTTCAGTTCCTGAAATTATTGATATGACTCGTTTCAGAACTCATTGGGTTTTTTCAGAAGTACCATCCTGAATTCTCTGTCATTTTAGTTGCATATTTCTACATCTGTAAACTTATTTTCTAGAGATTTTTCTCTTTCTGAGATACCTTGTCACTGTGGTTGTTTATGGTATTTAATGGACTATTTCTTTGCCTGGACATTAATGGAAGTGTATTCTGCTGTTTTTCCAGAAAGAAGGTTTATTATATGAAGGTCTCTCTTTAGCCTATTGCAAAGAAGGCACCTTTCTTTTGGTTTCCAGTAGGTGGCGTCTAAGCCTCTTGGATCCCTGATTTATATAAAGCCTAAATAATGTCTTTTTAATTTTCATGTAGATATTTAATCATACTCACTACTCTTAGTTTCAGTCCCTATCAGTGTTAGCAACAGTTTTGGTAGCGTTTGCTTAGATTCCCCTGGTGCTCCACAGTGTTTGGTCTCGGAGGAATGGGGGGAATGGCCCTCTGGCTTTGCGGTTGGGGGCTGCAGCTCAGCCTCGGTTTTGCCTTTGGGACTAGTAAAAATCAATTGTTGTTTCTCTTCAGTCTCGTCCCACTTCTCTGCTTTCTGCCCTGATGACTGAGCCCTGCTGCTGGCTGTGTAGAAGTCTCGGCACTTCTAGACAGGGCTGTTCAGGGAAGTCACCACACCTTCGCCCCTCCTCCTCCTCCTGCAAGGATCTCGTAGGCTGGGAGAGGTAGCTTCTTTATTTCTCCCAGTTCACTGCCTGACACCTGGGTTTCTGACCTGTGGTAGTTATGTGCAGATCCCATGCTCAAATGTCCTGGTGTGCAGTTTGGGTGTGTTTTTTCAGTTTTAGATTTTCAGTTTATTGTTGTTTCAAGGGGAGAGATCTGAGAATGTCTCTCACTCCACCATATTTCGCCTCAACCAACAATTACATTTAAAACTAGATTTTAAAATAGTATTTGTACACATTACTGATAACTTAAAAGGAATCAAAAGGATATAGAGTAAAAGGTAAGTCTTGCTGTCAGCCTGGTCCCACAGGGCCCTAGACTATTCCCTGATGATAACCTTAAAGACTTTCCAAAGAAAATGTATAAAGTTACATGTAATTTTTTTAATAATTAGCCTTGGAGAGCATGCCTTCTCAATATGTGTGGACCTATGTCCTTTTAAAAGTTGTGGACTACATACAGACTGATATGGAGCTGGCAGGAGGGTGAGTGCAGCAGCTCTGGAGTCCAACTGTCTGAATCCAAAGCCCTGCTGGCCACTCATTAGGGGTAAGTCCATTAACTTCAGTGTCCTTAACTGTAATATAGAAATATAATAGTGCCAACTGCATGAGTGTCAGTGAGGCTTAAATATGAAAATATGCAAGAACCTAGCATAGAGCCTTGTGCATACTAATTCTCTATAAATGTTTCTCTATGTTTGTGTGTATTTATACTAATTCAATTCACAGCATTTTAGATCAACCCCTTTCTCTGATAGTTTACATTTTCCTAGTAAAATAAAATGCCATTGCCACCAGATCTCCAAGCTTTTTGCTAATTAGCCAAAGTAGAAAAAAATAAATCTACCAAAAAGTTTATAAATTAAAAATCATCTTTTAAAGAGGCACCTTTTTTTGTCATTTATATCTAAGAACTGAATTGAAAATTTTAGTAATGATGGCTCCACCAAGTCCTCTTTTATACATGTTTAGATTTTAAGCACTCTTAAATACTTCATTATATTCATTCTTTGTAGAATTATACTTAATACAGCAGAAATCTTTCCTGTCATATGCAGTTGTAAAAAAATACTACGATGATAGACCTTAATTTAAAAAGCAACAAAAATTTACGGTATCTGTCAAAATTTTTAACTATGAATTAAAAAGTAAAAAGCCAAAGTGCCCTTAAATATTTGGAATATATTGGAATATTTTCAAGATCAAGGTGTCTTTTTTTCACATAAACAATACCCCAGCTTCATATACAGTTTATAGTATATAACAACTAAAGATAACATTGAATTCACATTGCAGATATGCCCAGCACCTGCTTATCTTATATTTTTCATTAAACTGAGAACATTTTTGCATATAAAATGAGTCAAATGAGAAGTTTAATAATACAACTATGAGCCAAGGATATTTGCTTGCAATTTTATTAAAAATCACTAGTGCCTTTTTATATAAAATATAAATATTTATTGATAACATATTCTAAAGCAATGATAATATTTTATATTTATAAACCTTCTGAGATGCATTGTCCCGCAACTGTGCTGTCCTGTAGAGACAGGTTATAGAATCATTCCACCATTTTTGTAGAAAACAAGACTAAGCCCCAAACAGATGTGAGGACCTTCCCAGAGTCATGCACAACCAGTTTGCGGTATGCTGGGACAGTCTTCATGTCTTAGGCCAGTCATTTTATGCTGCAACTTAGTGCTTTAGAAGGTCCAGCTTCAGTATGTATCATCAAAGCACAAAATCAACACACACACACACACACACAGTACCAAAACCTCAAACAAATACTATCTAAATACAATGGGATAATATCAACAATAGGAGAGAATAAAAAGAAAATGAAAGAGGGTGACTGCTAGGAAATGGATAAATATAAGGCACACTGGATCCAAGTTTTGTCTACAGATGATATACAACATCATCATGAGAGAGAGATATCAGAGAACACAAGGTAATCATTCACTCCCCATTCAGCAGTATCTAATCATCTGTTGCCGGGCATTTAGGTTGCTTCCATATCTTGGCTATTGTAAATTGTACTGCCATGAATATTGGGGTGCATAGATCTTTATGAATTACTGCTTTGGTTTTCTTGGATAAATACCCAGAAGTGCAATTGCTGGGTCAAAAGGTACATCCGTTTTTCATTTTTTGAGAAACCTACAGACTGTTTTCCATAGCGGCTGTACCAATTTGCAATCCCACCAACAATGTATGAGGGTTCCCTTTTCTCCACATCTTTGCCAAGGCTTGTTCTTTGATTTATTGATGATAGCCATTCTGACTGGTGTGAGGTGATATCTCATTGTGGTTTTCATTTGCACTTAGTGAAAACGATTAGTGACCTTGTATATCTTTTCATATGTCTATAAGCCATTTGTATTTTCTTTTTAGAGAAGTATCTGTTCAGGTCCTCTGCCCATTCTTTAACTGGATTGTTTGTTTTGTTATTGTTGAGTTACATGAGTTCTTTATATATTTTGAATATTAACATCTTATCAGATGTATCATTAGTGAATATCTTCTCCCAATCAGTTGGTTGTCTTTTTTGGTGATGGTTTCTTTTGCTGTACAAAAACTTTTTAATTTGATGTAGTCCCATTTGCTTCTTTTTTCTGTTTTCTCTTGCCTGGGGAGATATATCCAAAAAGAAATTACTGTCAGCAATACCAAGAGTTTACTGCCTATGTTTTCTTCTAGAAGTTGTATGGTTTCGGGTCTTACATTTAAGTCTTTAATCCATTTGAGTCTATTCTTGTATACAATGTAAGGTGTGGTCCAGTTTCTTTTTTCTTTTGAGCATATATCTGTCCAATTTTCCCAACACCATTTATTGAATAGACTGTCTTTACCCCACTGTATATTCTCGCCTCCTTTGTCATATATTAAGTGAGCGTATAGGTGTGGAGTTATTTCTGGGTTCTCTATTCTGTTCCATTGATCAATGCATCTGTTCTTATGCCAATACCATGCTGTTTTGATTACTGTAGCCTTGTAGTATAGTTTGATATCAAGTAGTGTGATACCTCCAACTTTGTTCTTTCTCAAGATTGCCATGGCTATTTGGGATCTTAATCCTAAATTTTAGGATTATTTGTTTTAGCTCTCTGAAAAATGCCATTGGAATTTTGATAGAGATTGCATTGAATCTATAGATCGCTTTGGGCAGTATGGCCATTTTAACAATGTCGATTCTTCCTATCCATGAGCAAGGTATATGCTTCCATTTATTTGAATCTTCTTCAATTTCTTTTTCAATGACATATTTTTCTGAGAACAGGTCCTTTACCTCCATGGTTAATTTGATTCCTAGGTATTTTACTGTTTTCCATGCAATTGTAAATGGATTGTTTTCTTAATTTCTCTTTCTGAAAGTTCATCATTGGTGTATAAAAATGTCACTGACTTCTAAATATTTATTTTGTAACCTGCTACTTTACTGAATTAATTAATCAGTTCTAACAGTTCTTTTGGTGGAATCTTTAGGGTTCTCTATATATAGTATCATGTCATTGGCAAATAGCAAGAGTTTTACTTCTTCCTTTCCAATTCAGATACCTTTTATTTCTCTTTCTTATCGAATTGCTATGGCTAAGACTTCCAATACAATGTTGAAGAGGAGTAGTGAAAGTGGACATCCTTGTCTTGTTCTTGATCTTAAGAAAAACGCTTTTAGCCTTTCCCCAGTGTGTATGATGTTAGCTGTAGGTTTGTCATATATGGCCTTAATTATGTTGAAGTATGTTCCCTCTTTTCCCACTTTGCTGAGAGTATTTATCATAAATGGATGCTGGATTTTGTCGAATGCTTTTTCTGCATCTATTGATATGATCATATGGTTTTAATCTTTCGATTTGTTAATGTGGTGTATCACATTAATTGATTTGCAGATATGGTACCAACCTTGCATCCCAGAAATAAATCCAACTTGATCATGGTGTATGATATCTTTAATGTATTGCTGAATTCAGTTTGTTAATACTTTGTTGAGCATTTTTGCATCAATGTTTTCTTTTTTTGTAATGTCTTTGGTTTTGGAATTAAGGTAATGGTGGCCTCATAAAAGGAGTTAGGGAGCCTTCCCTCTTCTTGAATTTTTTGGAATCATTTGAGAAGAATAGGTGTTAATTCCTCTTTGACTGTTTGATAAAATTCACCTATGAAGCCATCTAGTCCAGGATTTTTGTTTAGGGGGAAGTTTTTGATTACTGATTCTATTTCTTTGGTGGTAATCAGTCAGTTCGGATTTTATTTTTCTTCTTGATTCAGTCTTGAGAGATTGTATGTTTCTAGGAATGTGTCCATTTCTTCCAGATTGTCCAATTTGTTGGCATATTACTGCTCGTAGTATTTTCTTATGACTCTTTGTACTTCCTTGGAGTCCATAGTTATTTCTCCTCTTTCATTTCTGATTTTATTTATTTGAGTCCTCGCTCTTTTTTCCTTGATGAATCTGGCTAAGGGTCTGTCAATTTTGTTTATCCTTTCAAAGAACCAGCTCTTGGTTTCATTAATCTTTTGTATTGTTTTTCTAGACTCTATTGTTTATTTCCGCTCTGATCTTTATTCTTTCTTTTCTTCTATTCATTTTGAACTTTGTTTGATTGTTCTTTTTCTCATTCTTTCAAGTGTAAGGTTAGATTGTTTATTTGAGCTTTTTCTTGTTTCTTGAGGTAGGCCTGTATTGCTATGAATTTCTCACTTAGGACTGCTTCACTGTGTCCCATAGATTTTGAGTCATTGTGTTTTCATTTTCATTTGTCTCTAGGTATCTTTTGATTTCTTCTTTGATCTCATTGATAACCCATTCATTGCTTAGTAGCATGTTACTTAGCCTCCATGTGTTTGTGTATTTTCCAATTTTTTTCTTGTAGTTGATTTCTAATTTCATACCATTGTGATTGGAGATGACAGTTGACATGATTTCAGTCTTCTTAAATTTACTGAGACTTGTTTTGTTTCCTAACATATGATCTATCCTGGAAAATGTTCTATGTGCACTTGAGAAGAATGTATATTTTCCTGCTTTGCGGTAAAATGCTCTGAAAATATCTATTAAATTCATCTGGTCTAGTGTGTCTTTTAGGCCCATTGTTTCCTTGTTGATTCTTTGCCTGGAAGATCTGTCTATTGGTGTC
Organism: Pteropus vampyrus; assembly: GCF_000151845.1. Lineage (NCBI taxonomy): Eukaryota > Metazoa > Chordata > Mammalia > Chiroptera > Pteropodidae > Pteropus > Pteropus vampyrus. Next base: position 1,911,489 of record NW_011888860.1, on the reverse strand, counting down.
AATGGGGTATAAAAGTCTCCTACTATGAGTGTATTACTGTTGATCTCTCCTTTTATGTTAGTCAATAATTGCTTTATGTATGTAGGTGCTCATATGTTTACTAGGGTTATGTCCTCTTAATTTATCGATCCCTTTAACATTATGCAATGTCCTTCTTTGTCTCTTATTATAGCCTTTGTTTTAAAGTCTATTTTATCTGATATAAGTATCACTACCCCGGCTTTTCTTTTTTTTCATTTCCATTTGCATGAAATATCTTTTTCCATCCCTTTACTTTCAGTCTGTGAGTGTCATTTGATCTGAAGTGGGTCTCTTGAAGATAGCATGTGCATGGGCCTTGTTTTCTTATGTATTCAGCTACCCTATATCTTTTTTTTTTTAATTTTAATTAGTTTCAAGTATACAATACATTGGTTAGACATCTATATAGTTAGTAAAATAATCCCCCCAATTGCTCCCTCTCTCCCCTGACCCTCCACCTAGTCAATGTATTAATGCTAATTGTATTTCTTATGCAATGCTTCCCATCTCCGTGACCATCCATCAGTTACTAATTTGTACTTCTTTAACCCTTCACTCCATTCTCCCAGCCCTCCAAGCCCCGCTCCCCTCTGTCCATCACCAAATTGTCCACTATAATTGTGAGTCTGTTTTTTTATTAGTTTGTTCTTTTTATTCCTTAGATTCTGCATGTAAGTGAAATCATATAGTGTTTATCTTTGTCTGACTTAAATAACTTCTAGGTTCATCACAGCAATATCTTTTTCTATTCTCTTCCTTTTTATATGTAGGCGTCTTGTTTTCTTATCCTTTTAGCCACTCTGTCCCTTGGTTAGAGCATTTAATTCTTTTTCCTTTAAGGTACTTATTGATAAGAATGTAGTTGTTACCATTCTTTATTCCCGTTTTCGATACATGTTTTTTCTTCTTAAAGAAGTCTCTCCAACATTTTCTGTAATTATGACTTGATGGTGATAAATTCCTTTAGTTTATTTTTGTCTGGGAAGTTCTTTATCTGTCCTTCAACTCTAAATGATAGTTTTGCTGGATAAATTATTCTTGGTTGTATATCTTAGGTCTTCATTCTTTCAAATATTTTTTGCCAAGCTCTTCTGTCCTGCATAGTCTCTCTTGAGAAATCAGCTGCCAGTCTTATGGGTACTCTCTTGTAGATAACTGACTGCTTTTCTCTTACTGCTTTTAGGATTCTTTCTTTGTGTTTAACCTTTGGCATTTTTAATTATGATGTGTCTTGGTGTAGGCCTCTTTGGATCCCTGATTTTTGGAATCCTCTGAGCTTCTTGGGGTTTTACGTCCATTTCCATCATTATTTCTTCAAACAACTGTTCAACATCTCGATTTTCTTCACTTATGCTGATCAGACGAATACTTGGAGCCTTAATAGTATTCCAATATCCTCCTTAAATCACCTTTATAGTTTTGGCCTCTTTTTTCTTGCCATTCTGTTTGAGTGTCCTGATTGGCTTTCCTGTCCTCTAGATAGGGCATGTGATCCTCTTCTTTATTCACTTTGTTTATTCCTTTGTTCATTCCATTTAATATACTTCTCATCTCAGATAACGTGTTCTCCATTTCAGACTGGTTCCCTCTTATAATCTCCATCTCTATCTCTATCTCTTTGCTAGAGTTCTCTACATTTTCCAAAAGTTCATTGAGCCTCTTTATAACCAGTGTTTTGAACTCTGCATCTGTTAGATTACTTGACTCCATTACATCTGGATCTCTGTTCTGTTCTGTCATATGGTTTCTGCTTCTTTGTCTTCCCATTTGGGCTGCTTTTCCATGTCTGTTTCTATGCCATAAGCAAAGCTCCTAAGTCTCTTGGTCTTATTAGTGTGGATTTGTGAAGTAGGTGGCCAGTGGCACAGTCCTGAGAGAGGTTCAGCTGCAGGCCAAATTTAGCCCAAGTCTCCAACCCTCTGGGACCACTTGTCAAGATTCAGCAAGCAATCCACAGATGCTGTGCTTATAGTTGCCTCAAAAGACCACACCAGAAACCGAGGCCAGTTGCCTCCAGTGTGAGTCTAGGCACTGCTCAGCAAGGCACATCTGACTCACTGAGGATACACCTGGATGTGCCTTGGGTGGAACCCAGGTTGGGGGAGGCAGGGTTTCAGGGAATCCTCTGGGCGGAGTGACCTCTGTTATCCAGTTTGATGACATCACAGCTATGGAGGCGCTGTGTCCATGCACTGGGAGCGGGGAGGGCTCAACAGGGAACAATGCATGTCGCCAGCACTTCTGTACCAAGAGAGTCTTGCCTTAACCCTCACACTGACAATATCTCCCTGTAAGTACCTCGTGACCTCTGAGGCAGCCAAACGGGCACTGGTGCTCAGAGCGAGCAGGTCTGTCACCGTGAAAATCCACTCACGGACACGGCCCCTTTAAGAGGCTTCTGCTGCTGCCACTGCCGCAGCCTCTGTATCACTCAGCTGCTCTAGACCAGGCAGCCCCACGTCCTCGCACTGTCCTACCTTCTGCCATTGCAGGGTGATTTCTTGGATTTCTCTCTAGTTGTATGGCTTGTTCATCTAGATCCCAGGCGATTTTTCTTTGCTGTTGCTCCTTGTTTCTGTCACAACTTTAATTTGATTGCCAAAGGGATGAACAGAGCCTCTATCATCTATGCCATTTTTTTCTCCACTCTACCCTATATCTTTTAATTGGAGCACTTAATCCATTTACATATTAAAGTGATTACTGATAGGTACATAGTTATTTCCATTTTATTATTCTTATTTGTTATTTCTATTTTCTTTTGAACCCCTTCTCTTTTTACAGAAGTGCCTTTAAAATTTCTTGTAATACTGGCTTGTCAATAATAAATTCCTTAAGCTTTTTCCTGTCTGGGGTGCTCTTTATCTCACCTTCCATTTTAATTGAAAGCCTTGCTGGGTAGAGTATTCGTGGTTGTAGATTCTTGTTTTTCATAACTTTAAGTATTTCTTGCCAGTCCCTTCTGGCTTGCAAAGTTCCCATTGAAAAATCATCAGACATTCTTATGGGGGTACCCTTGTAAGTAACTAGCTGCCTTTCTCTTGCTGCTTTTGAGATTCTCTCTTTGTCTTTGACCTTTGACATTTTAATTATGATGTGTCTTGGTGTGAGTCTGTTTGAATTCCTCTTTTTTAAGACTCTTTGTGCTTCCTGAACTTGTATGTCTAATTCCTTTGCCAGGGTAGGAAAGTTTTCTGTCATTATTTCTTCAAATAGATTCTCAATCCCTTGCTTTCTCTCTTCTCTTTCAGGTACTCCTATTATCTGGATATTGTTATGCTTTATATTGTCCCAGAGGTCTCTTAAACTATCCTCATTTTTTTAAATTCTTTTTTTCTTTTTGTTGTTCTGGTTGGATGTGTTCTGCTACTTTGTCTTCCAAATCGCTGATTCAATCTTCTCCTTCATCCAATCTACTGTTGAATCCTTTCAGTGCGTTCTTCATTTCAGTTATTGTATTCTTCATTTCTGTCTGGTTCTTTTTTAAGGTTTCTATGTCCTTTTTTATGCTTACTATTTCTCTGTTGATGTTCTCATTGTGCTCATCAATTCTCCCCCTAAGTTCATTGAGCATCCTCATAAACATTGTTTTGAACTCTGTCTCTGGTAGGTTGCTTGCCTCCATTTCATTTAGCTTATTTTCTGGAGTTTTCTCCTGTTGTTTCATTTGTGGCATGTTTCTTTGTTTTCTCATTTTATTAGCCTCTCTGTGTAGAACTTACCATCTTGACATAGGTAAACAGGTAGAGCAGTGGGAGGGACAGAAAATAAACAAGTAAATAAACTAGATGAAAATTTAAGATGGCATAAGCACTGGGAAAGCATAGTAACAGGCCATGCAGGCAGTACTTTAATTGGGTAGTCAGAAGGCTGCTCTATGAGGTAACATTTAAGAAAACAATGGAATTTAAAAAGGTATTAGGCAAGGAGAAATTTCAAGAGTTCCAAGTGGACTGAACAGTTAGTAGAAAGGCTTGAAGGCAAAAGTGGGCTTGGTATACTCAAGGGCCAATGTATCCAAGCAGAGAGAATGGAAGGAGACGTTTGCCATGAAAGACAATGTATAAGCAAAGTCCACACCCAGGTAAGGTGTATAGATTATTTTCTAAATACAGTGTACTCAGAAGTACATCAGAAGATTCTAAAGACAGAGACTGAGATAATCTGATTTATAATTTTAAATCACCACCACATGCGAATAGGTAAAAAATAAATTTACAACTATATGTACACAGAATTTTTTTGCTTATTAAAAATCATGGGTATCAGAAAACAGAAATAAAATATGATGAATAACTTGTAATATTCAGCTTAATTATGAGGGAAATACAGTCAATTTGGAGTAAGCAGTCTAGATTTTAACAGGTAAATACAACATGCATTAACTGCAAGCTACTGGGAAGTCACTTGATCAGAGTCATAGTTTTCCCTTTAAAAAAATGAGGATTTGAAAAACACACCTTCTGTCCAGGATTGTAGTGAGAAGCAAATGGGACAATGTGTTGCTGGCATTTCGTAAATGGAAACTCGCATATTTATACTCATTTAATATACTGAGCATGTCCCTTTTTGCTAGGTAAGTGCGAGTTATTTTAGTTTCAACTTTTCCACTGGCCACCTGCCAAAGACTAAAATAAGTTTTACTTATTTTCTTTTTCTGGCCACCTTTGGATAAAAATTTCCCATAAATGAATTAAGTCTACAAACTGTATAACTTGCCTAATACATGTCTGGTGAGAAACGACTAGAAACAGGAAGAAAAGTTATGATATTGGATAATCTTCAATTATGAAAAAAGTTAAATGAGATTGAAGGTAAGCAAAAATACATGTGGTTCTTACATGATACAAATGAAATGGTGTCTACTAAACTCATATCGAAATCTAAAACATACTGTGACCTATTTTAAGAAAGGCTATCCCATATGTTCCTTCATGTACTCAACAAATATTTATCAACCTTGCATAATGTTCTGGCTTGAAGCTGGGTATGGGGGATACAAAGGAAGACAGGACAGAGCCCAGGTCTCTCCCTCATGGGGCATGCTCACTACTAGGTTTAAAACCCACACGAAGACCAGACTGTACACACTGTGTACAGACTGTGGCTCAGTGTCATAGCACCGAATGCACAGTCATATTGAGTTTCTTACAAGGTGAACTAAAGACACGCTCTGCATACATTCTATAGAATACAGTTCTTAAAAGATTAAAGATTAGATTCCTTAAAGAAACAATTGTTGAGACACCCAGGAATGATGCTGGTGTTCCGATTAGTCCACAAGTTGCATTTAATAACTCTTCATGATACCTAATATTCAGCCTGTGGTAGCCTCTCAATCATTGTTTAATGTTTATAAAATACAAACCTAAGAAATTTGTTTTTATCTCCAATTGAAAAAAAAGAAACCATCTCAAATCCCTACTCCAGGACAGAAAGGTTCTATTTCAGACTAACTCTTCCAGCAGCCAATTTAATAGCTCTTCAAGGGGCACAACATGGAATATTGCTACAAAGGATGTATTACGAGACCATCCAGGCATTAGGAATTATACCAATAAGCAGTTTATTTGTTATTGGACAATAAAGGTAAAATTTTAAAAGAATTATAAAATTCAGCTTACTCCACGAGTCATTTGACTCAGAAATTCAAGTCTAATAATTATCCTGGAGTTTAGAGGAGAGAGCAGAGAACTATCTGGACCTTGAACACAAGGTTGGGAAATTCGTGCTTAATCTCATGGGAAATCATTTTAGTCATTGGAACAAAAGATTACATCATCATCTCATTTAGCTTAGTTTATACAGCTGCAATAGGCAGTTATGATCACCAAATTACCTACTTTGTATCCCTTTTAATTTGGCTCAGCAGTGCTTTTCTATGTGGTTTCCTTGATCACTTTCTGGGTTTCACTATGTATCCTGGATGAAGGTATATGCCCTTTCATTTAATCTAACATGGCAACTATTTTTTAACCTAAGCATGAGATCAATTTAACCTTGACCATAAACCTGTTACAGATGTCATTTTTAAAGGATTTTTTTTTTCAGAGTTGCCTTGGCAAAAGCAGGAAAGTTAATAAGCCTTCTGAGGTCAAGAAAAATGGATTAAAATAAGGAGAAAAGTGAAACCTGACCTGAAGGGGAGTTTCATATGAACAAAATAGTGTTGGAATGCAAATTACCACCATTAATATCTACCAAATGTTTGAGGGGTGTTATGAATTGTCCAGAATTTGTGAAATATAGGTCGACTTAAGCCACTTGTCTTGAATATGCCTAAAGAAGAAATCATAAGACCTTTAGAAAGTCTTCAAAGACTTGAAATTCTAAGAATTGGGCCTAACTCTGAATTCTTAGGGCTCAGCAGTGCTGTTATTATTCTAATGAAGCTCCCATGGCAAAGACTGTTCATCAAACCCTCCTGGGCACACAGTTAGGCTACATTTCTTAACCTCCTTAGCAATTTTCTGTAGCAGTATAACTTGAGTTCTGGCCAATGGAGTTCTGGCTAATGGGCAGAGCAATATCACACCCAGGCCTCTTCCTAAAACCTCTTCCAGACAATTCTCCATTCTTTATCTCCTCTCCCATTTACTAATTAGATGTTGGCATCAAGGAAGACCTTCTGTCATGTGTTAAGGATGAAGTCCCTACCCTTCACTGCTGCAGAGGGGCTATACTGAGAGTGAGACATACATTTCCACTGTATTAAACCACCAAGAGTTAAGAAAGTTCCAGCACCCAATATTATCTTAACTATTATAGCTCTCCGGGAGATCTTTTTTTCTAATAAAAGGGGGCCTTGCTTTACAAAATTGTACCTAAGAAAACCCTATTCCCAAATGCAGAATTGAACACCTAGGCATATCCTTTCCCCTGGGTCTTGCTGGGAAGGCAGCAGGAGGAAGAGCTAAAATTTGGGACATTGTAAACAAATGGACGTGTTTTTATTTTCCTACATTTGTGAGGGGAGGAGAAACTTTTCTTATATATCACTTTTGTTCTTTATACT